>NW_020455521.1:5021580-5114006 GCF_003342845.1 Nothoprocta perdicaria
AAGTAATCTTGGTCTTTGGAAACATATACTTGCCTTTTCAGCAAAGGTTTGATCAAAATACACCCACAGACAAGTACTTCAGCGGTGTGGACCCAACAGAGGCAAAAAACACCTAMCGTTTTATGACAGGCATCTAACTTTCACATGAGCTGTTGGGTAGACTAAAAATTTCTAACTCTACAGGTTTTTTGTTCACTAATTAGACACAGAACTCCTTTAAAACCTATTGTCCAAAACATTTCTAACCAGTGGCGCTTGCCAAACCAGAGATGTGCCCAACATAGCCCTGTTAGAGCATAAGCCCTAATTTCCTGGTGGTTTTCAGAGACCCCAGTGCCATTGCTTCCCCYGCTCCTTAGTGCATTTTTCCTTGGGTATGGTCTCCTGTTTGCTGCTTTTTCCTGGAAACAATATCTCACAGCTGCCTTAGGCTCCAGGACCTGCTGGTCTGATTCTTCTGAGAACTATTAATTGAAAAACGACCCCTTCAAAGTTTCAGCTTGGTGTTTAAATCACCTCCTTGATTCCTGTTAGGAAAATGCCCTGCTCTGCAGCAGCACACTGCTATGGTCCTCTCCCCAACCCATGTTTTCTCTAAATTGCCCTCTTAAAGACCCTCTGTTTCAACATTTCTTACTCCTTCTGATAAATTTAAACGATTCCCCCACAGAATGATCAGCTGCTCAAGGTGACAAAGACCAAGCAAGTGCTCCCATTTCCTAAGAATATACATATATATACACACATACACAGATATACACATATATATGTGCACAAATATATGTGTGTGTGTATATATATATACATACACACACGCACATATATATATATATATATATACACACACACATACACACACACATGCATGTGTATTCTCTCTTACTTGGCAAGCATCTCCTGGGAGCAGTTAAATAGCCAAGTTGAAATGGAGGCCCCTTGATAGCCTCAGAGAAGCAAAGCTCTCCTCGATTCTCTAGGTATTAGTTCACTAACCAAACCGGAAAAACATGGAAGTGAAAAAGTCCCACAGCCAGGAAGGCAGCCGGGGTCTGGAGGCGGCACAGGCAGCAAAGCGGGGCCGCTCGCTGGCCGGTGGCCAGGCAGGAGCCCACACGGGGAGCGGGCGGTGGGTGGCTGCTCTGCCCCAGGCACCACAGAGCTCAGCCTGGCTGCCCTGCTGCAAGGGGCCGACACGAGGACGCTGGTTAGTCCAAGACATTCAGATCTACACAAGGAGAGGGAGTGAAGAAACGGGGGAGAGAGGAAGGTATAGGCAGAAATGGAGTTCTTCACAGGAACATAAGGGCAGAGTTGAAGAGCTATAGACAAGCTGTTGGAAGAAATCGTATCTTTCAGGGAAAGGTATGTTTTAGCTGGGGGATGTGGGAGGAAGCACGAATTCTCATTTCCTCTGAAACATACCAACTATCTAACCATTCCTCGTGCTGTGAGAGTTCAAAAGGCTGCTAGAAATAACCCAAATTACTTTTTAAAATGCTCTTCTATTTAGAGAATTGCAATTGAGTTTGCAATATGGTTGGAAAGAAAAACAAGAATGGAGGATTCATCTAAAGAAATAAAGCTAGTCTATTCTTGTGTTTCATAAAAGGAAAAACACTGTATCATGAGATAAAGACAATGGTGTTTTTATAAACACTTTTGGCCACCTGTCTGTACACAAATATAATCCTCTGAATTATTAATAAATCCTTTCAGCAATAATAACGTATGCAGCTTTTGTGCTATAGAAACACACAGAAGGCTGCGGTTTTGGATTCTGCATTTGGCCAAGCTGTACTGCAGAAAACTCATTTAGTATCACAGAACCATTTTGGCTGGGATCCCAAGTTGAAGTTGCTCAAGGCTGGAGAATTCTTTACAATTCCCATTTCGTTTGCCTATGGAATAGTAATTATGATTACCAGAGACAAGAGCATTTGCATTTTTTTGTTGTCAGAAGCTGTTTTGAGTATTCAGAGTTAATCCATCTTAGAGATGCAGTAACAGCGTGTGTGTTCATACCGGCATGCACTTGCTTTGCTAAACAAACTCTAGACAAGGCCACTGTYCCTAATACACAATTTTAATGCACATGCTCGTGTTCTGGCTTCTCCCATACTTGCACTAAAACAACATTCTGTATTTCATCCATGTAGCTCGGTATCACACAAGATTGAGCCAAGAGTGCCAGCCAAAAATAAAGGCTCAGCAGGATAGTCCACTGCAGTGGTTATTTGCTTTTCCCGTCAGAAGATCAAAGGTATCCTTGCTATCTCCATCATCTAGCTCTCCAGCCCAGCATACGCTAAGGATGGACTCACTGCACATTTAAGATAAACCTCAACTATGCAGGCAAAGGAAGCAGGAAWCTGATCACTTGAGCAAGGAAATGCCTTTTCTTAAGCAAGCAAGGAAGCAGATACCACCATAGTTAAGCAAACATGCTCTACCAATACATATTTAATTCCTGAGAAATATGTTGGCACTAATGCAGTTTAGAATTTGAACTATTTGGAGAAATTCCTATATGCTCCCATCATATCCCCGACCGATTATTTAAAACCTTGTTGCTTGGGAAAGTTCCAAAGACCAAAAACGCTCCTAACACCTCAACTATATTTATATAACTACAGTGACTTATCTATTTGAGCATTAACATAGCAATACCCAGAATAAAAAGGCCCACAAACTTACTTTTAGTTTTCTAGCAAAATCCAGACTCCCATAAGCCCCTAACTCCTATCCTCTTTGCCTGTACGCATAAAGCCACCCCACACATTCATCAGCCTCTCAGTACAAAGGTAGCTAGATGCCAGCAAACAAGCAAAGGAAATTAACAGAAAAGTTCCTAGATTCCTAGTTAAAAGATCCTCACGAATAGGGGGAGCTTCCCATGTCCCACACGCACGCTGGCGCGGGAAGCGCTGCCTGCCTTACCCGGAACGGGGTGTTGATTCGGCTCGTGAGCGTATCGAGGATGTGCACGTTCTCGTGTCGATGCAGCAAAATAAAACGGAGGAAAATCTTGAGGAGAGCTGGCTCTGAAACGCTGCGCAAGAAGAGATCCAGGTATGCAGTAGTAGTCATCACTTCTTCCACAGTCACCTACAGGCCAGAACAAGATAAATGAAAAAATACTGCACACAAAATATATCTCCATCCTCTCTAACAATAAGATACTCAGCGCTCACCCACCCACTCTAAGCTCTCCACAGCACTGCCATAAAGATATCTGGAGATTTTCATTTTTCATTCTCCAAAACAGCATGCCTTTGACTTACAAGGTCAGCCATCTTCAGCACTTTGAACCTGTTTCTCTCTGCCCTGATCCCCACCAAAAAGAAAACAAGCTAGTGCCCCAAATCTCACATATGCTAAAAATTAAAGAGCCAAACCACACTAGAAGCTGCCCACCACCTTTCTGCCGCATGTCAGCTCTTTTCCAACACACTCCTGCCACTCTTCAAAGTATTTTCAGACACCAGAAACACTTGCATTTACCACCTTACTAGAAATAAATGACAGAACAAAAATCAAAGCACAGGGCAGACTCAGGACTTCAGATTGTTAAAAACTTCAGATTGTTAAAAACAGCCCTACATCTATGCAAAATTTTGCATTTAACTTCCTCCTTTTTATTCCCCACAGGACCTCAAYTCCTCATCTCACCCCAGTTTCTAAAAGCATGTCTACACGTGTATATACGAACACAAGACAGTCTTCACCATTCCCTACTACTATATCTAAGTTCAATTCAAATATCCAGGTGACATTTGCCCACCCTGCTTTGCCTAATGCCATCCTTCAGAGCTTATCTATTGACAGTGCGCCCTGGCAACGCACAGCAAATTCCAAAGGCCACCTCTGCACCACGCGCTGCTCTTGCAAAGTCAGCTTTTTAAAAATAGTTACACAGAAACCTAATAAGCTTAAGTGTACAAAGATAAACCCTTAAATACAAGAATCTGCCTATATGAAAGGAAGTATTAAAAATCTTTTGTTTACCAAACTTAGCTGGATAAATGAAAAGACCCATTTTATTAAAAAAAGAATCAAAGCCGTCACTTCAGAGCTAAGAGGATTTAGGAAATGCTCAGAAGGGCAGCATTTACGTAACATGCTGTAAATATTAAAATCCCTGTCCCATTATGCTTCGTGCTAGCTACATACACAGTAATGTCATACTGCAAATGTTCCCCTTTAAAGTATTTAAGCTCACAAGCTGTTTCTGGCAAGTTACACAGAGCATAGGAATGCTGTATGTAGCCGGCAGACCTCACGGAGATGGGGCACTGATGGGGAGAGCACAGAGCACTCAAAGCTGAGGTCATTTATTCCTTCTCTGAGGCATCATTCTTATACTCAGCAATAGAAACCTTAACATGAACCATGGACTACTTGCACAGTTTGCCTTTAGAAGCAAACTATTGCCTTGCACCAGTACGGGAATCAGACTTTGCACCAGTATGGAAAATACGTGAGTGTATCTTCTTGGGCTATCGGCATTAAGTTTGATCAAAATCAAACATTAAAATCTAATAGCAAAAGGAAAGGCTGGGTGGAGGGAGGAAAAAAGCATGTTTTCACAACTTGGTAAAACTAAGCAAATAGCTAGAAACATTTTTGAGATCTGCAGTCACATGTCCCGTGCAAAATGGGACAGAATGCAAATAAAGTCCTTTCAAAGAACATCCCTTCCTCTGGTTGGAGGCAAGATTTGTTCTCCACAAGAGCCAAAAGTGGGGGAAGTCCTGGAGCAGCAGCAAGCAGGTTCCTTGCAAGAGCTGCTGCTTGCTGCCCTGAGAACTAGTCTTCTTTGGGGGGACTGTTTCTGACAGGAGCAAATTAAAAGGAAAAAGCCAGAGATCCACCATGTGACATGCTAACGAGAGCACACAGTTCATCGGAGAGTTCAAAACCTCTACCAGGAAAAGGTCAGACAGAAGTAATACATTTTATGCATCTGTGTCACTTCTCCTTCATCCTCGGCAGCGAAAATGAAGCATGCACTTGGCCTGCGGGTTTCTCAAATGTTCACTGCCAGCACAGGAACTGGCCTATGTATATGTATAAAATCCTGAATCTGTAAATGAAAGAAAAGGCAGCAGATTCACAAGAGCAGTGACCTTTTTATGAAATCAACGCTCTTCAGGCAACTCATTCTACATTTATATCGCTGAGAGAAACCCATATGCTTTTCAGAGTGAGCATCATGAGCAAAACACCACTGCAGAGCACTCTGGAGGAAGGCAGCTAGAGACTACTTTAGAAAATAAATGTTCAATACTGAGATCCTCTTCAGTGCTCTAGTCCCTAACAGCTTGGAGACTAGATAAAAAGAAAATCACATTTACCGTAGCCAATGCTTCACTAGAACCAGCAGCACCAACTAAAGCCTGGAAACCCAAACAGTTCACAGAGTTACAACCTGATTAGATCTTAACTGCATAAGCTGAGGTTTTCTGTGCAGGGCACCACATTACATCTAAATTTTAAGTCTTGGGAAAGATGCAGCTAAATCTGCCTAGCCTTTTTTTTCTGAGAAAGAGSCTAAGAAGCTCTAAGTTCTCTCAGGATTCAAATAGGTTCCTAAGGACCTTTTTTCATTTCCATTTTTCAAGCACTACCTTATAAAACCCCTCTATATTTCTGCAATAAAAGGAGCTAGGACCTGTAAAGCTGGCAAGTAATGCMAAGCCAAGCAGCTTTAATGCTGCTCTGCTGCAAAAGTTGCTGTGTCCTTTCAGTGAGCCACCATGCACAACTCACACTTAAGAACCAGCACAGGGGCGACTCTTCCACTTTCTAAAGAGGATGAAYCAATCAAGGATATTGCTCTTCTGCRCCTGAAACAAAACCTGCAATTATACCTCAGGAAAAATATCTGTTAACCTGGGGTTAACCAGGGGTTTTACCATAGTACCATATTTTCCTGTCTTGCATCTTTGCTTTGCCTCTTCTTTTCTATTAGCTCTGATAGCAAGTGCAATTTCTGAAGAATTGTGAAACCAAGGTAAGTATTAGACAAGGCTAATTCTAGCTCTATGAGGCTAATTTTCACTTTTCTCAATGAGGTACACACACTCACTCCAGAAAAATCCATTATTTTCCATTAACTGGAAAAGGACATTAGAGAAATCAGCCTCACTAACCAAAAGCTAGCCTTGGCAGAAATCCTTAGCAAAAACCTGGTGTAAACTTGTKCTACAGATCAGTTTGTGTAAAATACAATGAGTTCTGAAAGCCAGACTTAACTTGTGCAGTTTTTATTGAGAACTTCTGTTTTCTGCCATCTCTATCATGTACCAAAACAAGGCATTAAGCTTCCTTCAGGCTACCTGCTGGTCATCTCTCTAGGTTGGTGAGACAGATTTGGAGAAAGAATGGAAATCCTTTGTCATACATCCAAATCTGTGCTTAGGTGAAAAACAAAAGAATAAATGCTCCCAGAGAACAAAGCATTTAATACCCAGGTACACAATCCGCTATAGTCAAATGCTGAGGCAGCTTACAAAAAACAAGAAAAACCCTAAACCCTACAAACTTGATTTCACTGAAACACTGACTTCAGTAAAATCTATCCTAGTGAGCTTTCAGCTAGCTCTCAAATTGAATCTATTGCTGAAAGGATAACAACAACTCCAATCTTTTACATGTCCACAAATACCATAGTTTGAAAATTCTTCACTTCTGATAATTCAAGTATCAAGAAAAACATCTTAGCATAGGGAGATGAATAAAACCACAACATGGGAGCTTTCTAAAAGAAGCGTCACTGAACAGAAAATTTGATGTTATATTTTTGATAAAGGTATTTCAGCGATATTAAAATCCATCACTGCCACAAGAGCAAATATAAAAACTATCAGAAGCATCCCTTGGTTTAGTTCCTTTCTATTAAAACTCCTCAGGAATGGATAAGACCTTAGCGTCTCTTATCTTATGACAAAGTTGAAGAGTTAAAAATGAAAGAAAAATCCATATCCATTACATTTATCAGACAAGCATTCTACCACTTCTATTTTTATTATCCATAGTTGTAACCATTCAAGTTGTTGGAATTGTTGAAAGCATATAAATTTWTATATATATATATATATATATATATATAWAAAGATACCTCTAAAAAATGAAAGTGGGTATCTAAAGATTTTCATTTAAAAACCTCAGCCACACGTTTCTTTACAACAGCCAGTTGTTACAGATATTTTTAACGATGCAGTCCTTTATAAAAGGGACTAAGGGCCTCCATAGCCAGACAGATATATGATTAGAGATAACTGAAAACAGAAAGCCACATTTAGAATCCTAATATTCTTTTCTAATTATGGAATAATTTTTAGTAAGTCTTATCCTGTCCTCTCTGATGACTGATTAGGTGATGAGGCCGAACACTGTAAAGAGATCCAGTTTTCACAAGTCATTGTGCCAAGTAATAGCAAAGAGCCAGAAATTACTGTCACTGTGAGCGTCAGTTTAATGTATTACACTCATTCTGTTCGACCAATTGCACTGATTCTTTATTACTGGCTATTTTCCCTTGGGATCCACGCAATATACTTTCTAATTTACAGCTTCTTTCCCTCTTACTGMAATAGGCCTGATATCCCTCTTCTTCTCGTTTTCCTTCCTAGAAGGATTTCCTATTGCCTAGGAAGAGTCCCATGAATGTTCTGACTAGAATTATCCTGCAGACCCGGGAGCAGTTTAAAACCAAATAGGCCCACCCCACTGAAAAAAGACTTATCCATCCTCTTCTCCTCTCTATTCATTTTCAACTTCTTCCTCCATGCTTGTCCTGGCAGAAGTGCTCATGCTTCACTTCACTGCACACTGAATTGGCTCAGGGAATTGATCCAGGTTAAAGCTATCCAGGAAATAAAGGGGAGTTTTAACCTCAATCAGGCCCTCGCATGAGCGTTTGTCCTGGCAAAAGACAGGCAGGGGGAATTGGCATCAGGACCAGAGGAGGAAGTCTGCACAGGGGCGTGCAGAACCAGAACCGCTTCAGCCTCCGTCAGCCTCAGCTTAGGAACTGCTGCAATTTATACCAGTCTATCCACAGAACTGTGGCAGCTTATAAGCAGGGTGAGGGACCCTTTTAACACGTCCACTCTGTAGCAAAATTAGGTTTTGCAAATATTGACAGGCTTCTCCAAAGCACAAATCTATTCCAAGTTTTCCAGTAACATTTGGATTATGCCTTTTAACATCAGCTGTCCAAATGAGCTTCAGGAAGACAAGAGCTGGTATTATTTCTAAATGGAAACCGACATTCTTGGAGGCCGTTTCGAAAGATGCTTTTAAAGATGCTCTGGTGTTGTGGTGCACTATTTTCTAATCTGTATCATATAATTCACAGGTCATTTCCCTCTAGCTGAGCTGTGCAATCATCAAATAAGCATTTACAAATTATCACAGTAGCCTACCGTGTTGGTGGTTTTCATCAGGATGGGTTAGCGGGCAACATAACTGAGGTCCACCTGAGAGTCTATTTCACAGAACCACGCTTCCATAAAGCGGTTCTGTTCACTTGGCCATCGGCAGTAAAGTGCACCAAAAAGCAATTTTCCACTACTTGGATTAAAATAAACTTTCCAAGCTGAGGGGAAGGGATCTCTGGAGATCGTCTAACCCAACCCCACTGCTCAAGCAAGGGCATCTAGGGCATGTTGTGCAGGACCCTTTCTACACAGCTTCTGAATAATCTCTGAAGAAGGAGACTCCACAACTTCTCTGGGCAWCCAGCCCAGGGCTGAGTCCAAGGGAAGCGTCACCTTCCTTGACCTGCTGGCAACACTTTTCCTCCAGCACCCCAGGATACCACTGGCCTTCCTGGCACGTGGGAGCTCTGCTGGCTCGTGGTCACCTTCTTGTCCACCTTCTTGTCCTTAACAGAGTTGCTTTCCCACATGTCAGCCCCCAGCTTCTACTGGTACCTGGAGTTATTTCTTCCTAGGTGTAGGACCCTGCCCTACACAGCCCCCAGTTGAATTTCATGAGGTTCTTCTCTGCCCACCTCTCCAGCATGTCAAGGTCCCTTCACATGGCAACATAGCACATTTAAGATMTGTATCTTTGAATAATGAAGTTATGAAGTCCTAAACTTAAAGAACATCTGCATTTTTTAAAGCACACCACAGTTAATCAGGTATCTAAATCTTCCTACAGCATTCCCTATAAAAAACTTCTAACTAGCTAGTCAGCACACTGAATTAATTTGAAAGTTTCTTAGCTACAAGAAGCTTAAACTAGCTAATATTTCTTCAACCCCATACAAGCTTCCTGAGCTGAATAAAGCCATACAGCGACACCAAGGAAAATATTTTGGTCTCCTGCTCCCCAGCTTATTCCCAGCAATAACTTCTATCCCCAACACCCTTCTACTTGTTTCATCTGCACAGTGAACCATTGACATACTATGCATGTGGATACAACCTACGAAAATTTTAAAAATAGTGCTTACCAGCGAGGTYGATAAATGTTACTGGCATTTCAATACTATGCATATACATCACTCAAGGCTTAGCACTGCATACTGAAATTGTGAAAAGCCACACTATCCTCATCAAAAGTTGTTTGACAGTCCAATGTTGTACATTGCTTATGTTTCTTTTTCCCTGACATTAAATATGACCACATTGAGATCTCAAAAGACAGAAGATTTCTTTTCTAAATGTATCTGCATTCTTGACTACAATTGTCTTTCCAAAATTTTCATTGCAATGCAAAGCACTCAAACATTAATTTCTTGAACTCATCTGTTTCTTAAGCTAACCTAGAAGGCACAGCATGCTGCTCTGAAGCAGTGTGCAACCCAGTGCTCATCCAGTCAAGAGCACAGCCAGAAGCTCACCTTCCTCCTGAATTCAACTAGAACCATGGGCACTGACTTGGAGGGTATCTTAGGCAGGAACTACATAGGAAGTTTGGACTGTTGTCCTTCCTTTCAGATTCCTTCCAGATTATGATTTAGTAGCTATGGATAAATACTTAGCAAGAGTTATCAGAAGCAGTTATTCATACCTTTGGAAAATCCAGTGATTAAACTCTAGAAATAAGATGTAGCTGGACAGACTATAGAAAACATTCCCATAACTATCATTTTCTCTCATTGCTTTTTAAAATTTCCACAAATCTACCCTAAATGATAAATGACTGGATAAAAACTAAAATCTTCAACTACAAGTAGACAAAACCAATCTCATCAAGAATTAAAATAACTACCAAGATGCATTTAGTATTGTGTTCAATGAAAGAAAACTGCAACTTGAGTGGTAAAGAACCCCAGAGTGCATATACCTGGGAACTTTCTCATTGTGGCCTTTCTTAGATTTTTCTTTGCTTTACTATAGGGAAAGACAGAAGACAAGCAGTTAAGACCTTGACTGTGTGGAACTTTTTCAAAGCTTACTCATCRATTCATCATCAACTGGAAGTTTTGCATGCATGAAAAAGCTGTTACCGCACAAATAGCTGCCTTAGTCCAGAAACATCCCTCCCAAAAGCAAGAACCCCAAAATATTAATTTTCTGTTAAACTCATGTGGAACACAGCACAAGAAGACTGAAGAACTCAAATGTGTCTCTATTTACTTGTTTCCTTTTGCTATGGAGTTTTGGTCTCACATACGTGAGAGTCTTTCATCAGATCCACTAGATGGTGCAATCTAACTTTTCCATTAAAAGTATTTGACGTTATGATATGTGAAGTACATAATTTTTGAAGAGAAAAAAACAGAAGTTATGCTATTAAGCAATGAAAGGTTCATTGCTGGAAGAACAATGGACCAACTCAATATGAAGGTTCAGAAAAGATGTGGGCTTGAAGCTCACCTGTGGTAGCAGCCAATGCCTCCATTTTCAAAAGAAAAATGATTTCCTCCCATTTCAGAGCATAATAATGAGGTTTAACAAAATATCCATCATATGAACAAAATTGATTAGAGCAGTATATTTCAAATGATTTAAGTAACACCAACAGGAAAATTGTCAAGCTAAGGTGGTTAGCAGAATTAATAACCAAAGGGAACGTCGTGCAGCTGAATGTTAGCATTTGAAAAACAAATCTTTTCCTTGAGTACTTCAGAAGAAAAAACAGCATCACTAAGAACAGACTCCCACGACTACACTCTGACATCTCCCTTGTCAGCCATGATCTTGACCTAAAGCTGGTTACCCTAAAGCCAGTCACTTCTCACTTCAGATTCCATTTCGCAGTCCTGATAAGGATTTAAATGAGGTAAAGAAATAGAAAAGGTAAGGAGTGGAGTAAATTTGCAGCACATCTTCAGCCCTTCTTCATATTCTTGTCCATTAAAATAAATAAATAAGACTAAGTAGTAATTATACTGTCCCATGGCCAATGGAGAATGTAAGACAGTTCAGGTTCACACTATAATTAAATCTATATTAATTGCTCATCTTCCCATACCTTAGAGCACTGTCTCAACAACAGATTACAGCCTTGATTTGGATCACAATCAAATTTTATTTCAGACATCAGCAAGATCTCAAATGATCAAGGCCTGCTCCATCAATATAAGAGATTCTATCTGCTTGATGCTCTCCCAGTAAGCTGCTACTTACCACTAGAACAGTGTGTACTGCCTAGGCAAGGCCTAACTGGAAAGACAGGTGCCCTGTCTGGTAGGCTTCGTTTAGAGAGAGAAAAATAAAATAAATAAATAAATAAACAAATAAATAGAAGTCAGCAGGCCTTTGAAGCAATCTATTAAATCTTTATCTTGGGGGGTTGTTATGGAGATCCAAAAATATCTGCTTTTATTCCCATTAATTCCTACTTTTTCCTCCCCAAAAAGACTTGTTTGAAGCTCACATAGGTTGTTGATTGAAATGTTCTGCAATAGCTGGAAATGTTGCAGCCTAGCAAACTAAAATAAAATTAACTCAACAAAATCATTGAATTTTGAAATGATAATTCCTAAATCTCAAAGACTTTTTTCTCCCAAGCAACATGAATTGCATCTTAATATATTAAGAAATTAATACTAAACTTCATTTCTTTTCTCCTTTCAAAAATAATTCTACCAACTACAACATGACAACACAAAATACAAGGAATTTATCTAGAACTAGTGAAATATTTCCTGATTGAACATTTGCCTTTGTAAAAAGGTCACTGGAAAAAAAAGTCTTCATGGAAACACGTCTACCATGACGAATTTTGTTTAAAAGGTCATTCCTTTTTGCCATTATTTGAGCTTGAGACAAAAGACCGTTTTAGCTCTTCATTTCATTCTAGAATTTTAAATATTTTAAATCAAACCACCAAATCCTGCTTAACAACCTGTATAGTGGAAATGGAGACTATGGAATGAAAAATACAAACATCAGTGCAAAAGACAGGCTAGAAACTTACTCAGTAATATTGAGCTCACCACCAGCAATGCATCTAACAGTGTCTTTACACAGAAATAACACATATTCTTCTGCCCATTTTTCAATTTGGCTAGTGCTTACATATACCACCAACCTTATGGAGTGCAGGAGCCATTACTGGGACCAAAAATCCATTGTAAATGTAATTCACAAGCTGGCTACGTATCAACGGATGTGCTACCTAAAACCAGAAAAGAAACAGTACAGTTCCAACGAGATTTAAAAAAAGAAAAAAGATACCAACTATACCCACTATACCCACTACTAAAAACCTTGCTGACTCTGCTAAAGGACTTAAGAGGGACTTAGCCCCTCTCACCAGAATTTGATCTGATTCAGCTTCTTAAAAGATTTTTCCTTTTTCAGACAGACACACAAACTGTGTTTAATTACAAGACACGGCAGGCATTCAAGAACAAGGCTTTTCAATCTTGCCGCATGCTGACAAAGATGAACGGATGGACAGCGTCCTGGGTGTGTCCATACATCAAAAGAAGGCTACAGATTCTAATTTTAGCTCCTGCAGCATTGCCAGGGTCATCTGAAGGTGGAGTTGCCATCCTTAACTCATGGCTTGCAACAAGACAAAAGGCAGAATAGTGTTTCTTGCAGAGATTAAGAGCAGCTAAGCAGCACTGCCTAGCTATGGGGTAAGAGCTTATTCTTCATATGCCTGTCCCCACCAACTAGTATTAAACAAGCAAACCCTAACACATTCATTTGGTGGGTTGGTAAGTAACTTGAAAAAAAATGCTTACTACTAGAAACCAAAAATGTACTTTTACACATTCATTTTGCTTTCATAAGAGAAAGCATGTTTTGGTAAGAGGGAATAGAAAACTTAAAATATACTGAGAATGTTATCGAATTATTTGACATTTATATAGAGACTGGAATGTCTCAGCCTACCTGTGGCCACAAACATGTTCTCATTCTCTGTTCCACAGAAAAGGAAAATAGTAGTAAATGGCAAGAGTTTCTGGCTGTCCTATCCCCTTTCAACCTCTAGCCAATGCTTTTTGGTTAGCACATCACAAAAACTATGCACAGAGGAAAAACTACTGAATCACTGTTTATGTCCTGCACTAACTGAGCTTTCTTCCAGCCTCTGTAGAGAGAAGGCTATTTAAAAAACAAACAAACAAACAGTACTTAAAAAAATAAAAAAAAATCATTTTGCATATATATACAGATGCTAGATGCTTACCATTTTGAATTTATTTGAAAAATGTTTTAAAAATTATATACTCTCCTCTGGCTGCAGCATCCTTTAGATTAGCTAAAAATACCAGAATTATCCAATGGTCTCAAATATGACCTCCTGCAATTATAGGTCTCTTTTTGAAGAGAGAACTAAAAATGATTAAATGAAAATGATGAAATACAAAAAAAGAACACTGTCTCCACTTCATGTTTAAACATGCACATTAAAAAGCCTGTGCATGGCATTTAAAGGACGAATGCTACTATTAGTTTTGCCTGTTCAATGCTTTTAAATAATACAGTCAATCTGCTGCTTTCCTCTATTTTGCATACAGGTCTCACTAAAACATACCTTTCATTTAGCAGTAAATGTAACTACCTTTAAAAATCCTTTTCAGCACATTTCTTCAAGTAACAAACAAATCCACAGTTTCTGCAGAATCTTTATTATGTTTTAATAAAAAGAAAATACTGGAAATAGGTTTTGTAGAGTTCTCTGGTCTTAAAAACTATGTGAAAATATAAAATTTCATTTTAGTTTTAGACCAGAGACAAAAAAAAAAAAAAGATCAAATCCAGAAAAAAACAAAACAAGACACAATAATTAAGAACAGAGAGTAGTTTCCAGACAGACCAAGCTAGAAGGAATTTATACTCCTCAGAAGACTTAAATCCAGCTTGGAAAACTTTCTTCATAAAGCACTTATTAATAGGCAAAAGAGATTATTTTCCCTTGTAAAGTATTATGAGAATCCTTGACATGAAGGCAGAATGTTTTTCCGTGCTCAAACAGATGATACTTCTTCCTGCATGTGAGGGCATTCAATTTACTTTTAATAACAGCAGTGCTATTAAAACGCAGTAAACATTTTTTTTCTTTGAGGAGAGGGGAAAAAAAAGAAAAAGACTCCAATAAGGTAATGAAACATCAAGATGCTGTACTACATTCATTAGAAATTCATTAGAAACGTTTGTCACCCAAAAACCAAGATCATTAATTCGTCCTTATAACAAGGACAAAGTGCATATAAACAACTTAYATTAGTGCAGCTTAAAGTCCATACTGTTCATAAAAGTAAATATATTCTACATGTCAAAGTCTTTGCAGAATATTTAAAAGTACTATTTCAAACAGGTAGGCTAATTGTGCTCCATTACCTGTATCACTGCATTGCAGAACTCAAGGGAGTTCATGAATTGGACAAGGGCTGGAGACAAGAGCCAGTCATCTTTCAGCAGACAGTGCCACTCGTCTCCTTTCTCTTCCAGCTTTGCAGGTAAAGATGAATAGAGGCCACTGAGTCCTGTTGCTAGCACCTGCATTCAAAAACACAAGGGAAATCAGTTAACTTCCAACCGTGCTGCTTGATGAGCAATGCTGCACCACAAATCATTTCTCCTACTAGTTGCAGTAGCAGTAGCATAAGACAGTGTCAGCATTAATATTGCTTCCTTCTGAGTTGTGTAACAGAAAGTTTTGGTTTTCTTTTTTAAGTATATCCTCCTCTTCCTAGCAGCTGCTATTGAGGAAAAAATGGGCAAAAACAGGTTACCATACATTCTTTACTTGAAGTTACAATATTTTTTTAATTGCTCATAAAATACCTGTATGCCTAAATTCAGTCCTTTGCAGAGCTGCTGTATTTCTAAAGATTGTCTCATGGGTGGTTTGAATGTTACTGCTTACACGTGTCTACATAAAGGGATTCCATTAGGAAATACCAGAAAATGAAGGGGAAACATCTCATCAACAAAACCAAAGTGCAGGTTTTGTTGCACTTAAACAACAGATTAGTATTCCTAGGCACTAGAATTCAGTTGAGTCCATTCTAAAATGAAAACTCTAACTGCTGGAAATCTTTTGGTTTTCATTCAGCAGATACTTGCAAGAATTTGCCTTCTTTCTGCAAACAGCTATTTTACATCTACAGGGCTAGATGCTGCCCAGATGAAACACAACTGTTTTATCTATCAAAAAACAAATGCCTGACAACGCGCAGGTCAAAGACCTGAAGCTCATGGAAGGGGCTTCTGGTCTTGACATGCAAGTGTAACCAGTCACTATCACTATGCCACCCAGGGGGACCAAGGCTGTCTTTCCAAATGCTTTCAACTCCTAAATCATTCAGCTTTGAAGATAGATTTCTTCTGGTGCGCACAATTAAGCCAAATATAACGGAAAAAAATAGCTGTGGAAAAGTTACTGCTTTGCATGATGACTTTTTTTAAAATACTACAAAAATAGAGTATGTTCACCTAGTGTTGAAAAACTAAGAAGCTAAGGCCATTGCTCAAGGCATTATTTGCAAAATCTTTTTCTTTTCTCTTCTTTTCTTTAAGACAGAATGACTCAAAGCAAGAAGTTAGAAAGATCTTAAGAGATCTATACTACAACTAACATCAAACACCCCGACATACTCTCAAATCCTGGCTTAAGACCTTTTAAGGGAAGCCCAAATTCTGGACAATGTTGCAATCTGTTAATATATTTTTGACTTTCCATTGTCTGCTTAAAATTCATAAACTCATATGCAACTTGTCAGTAAGCAAAGTGATCCAACCTCAGAGCTGTGCGCTACCCACATTCCTTCTTGAGACACAAGTTAAGTTCTCAAACACATGAATTAAACCTTGAGCAAAACACAGCACACCCCACTAAAAGCAGTAATGAACTTATGATCAGTCAGTGGAAATGAGGAATTGTTTAGTTTTACTGAAAAAAGAAGCACTAACAGCGTAGCTGTTAAAATGTGCAAAGTTTTGGTTTTTTTAAAAAAACCCCACAACTTATTTCTGCTATGAAGCACAACACTTTTACTTGTTTTACAAATGGCTCTCCCTGAAATTATGGTTCTAAGGCACAAAGAAAGAGAGTGTTCATTGGAAGTGATTTCCTCTATTTGGACATCATAATTTGATTTTTTAAGAAATTATGGTATAAACAGGATTACCACTTGAAAATACTAACAGAATATTTTATACGCATTCTTCACATTCTATAACCAAGCATACAAAATAAGGCATATATATAGATTTTTTTATGGAGTTTTCATCAGTAAAACAAAATCACCCGCCCATGATAAAAATCTTAGGAGGGAAGGAAATAAATGAGGAGAAATCTTGGGGGGAGGAATGGGGCAGAGCAGCATTGCTTCTATTTATTGTTTTGCTCTGAACCGTGTCCTTGCAGACTTGTTCCAACATTTCTCATGTCAACCCTCTATGCTTATCTGCTTTTGCAAGCACCTCYATCAGGCAAATACCATGCAGGGCAGTGGAGGACATTGCCAGCTGCCTGGAGATGTAGACACGACCTCAGCTCCTCTGATCTGAGTGATACACAGCAGAAGCACCAGCACCAACCGAGTCCTCCTACGGAACAAAACCTGGTCCCTGAGCTTATCATGCTCAAATTCAAAAAAGGTTTTCTGCTGCTGAGCTACTTCTAGGCTAATTCTAAAACACTGCATTAAAATTTTATTATAGACTTAGGCCAGTCTCATTACTGTTCAGAAAAGTCTGATTTTAGCACATTTTGACAGGAAGCTTTCTTAATTAGAATGATTGTCAATCGTGGCTCCCTGCTGTTCGGAGGTTAATATAGCTGCCTTTTATCTTCAGCGTAAAAAGGCTTTTTTTTTCTTTCTTTTTTTTTTTTTTAATTAATTGGAAGATGTAATCATGGAAGTTATAGCATGGATCTAATAATGGTGTATGTCTCAGGGACAATTTAAGAACCAAGTTCAGTAGTCTTTAGCAGGATCTATTAAACAAGGTCAACCGAGGCTCTCAGCACAAAAAAAAAATGGCCATGTGAGATGCAATAGTTACAACTAGCAAAAGCAACAGTTTAGAGGGGTGGTTTTAGAGCTTGCAGGCCACCTCTGGACTCCAAGCTGGCTTTGCCCTACCACTCCGAGGACAGCAAGCAGAGGGGTAAGATCAGACCCCTTTGGCTGGAGTAGCTGCCCTGCACTAACACTTAAGGACGAGGTATTCTAGTGTTCTCTGCTCTGAAGCCCTGGGCTTTAACAGCGATGCCGCTGTTCACCACGCCTGCCTCTCACCACCCTCATCCCTTGGTCTTATAGGGGTTCCAAGCGCATCAGACCAGGTGCCTTCCCAGCTTCATTTTCCCTTCCATCAGTTATTCAGTGTGACAGTAAATCCACTTAATGCTGGTACAAAGGAAGGAAGGGCACTGGTATGGAAACAGCTCGCCAAAGACTAGCTGGAGAACTAGAGTACAGCTGGCTTGAACAACATTAAAACTTGTGAAATAGGGTGTTAGCAACAATAACTAAGTTGTAATATATTTTTCCAAAAAAAGGGCCAGAAGAAAAACAGAGGGGACAGCTTAAACTTTAAGACCAAACAAAACAAAAACTTACCGGGCAAAAGTAAGTGTTTTCTGCTATGTGGTTTGCAACAACATTGTTTTCTGCAGACAGAGACATTATGAAGAGCAACGCATCACGAGCCTGCTGGCCTACTGTTCCTTCTCGATGGATAAAGGGAATCAGAAGGGAAAAAATGAGGAAATTGGCAGCTCCCTGGTCCTCGCTGGTGTGGAAAAACAGTTCTAAAATGGAGGGATCTTTGGCTATTATAGAGCAGAGCTGGTTCAGGAGGACAACCAACTCCACTTCCACTTCTGGTGTGGTGGTCCCTGAGCAGGAGCTCAGCAACATCATCAAAGGCTTCAAGATGGGCTTGTGGTGCAGCAAAGGCTGATGAGACTGAGTAACCAACATTTCATACATCTTCAGTTGCTCAATTTTTGTCTCATCAGTGAACTCTCGCCGCAGGCTCCAAAGAAAGAGCTTTTCCATGATGTTTTCTGAAACCACAAACTCCAAGATGGGTCCCATAGAGGCATCATTTGCTTGCTCCTCGATTAACAGGAAAAGCATGTGCTCTACATAATTCTGAACAGTGCTGGCTTCATCAGGTGGAATCATCCCATATTTAGCCTGAGCGTTTTTCAGAGGATCATGCTTCTCCAAGATTTTCAGAACCTGACGAGAACCAAATACATATCTATCATTTGAGCACATGTTTAGAAATAAGAACCTACCTATACAATAAAAAAATGGAATTAATAACATGAAAAGGCCCAAAATCTCCCATACTTTCATTTTTAGCCTAAGTGAAGCAGTTTAAATTTAAAGTTTCACATCTGGCAAGTATTCAAGGTCAACATGTAATGCTTTCAATTCATTTTTTATAAGCATCTAAATTTGCCAATTGCCTCATTGCTGAAAATCTGGAATTCTCAGGAAAAATGGACAAATTATATTCCTTTAGTTTTCCAAAGCTTTGTTTCAGGAATGTTTGAAACAAATTTGTTATAGCACCCTGAAATCAAGGCTCTTCACCATATTTCATATGAAATTCAAAGGCCATTGATGCCTGTGTTCTCTTGGAAAATGTAAAATACACTCAGGCTTGAGTAATAATTGTCATCCTGACACATACAGATCTGGACTGAAGTCTGTTCTGCAATCACTGAAGTTCAATATCCATATAAAACAACCCCTGCATTTAGGTCTCGTCAGTGCTGGTCAATAAAGAAACACACAGGAACAGCTGCTCCCTAATACACCTCTGCAGCCCAATGAAATAGATGGCTCACAGTGCAGGAAATATCTCCAGAATATCTCCCCTTGTCTGCTTACTTCTCAAAATAGCAGAAATAGCAAATCAATAGCCCCACGCAAACCATTAGTTATTCATATTATTGCAGGAAATAAAACCTCATATTGCAACRATCAGAGCAAAACATCTTTGCCTGAAAGAAATACAACCCTGATGACATGATAACATTTTTTAGACTATGTCAAAATGTATATCTTGAAATCCGTATCTATCCTCAATAAAACAACACCACATCCAACTTTGCACCCATGCCTCTAAAAGTCTTTACAAAAGACATGCAAAGCTTTCCTAGCACGAGGAACGGAAGAGCAGAGGTTAGCAAGAGGGCCCAGGCCCCATCGAACCACTACGAATGCCAGTAAGAGCTATGCTTTCCATACAAAATATTATCATACGCTTCCTTTTCAGCTGCAAATCTGGAATTTAAAGTGTGTAAAGCCTAACTGTAATTTTGAAAGTCAACTACTTTTTTTTTTTTTAATGTTTCAATATCATCCCATGCATTCAGCATGATAAACACTTGTTTGAGCAGTACAGCGTTATCCCAAAAGAATGCAGCAAATTCTGATTAATGCAATCTACCTGAAAACAACCAAACCCAATTAACATTACCTGTGCCCAATGTGTTCTAAACACTATCATACATGTTTCYGGGTCAACACCCTGCAGGCTCACAGCCTGCCGATTTTTGCTGAGACTGGTTCCAGAGGACATCCTAAGTTCTCCAAAGGTCAAGCTCACTAGGCCATGCTGGATTTCTCTTGAAAATCCTGCCGTCAGTCACACATGTTTAAGCATCGCAACGAGATGACATCCTACTTTGAGCATCTGTATCCACAGAAACCTGTTAGAAACACATATATAAGCATGAACATCAAATTAGAGCATATAACAAAAAAGAACATAGTTCAAGACAACAAAACCTCCTCTTAATTCAGATTTAATTTTTTTTTTTAAAGTATGTTATATGGGACTATCTTCTCAAATTTCTAATCATAATGATAGAGATTTTTTTTGTCCTCAAACAGATCTTTTGGATCAGTAGTGAAATGAAGGTACTACTCAAAATAAATATGGGTAATAAAAGCTTCTGCAGTAAACCTTTTATGCATACTTTACGATGTGTTTATATTATGTTGTTTCAGCCTTCTGACCTTTCCTCTTTTCAGAGTTGCTTAGTAACTAACACTGTGTAGGCTATTCAGGTAAACAAAGTACAGGTTATTTTCTAGATTTTTTAAAAAGAATATTTTTGTGAACAGATATAATTACAAATACTTCACATTTTCTGTCAGGAAAGAATACTATAAATCATTGAAAGATCTGCAGAGGACAATATACAGATAAAAGGATGCATCTGTATCAATACCAGACTAACCAAAAGCAGATGACATGAAAGAAATATTTCACAAATCCGGAGTCAAATAAATTGAGATGTCATATTAAAGGAACATGGAAATAAGACATAGAACAAACATCGAATCTTTCTTTTCATTCCTTATTTAATATCCTAGATATATGAGTAATGAAGTAGATGCACACCTGCAGGGGAAAGTTACAATGAAACAAAGAAAAGTTATCTTCCACTCATATATGAGAGGCTTAAGAGAACATATTTTTCCCCTCAAGCACCAATATCTAAAATAGGCACACRATCCTTCTTTTTCTGTCTCTCCAACAGCTCTAAATTTTTATTCTCCTTCTTTCGCAAACTGACTCGGCATTTAATCTGATTCATTTTTTTTTTCCAGAGCAAAAAATTCCCAGAAAGTTTAGAAAGACAACACACACTTTACAAATATGAACAGCTCATAGACATCACAGCACATTTCCATTTGTTAGTGACTACATTTTGAAACAGTTTTTCATTCTCCAGTCTTCATTAGAGTTGTCTTAAGAATCATGGACATTCATAAGCTCTATGGAAAATTTTTGTGCTCCGAGTTTCCAAAGCCAATACTGCAATACATTAGGCATGTCTCTGTCAATATTTTAGCTATATGCAGAGCAATACCTCTGCATATACTTTAAAAGAAAAAAAAAACTCCTTTCTCTACAGTGATCACGTCCAGGGAAACTGCTCCCCAGATCACAAGACACCAGAAACATGAGGCACTGAAGAGCACTGGGCAACGACGGTCCAGGTGAGCTCAACAAGAGGCAGCAAGTCTGCAAATGGAAATAATTCCTTATAATGTGGTATCAAGGGCACCTTTTGTTATCACGGTACTTCTTCCATATTTACACTGGCCCTACACTTTCAAACCCTCCATCTAGACAGAGCAGCTCATTTCCTCATTTTCTTGAGGACACCTATGAGTAAACTCTTACTTCGCAACTGTTTACTTCATACTTTCTGCTCCAGCAAAGGAATAATAATAATAAAAAACATACATGTCTATGTGGGTCACTATATATTTATATAGTCCACTCATATATATATATATATGAGTGAATTAAATAACTCAATTTCAGAGGTCTATGATCTAATTTTTATCGTTCCTGACTTAAAAGGCAGCATTTCAATGTTCAGTTTCTGGAGACCTGTATCTGAGTGCTCAGTAATCCCTCAAAAACCATGCAGAAAATAAAACACAGGGTTAGATATCACTTGTAAAAAGCTAGCTTTAGGCAATTTGCCTAATATCATACATAATGATGCCAAGAAACATTTATTCACTTATTCTTTAGGCCACCTATCCATTTCCAGACAGTTCCTCCTTTTGTTATCCCTCCTCACCAGATGCAAATCTTCCTATTTCCACAGCAATTCAGAAGACTCCTTCAGGCAAGAGTGTCCTTCGCTACATAACCCTGACTCATGCAATGAAATGAAGCAAGCAGTTTTGGAAAACCTAATGTGATCATGTAATTAAAGATGGTATCATAAGAAGCAGCAAAAAGCCTTAATTAACCTTGCAGAGACAAGCTCAAGTCTGGAATTTACTAGTTTTTGAACTGCTTCACTATTTAACTGAGAGGTTTCTTCAACACAGAATTATTATAGAATTATTACAGAATTTCAGCAAAACAAACTGATATTACATGTATCTAGATATCRCATGACAAATTATCATTGGTATGATGCCAAGAGTAGAAGCAAAAACTTCATATCAACTTCTATGATAATGATAATATGGAAGATGATGATTTTCTTAGAAGATATTGATAAAAACCATGGGGAGAAACGGAGATCGAAGATTCAAAGTGTGCCAAGTTCCACAGTGTACCATAACTAGCAGCCTAAAGCATTCAATCTGTTACTCCTTTCTCTTCCAGTCTGTCCTGCCTACTCACACTCAACTCCACAAGGTTTGTAACGGTACTCATCTCTCTTATTTTATTCTCTCTCCGCTCATTAGAGATAAACATTTTTACTCTTTTCATGTCTATCTAAACAGTCCAACACACCTCTGAAAGCGAAGGTGTGAGATTGGTATCTTGGCCACTACTGACTCCTGCATCGGTACAGATGCATTTTGGCACAAATACAGAGSGCACCCAAGCACTCACTCGCAGCGAGGTTCTGCTTCACAGCACCTCTCAGCACTCATTGAGCACAGAGCAGCACTCACAGTGACYGACTGGTGGGAGCTATCCTTACATGTGTGTGTCCAGGAGAGCTCATTTCCCACAAATCTACAACTTGATTATTATCTCTTGTTATAAATTCTTGTAACAACCATGTTATTAAGCACTCGAGCTTGCCTTCACTAATAGCTTACTACCTAGGCAGATCACTTCAGTAATCCATGTTCGTCATAGTAGCATCTTGTCCTACACGCAGGTATTTTAGGCGTAACCCCCACCACAAGATAAGCACAGACAGCCCCTGTGAAGCTCCTGCCTCTTAGACAAACGGATGTATCCTCATCTCCTGCACAAAGTCCCCTAAGTTTGCATTTACTGTATTTGTTTTTACATGCACAAACGCTACCTTATTGCTTGATAAAAACCTTTAAGAGGATGCAATGTTTGACAAATGCTGTTAAAAGGTAAATTCATCTTTCTAGCATGTATGCATTATAATTACAAATTGCACCTATTGGCCTACTGCACACACAGCACTASATTAAAGCCATTTAAATCTTTAATAACAAAGAACCATAAAAAATATCAATCATTCTTTGATTACAAACAATAAGCTCTCAGAATAAAATGCTACCAAGAATAGCTCATTCTTAATGCTCACTCCTACTGTACTACGTTGTTATAAATTAACTGTACAAAGTGCCAAGAAAAACAACAACAATTTTTTTTATCCCAAAACAACTTGCCTGCAGCAAGCACTAGGTTAACTAGATCTAAATTCACTTGYATCTTTCAGCTATTAGATTATAAATAACCTAACAGTAGCGAGGGAACACAGACATCCTCCTCACAGGGCAAATGCTATGGCTTTCTAATCATCTCTAACTTAAAAGTAACAGCAACATGCACAACAGCAACTTGCAAGGATACTAAGACCAAGTCAATTCTCTTAATGCAGCAAAATTTCCAGTTTGGAGTGCAYGTTGGGATTACTGAGATTCACTTACAATAATAACAGCAATATTATAGAATACAACTATAATGTAAAATGCTAACAGATTGTATATGCTTGAAATGCTATTACTGACTTGGRAGCAGCCTCTACAACTGCAGTTTTATATTCCTACAATCCCCACGTGAAACAAGACATGGTATAACACGGATGAGGCCTTGAGGCCTGAAGAGATGCATGGATCTGATCAAGGCCATGCTGGCTGTGGCAGAGCAAAGAACCGAGCAACCTGCCCACACTCCCACTGCTACTGCAGTCCYGACAGTTACAGCCCCCCCTGAGATCTTGCTAGATCATTTCCACTGCTGGACAGCAGTTTCCAAAATCTGGCAATTAATTTGCTCCTTGCATTAACCCTGTCAGCTCTATAGTAAATATCTTCCAGTGTGAAATTTTGGGGGCAAAGTGAGAACTGGTTTCAGGCCATCCACCCAAGCTTGGTTAACTGTTGTATATCTTGTATATGCAAACAGGATGCTCACAAATACCTATTTTCTCTCTAAGTAGCAGCAGAGGAAGCTCTATAAAGCAGAGGTCCGTAATCACTTCAGTGCAGTTCGTGCATGAACACTAAGAGGGAAAGATAGCAGAAACCTTCAGCATGATCCAACTTAGCTCAAGTATTAAAAAGTCATCTCCAACTGCATGGAGGAGCTTTAGCTGTAACACTGCTGTTGGGACTCTAGAGGGCCTCTGCTTTCAGTTTCCCTTCCAGGGTCTSTAAATCTACCCATTTTTCAGCACTGATCACAGCACTGAACTCCCCACAAACAAAAGTGCTTATTTTACTGCAGAGTATGTTAGAAGCAACCCAGCAGATGAGCTCTAGTGAAGTTTATTCTCTTCAGAGCATCCTCTTTCAGATAGATTTTGCTTTTGAATTTAAAAAAAGAACTACAAAAATTCAGTATTGGGGTTTCCCCAGGCACTGTACATTATACAGAGAAGAGACAGAGGAGTGCACACAATATATAATACAGTACAGCAAACCACAAGTATGCTGCAAGGCTTTGCAATTTAGTTATCTCCCCCTGAATCTCTAAAAGATGTGTTCTCCAGCACCTCCCTACCAACTGTGCTATTGTCACGACATGGGGTACGCTTGTGTTCTGCTCGCCACAGCTTTCTACCCTCTCAGGCCAAATATACAAGAGACAGAGATGGATGAGAAACCTTGATGGTAATAAAAGCAACAGCATATAGCAAAATATTTTCATGGATGAGTGCAGTATAAAAAGGCTTGAAATTAGACAACTTCAAAGAAGTGGATGGAAATTATATGGTCTTATGCATAGTTACATCTCTGCAGTCTCTGTAAGTGGATAGGGGAGGGTAGGAGAAGAGGGAATGGCAAATTCTAACATGCCTCAATTTAGCTCTGGTTTCAAGGGAGACCTTGTTCAGGGCTTGCTTGTTTTGGATTTTAAAGAAAGCTTTTTGCATAAATTTGTCTCCTTTCCTTTCCAAGCAAGAAAACAGTATTGGCACTACAGCATTCTTCTTGCTTGTGGCAAGTTTGAAGGCAAGCACAGGCTTCTGCAATACAGCCACATCCCTTACTAGCAGAACACAAGGTTACAGTGTTCATATTGTGTGTTTCTTCTAACTGACAACAGTGCTTTTGTGAAAGGTAATTAAAAAATGGTAGTTGACCTAAACTTATGGCAGCTATCTGCAAGTCTGGAATAGCTATAAGCCCCGCATCAGAGAAGTGGAGTTACAGAAACATATTTAGGGGAAGAACAAGGGAGCTAAAAGGGGTTAAAAATAGAAGTGAGGATAATAAAATGAAAGCTTTCCTCCAAATACATCGGAACGTTTTTCTGTAGGTTGGGTTTTTGTCTTTTTTTTTTTTTATTGCAATGCCCTATATTAGCAAGAATTACATACTTCCTTTGTATCAATATCTCAAGGAAATTTCTCCTGCACAAATATACACAGTTGGACATTGTATAAAACTTGAGACTAAACAAAGATATTTCAAAGTACAGCAAGCAGTATATCAAATAAAGCAGAGATGAATTTAATTTCACGATGGGCACTAGAGAGCCAGGCCATGCATTAGCTACTGTGAGGCTCTCCACGCAGGCAGAACGTCCCAGGGAACACACGTGACTCAGCCACGCAGTACGGTCTGTAGCCACAGCCTGTTGCCCCATAGCTGAACTCACTCCGCCACACACAGCACCCTCGCATCTCACGGCCCACAGGGAGACCCGCTGCTCCCATCGGTTGGCAAGCGTGTTATTTTCTTTAAAACAGCTCACGCAATCTCTGAAGTCCAAGACAGACTTACTGTTACTCTGAAGAGAATGAAGCTATGTGAAGTATTGCAAAAAATTTGATCAGTTTTCTATTAGAACTGTCTTCTTCCTCTTCTGCTCAAGCAGTACTCGGCTACAGCAGCTCAGCTAGCAAGAGCTGCAGAACATTCCCAGAGAAACAGTTCAGCTCACATTAAGGCACCTTTTCCATTCCCTTCTTCACATTTCARTGCCACAGTCCAGAGTCTTCCCTCTGCACACCTCAAGCAAACACTGCACATTTAATCAGCTTCCTTCAGCCTGTCACTTCTACCTATTATCGGCAAAAACACTAGGTCCTCGGTACGGGGGAAAAAATAAGTAAGTGTGTGACACTGATAAAGYTATCTGCCTAAGAGCCCAACAGAGCACAAGTCACCACAGTTTGTTAAGCACCACAGTTAATCAATGTGGTTAATCAAAGCATCAATCTAGTCTCATCAGAGCACYACTGACTCCATCCTGCTAACAGAAAAGGAAGAAAGTCTTGCAACTTGTCCCCACAGAGATTATACAGCAAGAATGTTCTCACAAGAGAAATTACRGACAGCTTTATAGCAACATAAAAATCTTATTGTCCCATCATCCACAGTCAGCCTGCTGCAGCTAAAACCACAGCTCATCTTCTCCCCAATCAGCTCTGCAGAGCTCGACTACTTACATGCTGGCTGCAGATTAATGCCAGTTCAGACAACTAATTGGTACTACCAGCCTCTACATGTGATCTATTTAATCCTATGGGGTTACACACTGGGGGATCAGGTTAAGGCATTAAATAGATATTTGGTTTAGAGACATGAATGGGCAATCTGCCCACTCAATGGCAGCGGGCGCCCTACGGCTGCAGTGGGGTGAGTGTGGGCACAGCTTAGAGACCAGGCGAGGAGGCCAGCTGGTGCCACAGCCTGGGCACAGGGACACGGGCTCAGTTGCACTCCAAGCCCTCGAGGCTTCTACCGCCTGGGAGAGCTAGAAGGAAATAACAAGCATTAGGGAGCACGGTCCCAAAAGCTTTGAGCTAAGACTGCACTACAGTGAGTGTGCAGTGAGCGGTTTGTACACAAACCAGCAAAGAGTTTGTTACAGTGTGCATTACCAAGGCCAGAGAAAGTGCCRTGCTAGCTCACAGAAACAGTAATTAAGCAAAGCAGAATACTTGACAGAGGTTTTGACCCCCTCGAGGACAGCTCTATTTACCTGATGCATCACAGGGCACGTTCATTTACCACAAACATTTGGGCATTGGCAATTTTCCTGAAACTCCAGAGCATGCAATCACAGAGTTCCTCCTGCAAAGTCCCGGGAGGAATCAACTACACATTCATAGCCCCAGGTCGTAAGTCTGAGCCTAGGAGAAAATAACAACCACCAAACAGAACCAGGCTGGAACTGAGGCTACAGTTGGAGATGTATTACTTGTTCCCTTTGGAGAGGAACGAAGAGTATAAACCTGCTTCTCCGTGTATTTAATCTTCCCACATTTGGCCCACTACAATTCAGTAACAATTAGGGGTTCAAATGCAAATTATTTTAGGCTTTTATGTTTATGAATTTATTTCTACCTATGCCCTGCACAGAAGAGTTCATTTGCACCTGTGTACTGAACTACGCACATGTCAGACTGAAATGCATTCAAAGACTAATTTTGCGGGATCTCTCCTAGATCACCAAAGTTGTTCATCTGAAAAAAGCATGTTCCAAATAAAACCAAGTCATTAACATGTCTGAAGCCAACAGGCTAAAGTCTTTGCTGTTGCATTAGGAGACAGGTATTGCAAGCAAAACAAAACTAAACTAAACAAAAAACCAGGAGAATAAACCCCAATGCTTTGTACTGTGAATTTACTTTCATATCAAGTCTCAAAGCAAAAGAATAACCCCAAAGGGCACAGAAAGTGTCACTGAATGCAAAAGCTACTTGTCTATGAATCAAGGAATYGGGAAATCGCAGGCATCAGCTGCTGCATCTATCCCACTGTTTTATTTATTTTTTTTTTGCTCTAATTGAAGTGAATTATTGGGAGGAGGGCAAGGAAAAGAGTTGTCACCAGCCTCCCCACAGCTCTACTGAGAATTAGTGCAGGGTTTATTTCAAAACTGATCACCATCCAGGAGTGGGAGGGAACACCACATCACTAAGCAGAGCTTTAACAAGGACTACTTCTGGTTATGCCAGTGGAACAGAGAAAGTAAAATGACCCACTCTGTGACATTCGTTTTCCCACCCAAGATATTTCTGACATCTGTGTAAGATGTTAAGTCACACAAATTTGTCCCCAACTCGCTCATAATTCAGGCAAATACAAGTTTACTGAGGATGTGATGCTGAAGTGAAAAAAACTTTTAAGAAAGAGTGCATCATTAAAATCATAAAACAAATTCTAAGGAAATAATTAAGCTACATACCTAGAAAATCTTCCTGATGGGAAGATGCATGAGACCAGTAAAGCGGTGGAAGACTATACCCTAAAGATTTAAAGTTATTTCAAAAACACTAGCAAGTATAGAAAACAGGACTTCCCTGACTGAAAGATGATCTACAAAAGATATCAATATACTTGTAATTATCATACACAGAGTACAGAAAATGAGATTAAACTATATATTTCATATTTATAACAATAAGAGAATTTATTTTGCAAGCGCTTTATCTAAGATGTCAAGCAATGCTCATAAATCACAGCAAGCATAAGAAGTCCAAGAATAATGCTCGAGTCTACAAAATGACACTAAAGATGACACATGTGCTTTCAGCACTAATCCACAATGAAGCACAGATACACATATATCCTAAACAGTTTTATGATAGAGAAGCCACAAGCACATTTATTTTTTCTTTCCAAAATCTTTAATGATTTTGCAAGTTCTAAATCCAGTGTGAGTGCAAGAATCAGTAATACAGTGACATTAAATAGTTGTGCTGATTACTTAATCAATAAACCAAAAAAACAGCTCCAAAAAGATTGTCACCAAATTTTCCATGGAGAAAATAAAGACCCAAACCTTCCACTCTGCAAACAAAAGTCCTCTCTCACACTCTTGTACACAAATTATGTTACTTAATCCGTCTTTTAATTTAAAAACCTGAGGAAAAGGGTAGAATATAGCATAAAAACAAAACCATGAGTCTTACAATTTAAGTAATCGATAAATAAAAATAATATAGAAGGAAAGGAACACACTATAATATTATTGTTTGCATTAGGCCTCTGCTATTTCCTTGGAGAAAGTTGTTGAAGCTAATGAGTCACTTTGCTGTATATTGTGCTTTGAGTTTGCCAAAGAAAAACACTGGCAAAATCCCTTTTCACTTCATTTTCACAACTGCATCAATTGCCAAGCTTGTGAAAAAAGACTACCATTTAAGATCACACTCACAAATCACTACAGTGCACTGCTCACTGAAGACAGTGAATAAGGAAGAGGAGAAAGAAAAAGAAGCGAAAAAAAAAAGAAAGTAAAAGAGAAAAAAAATGCTATTTAAATCTTACTGCCTCTCTGCAGTAGTCCATTCTCCTAATGCACAGGGCTCCAGGTATTACTCTCACAGGAAACCACAGAACTGCTGTGTTGCTTTCTCTCTTCTTCTCTATCTCAGCTCAGAGAGGACCATCAGAAGTGGAAGATTCTTATCGTATTAATTCCTATTGCAAACCAATTAGCTAAGTAAAACTATGCGGCTTCCACCTCTCAGCTTCACAAAAATCCTGCCTCTTCCCCTGCAATGATACAACCATTTAATAATTTCAGCAGATACCTGCAAGTTTTTTTTTTTTTTTTTTTTTGCAATTTATTTCTCTTACTATTCATTTTTACTGCATTTTATACAGCCAGTACATGATCCTTCCTCTAAGCTTCTCCAGCTTTCTCAGAAATAAACTTATTATGTCAGGTAAACAGAGTTAAATTGTCTGTTATCTTTAGTGGAAATTAATTCTTCTGATTCTGATCCCTTAATGCTAATCTAAGGTATTATAAGAACACTGCATTCCTACCCCTCCCAGTCCTTCACCGCGGGAAGCTGAAAGGCGTTACAGTATCTTCCATTCCTGTGACTATCTGTGCCTGGATAACAAAGCACATAAATGTATATGCAACAAAGAACCATCTATTATWGTTCATGCAACAGTCGTCTCTGGCACGTTGTCAGCTCCAGCAAAGAAAAGACAGGACTAAATACTGAAGAAAGGGAACAGTTTAAAAAGGATGCAGGAAATCCTGGTACTTTCTTGACAATTCTGTACAATTTTTCCAATCTTGTCTTTGAACTTGTGGGAGAATGTGAATAGAAGGCATCTTTCTCGTCCAGTGATGAATGAAGATAAACTAGCAACTTCTACACCCTAAAGGGTAAGAGAAGAAAAGTAACAGCCTTTTCTGAATTGCAAATGAGATGTATGCATCTCAAGAGACTACTATGGAGAAAGAGTAAAACATACTACAAATTGGGGGGAGAAAAATACCTACCAAAATGCTGAAGCAATATCAGAGGGTAATAAGCTGTAACTACTATTTAAACTTTCGAACAATGATCAACACTGCAAGCCTAATAAACACGACTGCAAAAGTCTTGGTACAGATAGCGATGAGACAAACCACAACCTCTCCCATCCCAACTGGTAACACCTAGGAAAATTGCATAGGCGTGGGAAAGCCAGGTTTCACCCTGTCATAGATAGTTTTTATTTCTGTCTGCACATCTCCAAAAGTGGGAGTGTCTGTATGCAGCTTTGGGATTTCAACTGCTTCTCCCCTGTGCTACAGTCCTTCCTTCTGGTGCTGTCAAAGACAGAAAAACTGCAAAAATATTTACTRCAACTACATTTACAAATGAGCTCATTTTCCAAGCCTGCAAACCAACTCCTTTTCCATTTCCTTCTGGCCACGATGTGTCAATTCCCCTTTAAGACTTGCTTGAACATGGAAAATAGGTGTGAGATTCAAAATCATAAGCTGAGCCTATGTAGTTACGCAAAATGCACAGTCTGCACAGAACTCCAAAGGGGAAGCACAGCTCAAAGGTAGGCACAATTGGAAGAAACATGGGAAAGTCTCTGTGTGTACGCACGGGCTGAGMGTTAGGCAGCTGCAGCATGTTTAAGAGGAAGATCTCCAACACAGGGTTCTCAAAACTGACTCAGAGATTTTTTTCTGCTCTTTATTTAAAGGAGAAAAAAAACAACCTAAGAGAATTATTAAGTCTATAATTAGTTTTTTTGGGGGTTGATACCTGTTATGAAAAATACTTAATCACATGCAAATCATTAGTTGACCACTTGCTCTGCTAAAAYTAAACATGAAGTTTCTACTGTCACCACATGTGCATCTCTATTCTTTCCATTTTACATTCTTTCACGCTTGATTCTGTTTTATCTTTTCTTCAAGGTGCTCTCTCCCTACAGGCACTGTTTTACTTGCATCATAATTGATGCCACAGGCATTCCCATAAGAAACACTTCAAGACTGTTTCTGAATATATCTCCCCTCTAGTCAGCATTCGGGTATCCCTGTCGTTCTCAAGCATTGCTTGTACTCAGGAGGACACTATGTCCTGTGCAAAGAGTCACCAGGAATCACAGTGTGTCACAGGGGGCACAGCACTATCTTTATGGGAGAATCTGCATAACATCCAAGGGAGGCTCTGAAAAACTACCCCAAAATAAATGGCTTTTTTAGCAAATCTTTACAAAAATATAGGTGGCAATAAGTTAATGTAGGATGCTAAAAATCTCTCTTTGGAAATGTAGAACAACAGTTTGCAATTACGTATGCCGYATGATACAAACAAATCTAGAAGGGACTTGTCCTTGAAGGAACCTACACTTGAAAAACTCCAAAAAGAGATTTGACTCATAGGGTTGCCCAAATGCCTCTTCATCCCAGAGTTCAGCAGGATTTGMAGCCAAGCTCCATGGATAACTACTAGCATAGCAAACCTATCACCAGAAGCTGTAAATTGGCTTTGGGAACACATGAGGGCTGTAGTCACTGCTATTAAAATACAGTGTTGCAGCAGTCGTCCCCTTTCACATCCTTAAAGAGTACTAAAAAGGGTTTGAAGTATCAGTTTAACACAGAATGGCAAGAAAAATAAACAAACATAAATAATTGTGTATCTCTAGCAACCATTTAAACAATGAATTCACAAAAAATTAACATGTTAAAGACAATCAAAGTATTATTTAAAATAGTATTATTGTTTAAAGTATTATTATTTAAAAGCTGTTCTAAAAAGAGCTTGTAATCATTAAGGAAACCAACCTTAGAAGACTACTACTCCAATTCTTTTCACTTTATGGGAGCCTAAGGCAAGTTGCTCAACTCAGTTCCTCCCATAATTTCTGAAGTCTGTTGCTCCCATCTTTATGATTATTAAACAGCAAGTCATCATTATTCAGTTGACAATTTGGTAGTTTTAACAGACAAAAACTTTCTCTACACACTAACTGCATAAGACACACTTAAAATCCCATCAGAAACTCCTCCCAGACAAAATCTTCTTAAGCAGCAAATCCTCATCTTACCTACCTTTTTATATTTTGGCACTGTGCAGAAATGATGAGGCACAATCGAGTCCCTTTAAATGTAGAAAAGAGAAAAAAAAAAAGAAAAGAAGAAGTTCCCAAACACCAGAGGGAGGATTTCATGCAATGTATGGCTATTATTAGAGTRCTATTTTGCTTAGCAGATCAGAGGATATAATCAGCAGATGATGCAGCCCTGATTTGCAAAGCATGGCCTTATTACAGGCTAATGAGATAAACAAGTTAAAATTTACATTTTGCTCCACTGATAAGGTTCATTGGCACACTTATCCCCAACACCATGGTTTGAATATTAAACCCACTTACTAATGTCTAGTAAAGCTAATTATGATGCTGAGTGGTATTAGACTATAACAACCAAGCAGCATATTACAGTCACATCCTTCAGTGTTATTGTAGCTTGGAAGTTAGATGTTCTGCTTGGGAAACAAATACCTGTTAAATCAATACTGTGAGAAAGAACTCGCTTTGCATGTTTTCCTCCTGACTCTTTGGAAAGCACAAAGCTGTGTCCTAACGATGCATCAGGCAGGTAAACACCACTTGTTACTATCATTTCACTAGTGCGTCTATCTTTTTTATTGCAATAACAGTAAGGATTAGATGACATGTATCTTTGTATCTATAAGGTATCATATTACTCTTGACATATACTCTCTAATCCCTAACTAGCAGGGAGAAAAAAACCCAGTATAGAAAGCTAATGGCATCCTTACCCACCTTACTCACTTGATTAGCTTGGATTACATATTTGTTTGCTTTTATTCACCTTTCAACAGCTTTGGTCAAAACTACACATACTATTTTAAAAACACTGATTTAGTGCAGAGGATAGGAATTTTTTTTTAGACTTTCTGCTGTCATATTTATTTTTATGTCACACCTATGTAACTTGAGTATTTAAATGGATAACATCATATTTAAGGATAACATTAGAGGACAGGGCTGTAACATTCTTTCCATTTAAATCCCCACAATGTATTTGCACTGTGACAGCAATGGAAAGAAGGCAAGACAGGGAATAATTAAGTGCCAGCTATGTGGGGATCAACAGTGTCTAATGCCAGCACTCAGAGATGTGCAGTCCGAGAGGAATTTCTGGAAAGCACGAGCACAAGAGGCACAGTCCCCTGGGAACCAGCCACTCTAACACACGTGCAACACCAAAGCTYCTCAGGAGTACCCCACGACCCAAAAGAAAAGATGTCAGGACCAATACTGAGGATGACTATAACTTCATTGCCTTGCAGTGATGGGAAGTGGGAGGCTGGAGCACTTCCTGCATTCAGGGAGATGCAGAAATTAAGATTAATGAGCAGCCGTAGGCCAACTCCCATCTCGATGCACCAGTTACGCAAACCCTGACCTTGCTTCATCTACATAGGAGTCATGGAAGCGTAACACAGCAGCTAACATTAAATTAAAATATGTAAAAAGAACAACAAGCATAAAAAGACTACAGATAAAACAACTTCACTTCTTATTTGTAAGGTAATGCTCAARAGCAAATACTCATTAASCACATAAAGGCAGAACTATCAGAATTTTTTCTTCTGTGGGAAAAAGTAAAAGGCACTTAAGAGTATGACAATAAAAGAAACTAGMTGAGCAAATCATGTGTGAAGCATTAAATGCAACCGYTTTTTGGAATGTGCTTTTGTTCCTTTCAATTTATCACCTGCTTTAACCATTCAGCTTGTAATACCATCCACTCCATTTCCTTCAGYCCAGCTTTAAAATGCAGGCGTGCCATATTTCAAGTAGAAGCAAAGAAATGCAGTGGAGCTCAGAGACAGAACAAAAGGTACATGTTTTGATAACAAGTATTCTGCTGCATCACTGTTGTCAGAAATCCACAGGTATCTGCAAGTCTTTGGACAGGTCTTTTGGACCTATTCTTTAAATCCCTGTTCCAGGTCAAGCCAAAGCGGAGAGCAAGTGGGACTCCCCTGCCCATAGGGACCTTTCCCTTGCAACGATTCTGTGCAGCTCTCACACCACAGAACAGCTGACCCAGACAAGCTCCACCAGACTGTCCACTACTGACCGTGCGAATTACGCCAAAAGATTCCTCTGCCCCTCATGCAGATCCAACAGAGAGGAGAGGATCCTGAAACTAAGTATCAATGACAGTACCTGCAGAAATATAAAGGCAGCGAAAAGGAGAGTTTGDGAGGCACTCATTGGATTCCCTTGAACAATCTGTCTTGAAAATGGCTATTTGAGATTCTGGAAATGCAGAACCTTCAACCTCTTTCACTTGGGGGAAAACCTAACACTCTCATCCCCCAGGAGCTCCACTCTCTACACAGGTTGTTTCCACAGAGCAGAAAACGGGCTCTGCGGTCTTTGCGCTCAACACATCACACAGGATGAAGCTTTTCCCAAGCCATTTTATGAGTATGGATTGTTTACTAAAACAATAATCAGAAAAGATGCTCCATTTATTCTTTCAAGTATGTTTCATATTTGGTGGGTATTCTGAATCTAAATGCTTCAATACCTTCCTGTATCTATAAACGAGAGATGCATCTAAAGCATATTGTATTTTAAAAACAGAGAGACTGCAGCACAGTATTCCCACCGGCATCTGTGTCAGGAAGAGATATAAGTGGTAAATAATTAATTTTCCTAGGTTAACTTGCATTCCAAACTAGCATTGTGAGCAACAATGTGCTGTGGAAAGGTGGATAACAACCCTAGTTTGCATTCCTGTCCAGGAACAAGATTTACATTATATACAAGTACTGACAGCTAAAGTTGCATCATCTCAGAAAAGGGAAAAAACAAAGAGAAAAAAAAGGGAAAAATAAAGAACGAGGCAAACCCAGCAAGGAGCCTTTTATGAAGTAAGAGAGTTCAGAAGTCTGTGCTTAGCTACTGCTGTTTTGTTTTTTTTGTTTGTTTGTTTCACCTTTTTTCCTTTTTCAACAGTTAATGGGCCAAACAGATGGGTGCCAAGCTCTAATCTCTTATATTTCCATATCAATCTCAAGGCTTCTGATATTATTAGCTGCTTTGTGAAGGCACGAATCTGCGTATGTGAAAGAAATGTTGTAAAAAGAACATAAAGATTTTTTTTCTTGATAATTCCATTTCCTTTCTGAGCTACATAATCTATTGATTGTAAAGAACAGAGCAGAACATTTCTACCATTTCTTTATAACAGCCTGAATTATGAGGGTGCTGAGAAGTGACCTGTTGCACTTCAGCACACAGCACCCTCCAGTATCATCTGCCCTTCTGTTCTAATCATACATTTGCAGAGCTACATACAATTAAAACTATAGTTCACCTCTCACTATGGTTTTTTTCCCCTTTATTACTGATAGTTGGCATTAATGTTTGACAATCCTAAACAAAGGAGTGGGGAGAATAAAAAACCCATTCCAGCCAACTCTTTCTTTCAAAACACATAATCAGTTTAGCAGTTTAAAATGTAAAGGTTTAAAAACAGTACATAAAATATCATGAATAGTGTTGGCTTACTCTCAATATTATGCAGCACTTGTAGTTAGAAGAGTCATTGCGGATTTATGTAGACTATTGACAGGTGAATGGGGATGCCACTCTGCACTTCAAAAAGGTAAAAAAACAATAGATCCATTAACGGAATGTTCTAATTACTTTTACTACTACTATCAGCTTTCTCCAAAGTCCTGGCAGTTCATTACAAGGAAAGAGTGGTTCATAAAATCACGAATAAATAGGCTTTCAAGACAAGACTTTTAGAAAAGAGATCATTTGTAGGGGAAAGGAACTGTGAAAGAATGGACTAGAAAAGTATCTACATAAAAATGCAGGCAATATAAGCATTCCTAGCCTATTGTTTACACTGAATTCTTAATAAATTACTTGGATGAGGTGGGTTTTTTTYCCCCTCCTCCTCCTCCTTGTTGATAATTTCTATATCTGGTAGTACTTAAAAGTGTGAAGGAAGAACCTTTCAAACTTAGCCCCATTTTCAACCTACGGAATGAGATCACTCAGAACTGTTTGGTTTGTTTGTTTGTTTGTAAGGAATAAGTGCATTGCTCAAGTACCACCTGAGGCTGCCAGTACACCCAGGAATTTTTCTTCCAAGCCTGATTTAAGTTCATGCACTTCTGAAACTGCCTCAACTCTGACTGAGAGCAAAGTCGATGGCCTACAAGATCCTACTGCTTTTCATTTCAGTTGGCTCAATTTTCAGAGTATCTGCCTTGGGTAGCAAGTTCAGAATATATGTTCAGAATACAATATACATACACATATATATATATTTATCATGGTCATAATTCAGCTCTATGACAGAGAAAATGTAGAAATGTTCTGCACTGTTCATTACAATCAATAGATTATGTAGCTCAGTCAGAAAGGAAATGGAATTATGAAACAAGAAAGTAATCTTTAAACTATTAATATTTCCAGTACAACTTTTCCCTCACATACACAGATTCCTACCTCCCAAATAGAGCTAATAATGTCAGAAGCCCTGAGATTCATATGGTCAGAATGACTAATATTTGCATTAAGCAAATGTATTACCATAGCAACACAGACACCACAGAGCTATCTACCTGCCACAGCCCACTAAATTATTTAGCATGCCAATACTACAGTGACACTGTGTAAATGATCGCATTCATTAAGAGTAGAGTATGTGCAGAAAAACTCAGTGTTAGACAGCTGTATTTATTGCCACGAAAAACACAGCAGCACCAGTAGCTTGAATAAAAAGCAAAGAGGAAGGCAACAGTCTGTACCAAAACAGCATATCCCCAAATATTTAAAAAGAATGCACTATTTCTCTTCCACCTGAAAAGCAACACAAAATATAAACCCATTTATGGAGCAAAATGCTGTCCTGCAGTGGCCAGAGCAAACTGAAATATTATTATTTCCTGAATTAAGTTTTTGGAGATAATCATTAAATTCGTTTAAAATATATCTTTCATTCCCAAAACAGCAATCTACATTGTGGGATTATGAGAGCTAGTACTCATGAAATATTCAGTAGAAGTAACTCTGACTCACTCAGAAATCTGCAGTTCCCTTAAACGYAAACATATGTATGGTTAGGGGAAAACGTATAATAGTCTGAGTGCCAGCCTACTGTGCACCCAAAATTCTAGGTGAAGGTAGGAACCCAAGTATTTTGYATAGTCACTGTGCTCCAGCCAAGTWAAAGTCGCCTGTATCCCTAAAGCACCTTCTATATTCCAGTATTTTCCTGTCATCGCATGCAATAGCAGGTCAGCTCTTCTGACCAGTACAGAACAAGATGGATTTCTTGCTAATTTTTGGCAGTTGCAGTTAGTCCTTCCTTTCATTAGACACAGATCATGTTTTCAGATTTCTCTTTGAGCTCAAAATCACCAAAAAATAAACAAGATGTCACCAGAGACCCATACCACAAAGGTCAAGACATAAAACTAAGCCGGTTCAACCCCAATGAACTCCTGCTTTCTACAGGCTTTTTAATACTTCAGAAGTATTAAGAAGTATTTAATACTAAAGAAGTTTTAAATAACATCTAATAAACTTTAAATAACTAAAGTTTCTTATGGACAACTCTGACATATCCCATTTACTACCCACCTGCATTATTACCCACCTGCCAAGAAATACCAGTGAACAAGTCTTACCTAAAGATGTTTTTGTAGTACTAGCAAGTAATCAAACTCAACTTCAAACAGAAAAGATTACCTCAACAGTGACTCACATAAAAACTGATCTTGACAGACCAGCTTTACAAAATAATGCAATGTTTGGGCCATGCTACTCTTCAACAAGCCTTCTGCTTAAATAACAAAACTTTGTCTTCTTTTTTTAATCAAGCATAAATTTACRTAACTACTATTCAAGAAACTGACTTGATCCTCTGCTTTAGGAACTCATATATGAGGTAGAATTTCAGAACAGTATGGAAAACAGCAGCATGGCTGGAAAGCAGCTTTCAGAAGTAGCCTCATGGGAGCCGCCAACAGATGAAAAAAGATGTCTTGTACTCTCTACTGAGTAGTTTAGATCCTTGGAATATATTCTATACCGTAAAAGAGTTTGCTACTCACAGTTTGCTGTTTTTAAACAAGTCAATGTTGCATACCTGTCACGTGCAGAAAGTCCTCCCTGGATGCTTCGTCTGGATAGCCTTGATCTTTTTCTCCATTCACTGGCTGAGTCTTATTTCTGAGAAAAAGAACAGTCAAAGACACCACACTGAAGTAAACAGGGAAACTTTTGCTTTGCCAGAGGAAGTACAGAAGATTTTTTTATTATTATTTTCAGAGTATGATTACAATAAAATCATCATCTTGAAACTTACTGTTGGCAATCAGCTTCACTCCGTCTGTCATCTGACCCTCTCCTACTGAAGACCACTTCTAAAAGCGTCAAATTTATTTCCCCACTTTCTGACAATTCTATACTCTTTCCAAAACAATGAATTAGCACTGGATTTTACAATCAAGAGTATCAAGAGGAGAGAAAGATTTGAAATAAGAGGAACTAAAAAAGGCTGATAATATTTTGAACTGCTGGAATAATGCATGAATTAGACATCTTTACCTCCCTAGGTAAAGTTCAGACTAGGAAAGTGTGGCTCAGTTACCTCAAACATCGATATTGCAGAACACAACTGTGGTGAAAAACAAGTCCAAGAAGGTCACTGCTTAGGGAAGCTGTCCATCTTTCAAGAGTATTTAGGCAGTAAGGCTAGCACATGTGTCTAATTTACTGGTAACCCAAATAAAAATCATGAATTTAATCAAATGTCTACTAGTTAAAAAATATTTAGTCTACAAAAAACTAATAGCATTAAAAGGACTGTAGAAATTTAAACTTATCAGTTCAGACTAAAGGGAGGCAATCAGCTAGTAGACTAATTAGAAACAAAGCAGAAAATCACTGATGATCTCCACATGCCAGGCAGAGGTATCAGACCCATTTACATGTCATACAGTGCAAAATGGAGACAGGAAGTTACATTCAAGTATCCAGCACACTAAAGGGCATTCATAACATAGACAATACGGAATATCAGACCAACTCCAAAGAAAATGGAACCATTGGATTCTCTGGAATAATTTAAAGTGTGCAGTAATCCTTGAAATATTTCCATGGCTAGTGAGCAACAGTGGCCAGGATAAGTCTTTGRCAATTCTAGGTAAGAAATTGTAAGCAACTAGGGCAGGCAAACAATTATTAACATGACATTTTATTTAGATTGAATTTTTTTCTGCATCTAGTGTCTCACAAGCTTATAACTAAAACCACTGGAAGAATAAGCACTGCTACATAACTTCAACTAAACACAAAAGTTTTCTTTTGCTTTCAGGTCTACAGTGAGTAAAAGAACCTCAGGAAAATAGAAGCAGCCTGGAGAAATGCTGGGTTATTTGGGGAGATTTGGCTCAGCATCACTAATGTTGGATCCAAGCCACTTCCCACAGAACCACGGAGATACCACAGCAGCACAAAGCACTTCATTCCAGTAGGAGGCCTTACAGACCAGCTGCAGCACAAGTCAAAACCAAGCCCGTGCTTCTGCACAGAGCTATACTCTGCCATAAAGAACCTTCCCAAAACCAAGTATTAAGCAGTTATGATAGAGTAGCTTCACGGGAAATCAGCTGAGGTCTAGCACAACAAGATCTAATGACCACAGCTGAAGCTGAGTCAACTTCACACAGAAGGGCCCTCTCTGAGGGCCTCGTACTGAGCCTCACACTGCTTCCTATTCCAGGAAGGCACATCCAAAGTGGCTCTGTACAGGGCCAGCAAGCATTTATTAAGTTTGTGTGCCATGCAAAAGTGGCTGTAGCATTTCTAGAAACAGCATTTGGAAACACCAGAGCCATATTTTCTATAGTACCGTGACACACTGTGCCAGCTCCAACATATCTAAATTATTTTTGCTTCTACAACACAAATAGTCCAGACAATCTGGCACTAGTCATTGAGAATTCGCTATACACATTTGTGTTTAGTATGGATTACAAAAATCTTGCACATTCTAAAATAAGAATATATAMATCCAGCAGTGAAGCATACTACGCGTTATTTCTTTCAGGCTTTCTTAGTGATCAAAGATASAACTGCTTGAATTCCGTTAACCAGTACTTAAGTAGCTGGCTGAGAAGAAAAACAGAGTATGAAAATTAGGTGCCTCTAAAGATGACTTTGCAACAATACACTTCTATTAGATAAAAGATGACTCAAAATCTGTGATCACAACAAAATTCAATCCACAATAAGTGATACTGCATCTGGACTGCAAATACAGTTATCATGCACAGTAAATTAAGCCAGACCCCAATTTCTAGATGACTAAAACCTATTYCACATCAGGAAGGCAAACTTCAGACTATGATTCATAACTGCTCAATCGTGTACAACCCAGGTGTGTTTGCATACACACACACTAACTACAGCACATTCTGGTAAGTCAAAGTGCCCTGAGAATAAGAACAAGAAGTTAGAACACGTCACTTATCTACTTAAATTAGACCTGAAAGTCAGGCTAAAGAGCAGAGGAATTAAATAGCAACTCTACAGACAAGTTTAGTTGTCAAGAACATACCTTTAATGTCTTACAACAGTTAACAGCTGCAAATCTGGTTTCCGGCACTACAGGCACTAATCTTAAGGGTGCTTTGTTAAAACTAAAGTTTCAATGATTGCATAAAGAGAATATCCTACATCATTGTTTTACTGTTAACATATTCAAGAAACCTGTGGTGCATTATGTTACTTGCTCATACATTATTCCAATACGACGCTTAGTCTCACCAAACAACATGTGTCCTGTTTCATTTAATGCCAATTTATTTYCCCTTTCTTAAAGTGGAAAAGGACAACTTTAAATGTACCTTGCAAAAGGTAACACAGTCTATCCTTAACAGCTTCCAAGCCCTGCATCCTGGCAAGTCAACAAAGCAAAGGACACCAGTGCTTAACAGGGTCAAAGTGATGTGCAGCATTCCTGCTTTCCAAGGTTAACATGCTTAAGTGCTTTACTGGACAAGGGCCAACCCATCACTTTGTAGGTCTGAGCCCCARAAGAGCAAAAAGTCTCAAAGGCAATAGTAAATCCAGGGCTTCCACATAGTATAACAAAACATTACTTGATACAGACTTGAAGGTGACAAAGTTGTAGCCTCTGCTTTTTTATCAAAGTAGGCTTAAAGAGGTCCTAGAATAAGAGGAGTGCCAAAAGCTTTATGCTTAGCAGTTCAGAATTCAAAAGGCCAAGACATTCAAGAGGCAAGTAAAAGCCCTCAAACTCATGCATTTCATTTCRACATTTCCACACCTGTATCCTCCAGTTGCTACATTTTAATCACAGTACCACTGTCCTAGTTCTGTAGAGCACTTAGCCAAAGAACCAAATCACTTCAGACAAAATAGAGTTGAGAGTTCATATAGAGGTTTTGGAAGGCCCACTTAGACTGAAGTCTATCTCCTCTGCCTCTAACTCTACTGGGAGCAGAGGGGGAGCATCACTCCTGCAGAACAGCATTTGGGTTTTTCAGACAAAAGTAACTAGGAGATGGATGGAAACAGAACAAAATAAGGAAATAAAACTGAAGTTTCCCTCCCTCCCCCACCTAGGGAAGAAAAAAAGGAAGAAAGAAAAGCTCCAGATTGAAAACAAAGCTATAGCGGTCCAATCTGCATTGGCCAAACCACTAATCACCTTTGGCTGTACTGTGCAGCAGTGTTAACCCCCCCACCTCACCCCAGCTCAGAACTCAGTGCACTATGTTGCAGTTTGGAGTCATGCTTTTGCTTGCATAGTTTCATGGAAGCAGAGTAACTGGATAGGCATGTTCAAATTCATGTTCAAATCCTACAAAGTTCATGTGAAACTCTCAGATATCTGTATGTTACACAAAAAAACCCCAACATTTCAGATGAAGCCATCCTGATATAAAAAAGGCTAATCAATAATAGACACATTCAATAAAAATGCAAAATCCAGACATGGCTCCACTTTACTACACCTTATTAAGATGCCAAGCACACTAACTTGTTAATTTTTCACAAGAAGAAACTGCAGAACATATTTGAAAAATGATTCAGCAGAAAGTATGTTCCACAAACTCTTTAGCCATTTCAATTCACCTTTCATTTTCTGTCACCCACAGGCCAGACTTCTATGCAGTTTAACAAAAATTAAAAGTGCACAAGTCCTTGAAGCTCAATTATAGGTGGGATGTACTGCCAGCAACCTGTCTTACCGTAACTGATAAACAAAATTTACACAGGAAGTTCAGACAAGGCAGCTTCAATCCATTTCTATGCATAAATGGAATACAAAGAAATGCTAGTAGAAATACAGCATGTCAGGAGATACTTCTGTTGCTTCAGAAATTACCTCTCTTCTCTCAGAGAACTAAAAAATATCATTTAAATCTTTTTACCATGTCTCCATGCCACATACCATTGAGGTAGATAACGACAGATGGATAGCAACAGAATGGCGACAAATTCAGGGGTACGAAGAGCTTGGAAGAGTATCTGGTCTATACATGTAGCTGTACAAATGTAACTGACAAATGCAGCACGTAGCTAGGGTCAGATTGTTTTCTTCCAATCTATTTTTCACCAGACACTCTCCTCCTACTAACTCGGCAGGAATCATGATGAGGAAAGAATGCTGAGTTAGACTTGAGGCAAAACAGAAGTTGAGCTACAACAGATGTGCACTTACAAAACCACTTTTTTCACAACTCACACAAAATATCTCTGCCAAAGCATAGGCCTATAATTGAGACTTAATACAAACAGTCTAGGAGATGGGAAATGTGCATCCCATTACAAAGAAATGACTGAAAGATCATAAATCTGACTATGTTTTGTGTAAGACAGCAAATGTTCCCTTGCAGACAGGAGACAGTGAAGTTATCACCTGATCCCTGATACGAGATACTACCTTTGCAGGCTGTGCTCAAGCTGTCTATTCTAGCTCATGAGATATTTACAWTTTTGGTGTACTACTAAAGCCCTCTTTATTAAGATGCTCAAGAACGAGGGTAGAGTGTGCAGACTGAAAATAACGCATAAATTCTTCACAAAGATTTCTCCACTAATCATAGGAACAGGTTAAACAACTAAAAGCAGCTCTCCAACTGGTGCAACTCCATCACGGTGGAAGGTTCCTCTCATTCATTTACATGTTCTAGGTGTGCCTGCTTGAGCAGGAAGGTTGGACTAGATGATCTCTAGAGGTCCCTTCCAACCTTGAATATTCTGTGATTCTGCAGTGAGTGACTGTCCAGTTTTCACCTAAAAGTTTCACAAACTGCCCCACACCAGTTCAGGAGATTTTCTGGAGGAAAGAGTTGCATGATACCCATGCATAACCAATCAAAACATTGATAGATCTTTCCATCAGATGAGGAAAAGTGTTCATAAAAACACACATAAATCTACTCAGGGTTGGGTGTGTGCTTTTTTTTTTTTTTTTAGTTTTCAAAAAAGTAAAAAGTTATGAAAGTTATTCACAACAACACCTCACCTTGCAGAACTCCTAGACCAGTTTTTCTTGCTTAAAAGCATCAAGCAACACAATGGGACAAGGGCTTCATATCCCCAGTGAGCCACTGCTAGGCTTTCAACTTTAGGCAAATGCAAGCTYTTTATTAACTATCCTCCCACTTGTTTATATTTCTCAAAATGCAGCAKATTTGTCTCTTTGATTGTAGTTGCTTCCCACCTGCTTATTCATCTTMGTTTTAGTCTCACTGGATTTCTTCAACTGTGCCTTTTATTTGTACAAGTCTTACTGACAGCTTCACACTAATGTTTCAGCGAATTATGGTAAATTTGCACCAGTAAAAGAAAAACAGAATCTGGCCCCTAGACATAAGATTTAAGAGACAATAAAGCTTTTAAAACCCAAATCTTTGTGTTGAAAGATTAGTGATTTGTCTTAAATCTTAGTTCTATCTTTCCAGAAAGAAGAAAAAAAATATTACAAGAGTTTCTGATTTTTTTAAGTAAAAATATAATCCCAAAGGATGAGATGAGCCGGTTGAACAGTCCACAGTTCCCCAAAGAACAAGATCCCATCCCTTGTCCCACATGCCTGGCACATTTGTTTTGTGCATGGAAGTGCACCAGATCTCTCCTGCAATGATTCAATCACTAAATTAACAGAAACAAATCCAGCAGAGAAAGAAAAGGGAGAGTTTCCCGCTCAGTTCACAAAATGCAGCAGCTCAAACAAGAGTCAGGCCAGAGGGGAGCAAGACGGCATCACTGCAAGCCGAGGACTGAGGATGGTAAGCCAAGCTTCACCTTGTGGCTAGGAATTGCCCAAGTACAAAAGCAGTATTTCCTGGACTGTAGTTTACAGTCTACAGATGAGACAGACTGATGGGAACATAGCATAAAACACTAAGAAATGGCCAAAACTCATTAGACAAACTGAACATGATTGCTAGTCAAAACATTTCCAGAGTGGTCTCCCCTTTTTGCAAAATAAAACAACAAGAATTCCTTATTTTCTAAAGGGGAAGTTGTTCCTCCTGGGCATTTCACATCTTTCCTGGGATGACAATTACCATTACTGCCTATCTTAACCACAGCAAAATAAACAAAGTCATGCTGAAGTTTCTAAACTCTTTTCAGAATGTGGTAGGTATTCCAGGTATTCCAGCTTCTGAAAGTTTTTCCTCCATGTCCTGACCCTACACAAGGCTTAAAATTAAAAGCTGTCCTTCATTATCAAGTCTAGCCACCTGCTGTAATAACTTCTTGCATTCAATGAAAATATTATGCCATTTCCTTCAGCAGTAAAATATCAGCCTTCACATTTTTTTTCTAGAGTCAAATTGTAGCCTATTTACTCACTAATATTACCCACAGAAACATCAGATAACTCTCAGACAGTTTTATGACTTTTGTTTAAATGAGGAAATAAGTAATCAGATCTTTAAAGACTGCACTCTAAGACAATTTTTAAAGCCATCAAATTCACAAGTAGAAGCTTCATTACTAGGCCTTTCTACTAGATTCATTTATTTAGTTGCAGCTGGCTGCCCAAGGGTATAACTCAACAATTAGTTCTTGAGGCTAAAATGAACATTTCTCCCCAGCACATTCCACAACAATAATATTCTGCTGCCAGACTGCTGATGCACAGAAAGTTTATTTTACATAAGCCACTTGAGAAACCACAGCATTTTACAAATCACAATGTAATTTCAGCACACACAGATCTCTCAACTCTAATGAAACTCATCAAGATTTAAAAAGAAAAAACAAATGAACAAACAAAAAAATTCCAGCTAAAACTAGGAACACCTAAATATCAACATTGTGAGTTTTAATTTTTTCTCTTTATGATGTTATATGTGGTCCTTCTCAGTATAACTAGGCAGCTGTTAAGTGTGAAGAGCAGCTTTGAAGTCAAAGATGTGCTGTTGAAGAGCATCAATATTAAGTGCAGCTTACCAAGTTATTTTCTAGTAGCCCTTTTCATATCTGAGGGATCCCTAGAGGCTTTAGAGAGCAATCAAATTCTAGCTGTGCAGTGATTAAACTGATACACGCCAACTGTCCTGCATGCATTATTTATACATTTCTTGCACTTTAGGTTCAAATGCCACTAAAGTAAACCCCAGAGTAGCACCAATTAAGTCCATGAGTTTCAGTCATATTACCTGTGAGAACATAGTCTTCAGGTCAAAGGTTCAAAATTATTTCAGGTTAGCCTTATTTGGCAGTAGAGCAATCAAATACTTCCCATTAGCAAAAGTTTCAGGAACAAATAATTTCATATACTGTCCCACACAGCCTCCATGCTGCAGCAAGGGTGCAGTGAAATATTTTCCCTTCTTCTTTAATGCAATGTTCCTGGTAGAAAAGGTATAAAAAGCTAAAAAACTTTTAAAAGGCTTCCATGCAAACTGCTTTAAAAACATCAAAATCTAGTGCTAAAGTAGTACCCAGAGACAGGGCTACCAGTAAATGCAGCTTTAGCATTTGCATCACAGAGCCTCCAGCAAATCCCAGCCACTCCTCCCAAGCGCCACAAAGCTGCCACATGCAGCCGCAAGGATGGTCACTCTGGAAACCTCCACTGGTCTCCACTGCTGTATATAGAGCAAACAAACCATTAAACATCAGTATCTCCAAATCAAAATGCTTGTTTGAGTAATGGGAAGCTAGTCTTGAAACRGCTACAGAAAGGTTTCTCTTGCTTTTTCTGCTTAGCCCAACAGATCCTCAGACTGCAAAAACAAACCCAAAATCTAATAAGCTTACATTTGTCCTTCCAATTCAATCTACTTTCGCAGGCCTATATATTAACAATTCTTACTCCTCTTCAATTTATCCCAAGACTGTATTCTGCAAAATATATATGTGTGCATCTATTTTTTTTATTTAAAGCTCTCATCCACAATTGGAAAAAAAAAACAATAAAAAAAAATTTGAGGCTACAGACAGTAACACATGGAAAAACATGTGGTTAACAGAGAAACTGACCCGGTCATTAAAGATTTTGTTCTGCGTTTTTATTTTGTTATAGCATATATTTTTCCTTGTAAACTTCAGAGGCCCACTATGTCAAAACAAACTTGAGTGTGGGCAGTAATACCAGCTTCCATTGCAATGGCCGTTCTTCCTCCAAAATAAACATAATATCACTGTGTCAATAATTTGCCCTTATGAAAAACATTTCATTTTTTTTCCTTCAAGTATATGAAAAGATTCTCTTGATTCCTAACTTTGAACTCACAAGATCTTCTTTATTCAGGATGTCACAGATTTCCTTAGGTTTAATAAAGCTGCTGCCAAGCACAATTTATGCTTTTTACTAAGGTGAAATCACTTCTGGAAGGATACCCTCTCACTACCCTTATTCCAAGCGAATCAAACCAGGAAAACTGTTGCTCCTATTATTAGAAAACTAATCCTACTTCTCCATTTCACCCTTCAAATGAGAATRTCCATTCTTAATCTCTCATTATACTAAATTCACTATGCTTTACATAGGCAGGATATTTTTTTCAGTGAGAAATGTGCACCTATCTAATTAGACTCCAGACACAGGCAATAACAAGATGGTTGCACAAAATGTTCTTTCTGACACGCCCTGAAACACTTCACTGAATAACTCAGATTGTGAGATATAAGCACAAGTTTTTTCCTTGTTTTTCTTGAGCTGGAGAACAACTGCTTTACACACCACTTACCAATGCCTGCACCATTATGGYCAGGTAGCTCGGGGAAAGAGAGGTGTGTCCTTTATGGCCCTATCTTTCAGCAGCAGTGACAGCAAACCCCCATACTACAATATTGTGATTGAAGATCRGAAATAAGAAATGATTTATAGCAAATTACTGACTGCCAAAGAAGGCCGTGCTAAGTAGTCTGAAACTGGTCCAAGAAACCCAATGACAGAGTAAAATCTAAATCATGTAATAGCTCAAGGCAGTTTAAGAATCACCCAACATGAGCAGAAGGGGACCTTCCCATGTAATTGTTTGTGTTTCAAACAACTGAACTGATGAAAACCCCACACTATTCCAACTGATATCCATCTATTCATGAAGGCTTTACCATGAATAAGTTTAATAATATCACACTAGATCTTGAAGTTCAGGGTGCCTTATAAGCAATTTAGTACCACCGACTGAAAAGCAAGCAAATTCCTCCTCTCCAAAAAAATGAAGAACTTCACTACCTTAGAAATCTTCTTCCAAAACTATTGTTAGCTAAGTCAAAGAGCATACTGGTAGAATTGATAAATTGAACTAGCTTTGGTTGAGAACTAAAGAAATAACTCACATTGTTGTATCAGCTCACCTCGCTTTCAGCCATGTGGGACTCTACTGCCTTCTCATTAGCATATCTAGATTAACTCGGGGGACGCAGGAACCACAAACAGAAGGAGGTATATTATAAACAAAGTTACAGAATGCGATTAGAATCTGACAGAATCTGAAATTGAGCTATATTGAGGTTTTATTTTCTAGCAAAAAAAAAAGAAAAGAAAAAAAAGAAAAAAAAGAAAAGCCCTGCAGAGAGTATGTAGTAACAAAGTCAGGATTAGGAGGGGGAGAAAAAAAAATGCACAGATAGCTTTACTGCCAGAAGATATTCATGTAATTAAATTTTAACATTGCTTCCTCTCTGAAGAACAGCTCTTACCTAAAGCAACTGATTGAAAAATTGTCACTTTGGAAATGAAAATTTCTTCAAAACAGCCACAGAACTATGAATTAACTGTAGTTCACTCAAAAGCTGATACTTGCATAACCTTGGATACAGTACCATCTGTCCTGAGAACACGGCATGCTGGACAACTACTCTGCTAGCTAAGCTTCTAGCTCAAGGCTTGAAACTGAGATAAGTTTTAATGATTTACACTTAGCAAAACAAGTTTACAAGATGTTAGAGCTGCCAATTAATTATTTTAGGCAATGAAAGCAGTAACAAAGAAAATATTTAATCTGTCAAGCATCACTTGATCTACAGCCCTCTCAGTTTCCTCAAACACTTTGAAAATTAACACAATACGCTAAAGAGAAGCCATATGCTACCCCTACCATTAGAGAGCAGCACAAGCTAACATGACAAGAAAAATACCCTTGCTTCCTATTTGACAAAACATGCATATGTCAGCCCTAACTACATCAAGAAAGATAAYGTAGGACTACAAGGCAAGGACAAGACTGGACATGTCTTACGTGTCACACGTCATGTAAGTGACAGGAGTGAGAGCACATTTTCATAAAGCAGGACGTTTACTGTTTTAAGAGAAACAGGACAAGAATTTAGAAACAGAGATTGCCGTTAGATGTACTGTCATTTCTAAGCCTCAGTAATATAAAAACAGAAACMAGCAAGTATTTTAAAAGACCATTTCATACTTGTTCTCTTATTTAATGTTACTTGCATGGTGCACACGAGCTGCCTAATCTAACACAGCTTCAGAGGCCAAACACACAGACAAATTTCTAACTTGTCTGTACTAATCCCAGTTTCAGTTCACACTCCCACACATCATGCTCTCTCCTACCTGCTTGCTTGCACTTCTCTCATCCATGCAACTTCCTTATATTGATTCAATTAACACTGGCATCTTCTCCCCAAATGGTGGCAACTTTTTCATAAAGCAGTCAAGTAATAAAGATCACACCCCACCTGCTGTTTTCTCAATCTCTATTGCAAACTGTGAATAAGGACATGACTCATAACAGTTCAGCCCTTTTCACCTTTAACAGCTGATCTACTAAAAAGGCAACACCTGTATGATATTGCATGAGGAACCAAATGATGCTTCTGCCTACATATCAGGTCAGAGGAGAGATTTATCTGAATTTTCATGTCAGCTGACCAGTTTCACAGCAGAGCAAGAGTAAGTTAAAATGATAAAACAACAACCAAAATCTAGTAAAGTCTACTAGGCCACCTTTTTTTTTTTTTTTTTTTTTTTTTTTTTTTTTTTTTTTTGAGATCAACTAGTGACTGAAATAGATTTCTGAGGTTTGCGTGCTCATTTTAAGTGCACATAGAGAGGACATGTCTTTCCTCCTTCAGCTTTTAGGATATCCTACAATGTGCCTACATTTAAAATTTCTTCAGCTGATTCAGTTTTCTACTAAGGATAAGGAAAATTGGGAAAAGTTGAAAAGTAAAATGTTTTCTATGAATGCAAAGGAACTGCCTAGAACTTCAATGAAATTTGGCAGTTTAACAAATGGAAACAAACTTCTTTAAAAGAACAAATCTGATGATGATCAAAATCTGGAGACCATTCACCGAGGTAGTTTCAATGAATTATATTCCATGCTGCAAAACAGGTCTGCAGAGACAAGATTGGTGGTTTCAGGCTTTCCACCACTGCCTTTGTGAGAAACCCTTCAGAACATCAACGGAGGTCATGATCAACTATGGGACAGCAACACTCTCCCTCCAATGCAGATCACTCCACAGCCACACTGTGCCCGGCAATGCAGAAGCAGAGGCAAATTATACGACACTGAACGCTAAAGCTGGGTGTGCTGTCAAAAAGTTGGTCAGAAAACACGATTTTGCATCAGGAAGTGCATCAAAACCACACCCTGTTAAACTAAATACACACAAARGAGAAGCAGAAATCCACACATTTATGATTTAAATTAAATTCATATCTGATGTATAACAAGGCTACACACATACAAAAGAATGTGGCTATGAAAAAGGAGCCTATTCATTTGCACAATGCTATACATTCAAAAATGATTTTGCAGAAGTCGTACTAACCTGTCTGGCAGAAATTCCCCCAGACAAAACAAATTAATTCTGAATAGGGAAGCTGTTAGTTTTTAATCTCTTAGAAGCAAGTAGCTAGAATTCCGAAATAGTTTTCAGAAGGCTGTTTTAAGGAATCATGCACAAATTAAATAGGTATCCAGTGAGGGAGAAAAGAGTTATTTAGCAAAAGTACAATTTTCAGTCAAGAGCTCATAGTCCAACCTGGCTGTGATAAAAGTAGACTGGAACTTTCTAAGCAGGATCTCAACAGGACCCTCTCCAAGAAGCATGAACAAATATGCTCAAGTTTTAATTCCTTATGAGACGACACTACCATTTTTTGAAGATAAATATAACATGATATCACTACAGAATAGACTGGATGATGCAAGAGATTCCTTATTGTTTTCTGCTCGTAAATTTTAGGGATGATTATACCAGATTCCTCCATAGAAGCAACTATAGACCTTAYAATCCTTTAACATTGTTTTCTCCCTGCTATTAAACAAACAGGCAGTCCTGAAAACTAGCCCATTTCCTCAAAGGAAATAATATCATATTGAGCTCTCTACCCTCCAGATCATCACACTTTTTTTTTCCACTGCCTTTAATGTCATTCTGCTTCAGCCTATATTTCCAAGTAACACAAAATGAAATACATGAATAAACAAGTGACCACACTTTCTTTTAAATTCAACATGCAGAAAAGGATGTATGCAGCATCACTGAAACAGTAAAATACCATTCACAAAATGCTAGCTCACAAACCATCAGACTTTTAATTTTTCTGATTTCTGAGAACRATTGATGGAAAATCTAGAAAAAGATTTTACAAATCTCTAATTTGTAACTAATACTAATTCCTCCTGTCTGCCTCATATATCCATTATAACTGGTCATAAAGATGGGATTATAAACTTGATTTGTTAAATACTATTTTTTCTTTCTCTTCATCAATTTGTTATTTATTTTTACTATAATWATAAATTACAATCACATAATTATAACAATAACATTTATGCTGCAATTATATATTTATAAATTTATAGGTGGAGATTATAACCGTGTTTTTGGCCAAGCTGTCTCTTAGCTTAAATAATTATTTTCTCCTTGAGATTTATCTTTTTAATTTGCAGCATATCTTAAGTATTACTGGCATATACATAATTTAAAAAAGTACAGCCTAAATGAACTCTTCATGCCTGAGCTATACAAATTATTTGACTTGTCATTTTAATGTGTAGCTTAAAGAGCAGAAATAGTTTACTGAAAAGAGGAGAAATARAAACGAGGAAAAATAATTGTTGCATGCAATGGTAGAACTAACACTTGGCACAGAAGGCAACCCCAAACCTCTTCAGTATGATACCAGCACATGGGGGAAAGGAGTAGGAAAGAAGCACACAGAAAGGCCTCAAGTGACCAGAATTGAGGAGGAGGGGAAGGAGAAAAGAAAGACAGCATGCACATGTGCAAGAGAGAAGTTTCCTGGGATATTTTTAATGGTTCCAGCATACTTCCGCCTGAGGTACATAGCCTAAGCAGAATCACAAATCCGAAACCGCAAACTGGTACAGGAGTCTCAGAACAAGGCACAATCCCACTTCTGATAGGCTAGTGTGTGTTTTCTATTATATGCTTAATACTGCTTTAYTATCCTAATATATCCTGTGTTTCAGCTTCAAAGAATTGTGGGATTCAATGAATATTTGTTGCTCTTATTGAGGGCAAAGGGGGGAGTGGGAACCCACAAAACCATTCTTCCACAGACTACAAAAACCACGATTTCTCTACAACATGCCAGCAAAGATTGAGTGTTTAAGAGAAAGTGTTCACACACATAAGAAAATCTGTCTGAAACTTCTTGCTTATCATCTTAAAAAAAAAACACAATTTAGAAGGCAAGAGCAGACTACCTAGTATAGGAAGTAACAAGTATTTGAATAACCTAGAGATTTCAATTTCCAATCATCGCTAGTCCTTTTTGCCCAACAAGAAGGCATTACATAAAGAACAACTCTAAGTCCAAAAAGCCCAGTTATAATTAAACAGAGAGCTTCCTGCACTTAAGGCCTGGAAGACTCATAGCAATCACATGATATTGCCAGTGTATATTTGTTATCACTTCTCATTAACCCTCAGACAAAAAACTATACTGTCACAAGGAGAAAAAAAACATGTCTTTATCTTTAGAGAACACTGGACACTTTGGATCTATTTCATTTCCTAGATGCTGATAAAGCAACCCTGCCAAGGATCGTCTTTGATTATGCAATGTGTTTTTTGAAGAACAAAAATTATCCTTCTGGAATGCATCAAATCCAAAGCCCTTAAAAGCAAGAAAACAAAACCATATGCCATGAAAAAAAGACAGAAACAAACAAAAACCCACACCCCACATTTCTGTATCCTACATTTGAGTTAAAAAACAGAAAGAGCAACAAGAGTTTCTACTTTCACATTTCTGAAAGCTGAAATGAGTAAAGTATTACAAAATTGTGGTGATACTGCTGAAAAACTGGAACCAGATACAAAAATCTTAAATAAATTGAAKTTAATGTAAATATAGGAAAATTTAAACAAGTAATAAAAAAAAATATTACTCTGCTTAAATAGTCGGAAATTCTGTCCTCGCTGGAATTAATGGCATAAGGATGTAACAAGGCTTTAGAATACGAAAATAGCTAATCCATAGTAATAATCTTCACCAATTAATATTAAGATAGTGATTTCTATCAATAACTCAGTATAATCCATATCATCATGACAGAAAGTAATTTTCAGTACTTCTTCGAATACGACTTAGGAGAGAGCAATCCATCAAAGCTTTTAATATAAAAGATACAGAACATCTTCATAATGGCAAAAACCTTTTTCAGAAGTTTGAGTGCCAGGGTAGCCATGAACTATCTGTTCCCCTTTACACAATTAATTTTGAGYTCAGTATAATCACAGTATTATACTACATTTCATTTCAAATGAAATGTTTTCCTCAGAGACCGAATTAGACCCCACTTACCATAACCTACACCACATCCCAGGCTAGGTAGCATCAAACATGCTTAGGCTTGTCATTTGATAAATACAAGCTGCTTTGCTTATCTTTTCCTCTCACGTGAAAACCTCAAAAACCAAAACAGAAACCACAGTCCACAGATTTATGAACCAGTAAAAACACTTTAGGTAGCAAAACTTGCCATTAAAAGTCTAACAAAACCAACAAATGAACTGTAACATTATAAAGAAGTATGTTAAAATGTAGCTCTATTTTATACATAAATAATAATTATTATAGAAATAATATATCTAGAAATGATGTATCCTGAGAAACTTCCTCTGAACTGTTAATTTCTAAATATTCCCTTTTCATTTAAATATCATTTGATCAAAGACATTGCAGGACTTTCCCAAGTCTGTTCTTCTCTCCCTCTGCTATAAAGAGATTTTCCTAATAAAAGCTAACTGAAATAAAGACCTTTATCTCAATCTTATCTGTAATACTGAAAAAATAAGCCTGCACACAGTAAAGACCCATACCTGTTTTGAGCTGTTACAGAACAAACGATTAAAGGGTGAGTTAGTGCACCCAAATAAACACATTCAAGAGTGGCACTATAGAGAGTTGTGTACAACATGCAGTGGATTACAGGAAAGTTTCCCAAATTGTCACGAGCCTGCCGTTAAGCATACAGAGCAGAGATGAGATATACTAGTATGGGTCCAGAAGTTATAAAAYTACAGTGTCATGGATGTAGTGCCATACAAATATGACTAATCTGCCTCAAAGCTAATCAAAGCATCTCGACACGGCATTGCTTAGCACTCTTTCCTCTAGGGTTTGGTCACACAGAGCCAGCATGGGTACAGGTGTGTCCCTAGTCCTTTTTCATATTGTCTTTGTACAATAACGAGACAGGGAATTCCACCTGCTTTTCAACAGCTACAGTGAGGTAAAGATCCAAGAAATCTCATATATCTAAAAAGATACAGGGGGAAAAATAAATAAAAATAAAAAATAAAAAATAAAAAAGGAGGGATCATATTTTAATATCCTATAGACACTCCTATCCTTGCCACATGACATAAAAGTAGAGATTCAGAGATCGCAGATTCCCAGTGCTGCACTCTGGATATTTTAGATTCTGTACCACACTAACTCATCACTTAAATGACCAAAAGGCACCTCAGAATCACCTAGTTCTCCTGTGCCTGCTTCACAGCCTGCATACACYTGACTCATCTGTTTATAAAGATGTATGACTTTTCCTGGCAATCTATGGYAAAGCAACAGTATTTAGCAACCATGAAAATAAAACATCGTGAGAAGCAAGTATGTACATTCCATGTATTTCAAGACTGTTATCACTTCGTCAACTCTCATTTCTTCACTAACTTCCTCTTCTTTGAAGCTAAAATAACACCTCTTAATTCATTCAATCATTCCTCCAGCTATGCAAGTAGTCTTACTGCTTACAATAGGTCTATAAAGAGAGACCAAATGTGTTTTGATCTTCAAAACCACACACTAACCCAATTCAGGCTTTTCCTCTTGTTGAACAGAGTTACTTCATGTAACTTGCAGGAAAATATTTCTGTTCTCTCTTCTGTGATGGGGTCACAGTATACTAAGAACCAGAAAGGTCGTAAAGGAGCAAACCTCAGAGGGAGGCAAGTACACATTTGGTCTCTCTGGCCTTTTCTGATGACTCTCACTATGTAAGCAGAAGCAAAGCTACCAAGAAGCAATAATGACTTTAGCATACTCTTAATGCCTTTGAACTAAGGAATGGGGCAGTGGTGCTCATGCTTTTGCTATGCAAACTCCAGCCTCAATCTGTGAATCAGCCTTCCTAAACATGACCTTTGCTGGGGGCAAGATTCAACCATTCTGTGACAATGCCATGGTATGATAATCTCTAACTTAAAATAACATCAAACTGTTGACTCATATCCATTAAAAATCCCAAATCCTTAAGAGTGAAAAAAAAAAAACCAACAAAAACAGGGAAACAAGAAAAAACACAACATAATCTGCTGAGTCTCTTCCCAGAGGAAATCAAACAGCTTTGCACTTACCCACAGTCAGTTCCTCTACACATTCTTCAACAAAAGAGTGAAGTTTCTACCATATTAATTTAGGATATCAGGGCTCAACTGTTCCTCCTCTGTTTGCAAGGCCTGTTAGCAATTTGCAATTTTGAGAAACAAATTGCATCAGTTTATCTCAGTTTATTTTTTTTTTTTAATAGGGTCTAATGTTCCTTTTTCATTATYGTCTAGTGCTTTAGAAGAGTTTAATTCCCATGAAAAATCCAGAACAATTAATCCAAGTAAAAGAATTGGGTCTGCAAGTGCTCATTTCCATTTCAACCCCACCAACACTCTAAAAAACAGCCACTGTAATCGCTCTTCTCAGTCTCACAGTATTGCACACATTCTCTAGGAGTTAACTACAGCAGATCAAGGATTACATCAGCTCTTATCYCTTGAATAATGCTTTTTCAATTTTTCAAACTTAAACTTATGTAAGTGCCCTATAACCTCCTCCTYCCTTATTCCAAGCTGTAATTTTATCATTTGCCTTGAATATCGACTGTTTCAGCCTCCTAGTTCCAGTCTCTCTCATTAAGGACGTGTTGCAAAAATACTCTGCTTTGCATTATCTGCCAGCAGCTTCAATATTCAAAGAGCAGCAAACCTTCCCCGGCTTTCTCTTTACATTGTATTTTTGTAATGATTTCTTGTTACTTTTTTGTAAGTGAGACTTGCTGCATGCACTACATACTCTATTTTCATGTCARTCCTTAGTAACCTGACCTGGATTCTTTTCTCCGCTTATTGCACTTGAGGCTAAAGAGCTCACTAGTAGCCAAGCCAACCTCTCACTGATTTTCCTTTTTTTCCCCCCAGGAAAGGAAGATTTTGCATTTTTGCCATTAACATAATTTCCTGAAGTAACAAGCTCTCCTAAATTTATTTTGCCCTTAACACACAGATCTAGTGATTAAGGTTCATGCAAGTACCTTACCCAAAGCTTGCCTTTCTAAAACTTACTATTTTACTTCTTTCTCAAAGTCTTCTTTCACATCCTGCAAGCCAAACTCTCTCATTCAATTGCTCTTACATAAGTTAACTACCTTCTCTTAATTAGGATAAATCTTGGAAGAGCTCATCCTCGGGTTGTTTTGTCCATATTTAGTACCAGGAAAGCATCACTTAGTTCTTCCAAGAATTTACTAGCAACCTGCATCCTGCCACATTCTCTTCCCAACATTCCTGGGTAATTAAATTCCTGTGCGCCACATGATTCCTGCTATGCGTCCACAAACATCCCCACCCAACAAATCTTCCTGGCTTGGCAGCCTCCAGCAACTTCTACCAAAATAGTATCTGTGTTTCTTTTATTTACAACCTATTAACTGAACTGTTTATAACAGAAGTTTCTTAATTCTGCCATCAACCGCTTTCTTCAGTTTCCTTACTTCATAGACCCGAACACTCCTGTTCTTTAAGAAGTTTCAAAAATCATGTTTATATCTGAATATTTAGGCTTAGTTTGGCATAACAACTGTTCAGATCATATTATCTTCTGTCAATGAGCCATCTGTCACAGATCCCAATGCTGAGTGCTCCTGAAATGCTGCAATGGAGTTGATAAATCTATTAAACCTCATCTTTTGCTACTTATGAGTGCCAAAATACAGTAAAATGTTACTGCTAGTAATCAAATCTCTTCTCCTGTCAGTACAACAAAATTTTATCCTCCTCACTTTCTGCTATTTCCAAAAAGAACAGCAACTCTCCACCTACTGATTCACCCCATATGCACCTGTTACAGTAAAACTAGAATACATTGCAAGTGCTAGATTTAAGCAGAGTACAGCTTAGCACTTCCTAAACTAATACCACAGCCATAAAATCTGAGGCATTACTATCACGTTTGAATTTKAAATAGTCAAGGGGAGGAATCGGATAAGACTTTATTCATCTTTAATTCATTTAACTTTTAAAAATGCATCTGCACATGAACTAATTCAAATGCTATTGAATTTTTCTGAAGGCTAGTGGGAAATGTTCATGCAAATACAAGCCACAAATTCTGTTAATAATTTTCTTACTTAAAGGCAAAGCMTAGAAGAAACATTAATGCTTAGAAAATAATTCAGACAGCTGCTTTATACACTAAAAGTCAAATAATTCAGTCATTTTACTGAGCTGACTTCAGTGTCATGAGAAACAAAGGACTATATGCTCAAAAGCTCTCTACTTCGGTAACTACAGCAGTTGATCTAATAAAGGGTATTACCTCTGTTTTTGACCTTTGCCTCTTTGTCCTTAATACAGATTGGTACATACAATGATTCGCCACTTGAATATCACAGAAAATGTGATACTAATATCTTTCCAAGAGGACTGTCAGATCTTTCTAATTAATACATTTTATCAAATAAATTGCCGAAAAACAACACTAACAAAATGCATTACTTGGGATTAATATGTATCATAAATCTAGTTTTGCTGAACTTAGTTACTTCTCTTTGTATATTTAAATAATATTAACAACAACGAAAATCTTTACTGAACTTTTTGAAGTCCAAGGCTACGACCAGAACTCAAGTAAGGCAAACCTGGACTAAGCAGACTGCAAAACCATYTTAATACTACTGTGTGTTCTGCTGTAGAGGAACCCCGTAAGTACAGGGCTGTTGGTGGCAACAATCACTGCTACAAAAATCATGCCAGGTAAATATTGCCAAGGGCAGATGAATCACTAACATCCATAAAACTCTGCAGTATCTGACATGGGTTCACCCTAGTATCTCCCCATGTGGTTCCCATTTCTGAGACCAAAGCATTAACTACAAAAATTAACTGGAGGAGAGGAACAGAAAACAAACAAAAAAGTTTGTGCCCTCCATGTTTATTTTCTCCCTTTTTTTGACTTTTGGGAGAACTTAGTATTTCCACTTCGAATGTCCCTCATTGTATGAAAATGTTTGAAGAAGCCAATGAAGAACTTCAATGGTTTACATGAAACCACTCCAAGCGGGCAAGCATAATTCATCAGGAACTCAAAGAAATTATCCTGCTACAACTGAAAGTGTCAGAAGTAATTGCAAACTGCATGCCCCATACACCCGTATATTCAAGATCAAATGTTAATTTAGAAAAACAAAACAACAACATACAAACAAAACCACACACAAGAAGAACTCACAGTAAAAAAATAGCTAAACCCCTCACTCCTTCCCAATTTGAGAATCCATAAGCCTCAGTGGGGCTAAGACCTCCATCCATACTGCAGTCATTCCAAGCACATTTGGGCACTTAAATTGCAACACAGGAGCGAAACAACGAGTAGCACACCCTTTTCTGAATGAGCTGATGCTTCACAGAAAAATAGTTGGCTGCATGATCTCCATCCTAGCTATATGTCACTCAGGCAAGCACAAGAAAGCCCAGCACATACTCTGAGTCACATGCCTAGAAGAACACAGCTGCCACCTCTACCACAAACCTGCACCTCCTGTAACTGGGAGCCTGCATTTATCTCTTCCCGCGAAGCCCAGCACTAAAATTAATGGTAGTTTYTCATAGGTAAACTTGTCATCCATAGGTTTTCTTACATGAGTAAAATTTGAATCTATCATCACAGTATGTACTAACRCATGTATTTATGGCACAGGCAAAATAATAAAAATGTCACAAACGTGACAAGAGAAAACAACACAGCAATAACAGGTCCGGTATTGGACCAGTGTAAGAAGATACTGACACACAGATGTTTCAACCTAAACACATGATTATTAAAGCAATACCTTCCTACTTAAAGAACCTTCTCCTCTTTATGTTAAAGATACATAAACTCATAGATATGTTAGTGCGATGCAAGTGCAGCAGTGGAACAACAAGCCCTATTTTCTCTGCCTTCCAATTTTGCTGCATAATACCCTAGCGCAACCACCTGCCTCTTAATGTGGCTTTTCAGCCACATCAAACTGAGTTAACACAACTCACTTAAAAAGCCCTACTTTTGGGGTCTGGCTGCATTACAGTTTGTTTGCTTGCTCTTGAAGGGCACAATTTAGGTATTCAACAAATGTCTTAAAAATGTTTAGTTATTACAAATATATTAGCTGTTAATTGTTAACAAAATTAACTCAAAAGTACAATATTCTGAGAAATATGGTTCCCTTCCTGCTTGTTCTCAATAGTACCTGAAATGTAAATTAGGAAAACTTTCTAGCTCTAAGCTCTTTCGCTGGGGTAATTTTTCAGTTCCCCTGACAAATTAAACTACAACTACAGTAGCTACAATATGAGGGTAACTTCTAACAAAATTTTACACAAAAAGAAATCCTATCTTCAATTGACAGAGTACACTGGCAATTTGTTAAATATGAACTACAGTTCAGAGATTAAAAGGAGGGATCGCCTTTTACCAACAATTAGTTCAGCAAAGACCACTGCACATATGTTTTTATTGCAGCATAGCTTTAAAAAAGATTAAACTGAACAAGTCACACTAAGGGATGCAACTATAACTACATAAAATTTTAAGTACCCTTCCGTTGGGGAATTGGATTTGAGATACAAGGGRAAATGACAACATTTGGCTATACATCTACAGTTAAGTGGCAAAAGTTACATAAGAATTTGCCTGACATTTTTAGTAGTAATCCAGCTATAATGTTTCCCTCACACAGAGGCATGTAATAGGCCTTCTACAAAGCTAATTATTATCAGTCTAGAATTAACTGTCATGGCCTAACAGGTATTATCACTTTGTTGGTAGGCATTTCCATATTACTTTGACAGGAGGGGAAAAGATTATTGATTTCCCAATAATTTACCCACTCTGGGGAGCTACCATTATGTGAAGGAGAATAAATCCTAGGACAAATTCTGCAAGCATCAGGAAAATATGCTGCATAGAGACAAAATACAGGAACTCAAAGCCTTACATACACTTTATACAGTCTAGTTTGGGATCTCATTCCTTTTTAGATGGCAGTTAATGCTGGAGAGAAAAAAAATGTTATTTATATGTATGGAACAACTGCTTCAGGTCTTCCACATACAGATATCATTTGTATCACGTTCCTGAAATTTTCTCCATAAACGAATGCTAATCTCACCACTTATCCAAGCTAATACGTTCTTAGATCCTTCTTTGTGTGCCTTGGTCCTTGCTACTGCATGTCACAAGCCCTTCCCTTATCTGGCCTTCATTCCACACAGAACTGCATCACCTGGACAAGTCCTTCTACAAATGATTCAAACCTTTGAAATGATTTTTTTTTTTTTTAGCCACAGAGGCAAGCAAAAAATTGTTCTTACTGTACCATCAACAAGACTCATTTACTACAAGAGATATATATATATATACACACACACACACACACAGAAGTCTTGTATGATCAATGCAGTAAGACAGAAAGWAACGCAAGGTGCATACCCACAAGACTTTGATGCTTTCTAACACTAACTTTTGCTATGACTCTCAACACCTCCAAACCTCCATGAATCTACAGTTTAAAATGTACTAATATAAATCATACTAATCACTCTAGAAATAGTTATTGCTGTCTGGATTCATTAAACATATTCAAAATAACAGTTCTTTTCATTCAGCCTAGTCAATTTTCAGATCTGATACAGCCTAACTGATTGTCCATATCTGCACAATGTACTTCTATTTCTGCTTTCAGAAAGGATCAGTTAAATGACAAAAAGGCACTCTTTTCTTGGAACTAGACAGTTCGCTTCAGTTTTTAATGAAATAGCAAGTATTAAACAATAGACATAACAGGTGCTACTCAAAAGCATTTATTTTACCTCTTGCTATCTTACAGGGACTGAAGGAAATTGAGTGTGTCCAGACTGATAGCATCCCAGTTTTGGCTAGGGCTGGCATCTGTAGCATCTTTTGGAAGCACTCCGGAGTTGCCTATTTCAACTCCTCTAATATTATTAGAAAGCATTAGAAGTTTGTGTGTGTGTGTGTGTGTGTGTGTGTGTGTATGCTTATACAGGCATTATATACTTGAAATACAGGCACCCACTGTGCCTGTGGGTGATTCCTTACTTGAAACAATTCCAAAAGCAAATGATGCTACACCGAGCAGAATGCATGACACAGGCAGCATTTGTCAACAGCCTTCCTGGATGCCCTTTTTACTGGGTGGGGAGGGGGAAGCTCTTCAAAGGAAGACAGGGAATAGGATTTAATCCTACTGTTGCAGGTCAGACAGTCTTACACTAAATGATTATCTGGTGAGGCTGAGCTCACAACTAAGCTAATGATGCCAAGTCATCAGCACGTTTGAGCAGAGGGAATAGATGTTGTTGGGAGATGAAGAAAAAAAAAAAGGGGGGGGTGGGGGGAGAGAAAGCCTTAGAGATTAAGTGTCTGTAAAACCAAAATGTAGTTATAAGTGTGACAAAAAGGATGACTGRAACAAAAGGTCAGAAGACCCCTGTCCTCCACAACAGATAACAAACAACACCAGAACAAATATCTACTGCTCTAGATGTGTCAGGGCAGAGGACATGCGCCTCTGAAATGTTTGAGAGAAAGCACAAGTGACAATACAATTATTCTAAGAGGTATAGACCTGCATTYTAAAAACTTGAATATGCAACTCAAGCATTTAAGAAACAAACTGTATTTCCATAAAGCTAATTAAAATCTTAAAAGATCCTGCAATGAAATCTTCTGTAAGTACCATGAAAGAATATTTGTATATTAATAAAGATACACAAGCTTGAAAAGGAGCAATTGTGAATAAACATACACCTTAGAATTTGATGTACATCTAAGTAATCTCAATTAACCTTCAAGGAAAGCAAATCAACAGAGAAACTGAAGCTTCAGATGGTACCAAAAGTCTATAAATATGAAGACTTAAGTTTAAAAGGCTTCAAAGTACAATCTTTTGAAAAGGAAACACAAATATAGATTTCTAAAATTCAATTTCATGTCTGGATCAAATAAAACTATGTCAGCAGGAGTTTCTCCAATTTTACTTCTTGCAGTTCTGGATTCTATAAAGTTTTTGGAATAAAAATTACAGGGCATAGTCTGTCTTTTTTTTACTCATATCAGCATATAGTTGGGATGCCATAAAGTTTCAAAAATAGAATAAATTATGAATGCAAATGAAGTTATGTTTTTTCTGCAGCTCTGCACATTAGTTTTCATCATTCAAACAGAACTCACTTATTTTTCTAAGCACATATCTTCCATCTTCACCACTCAATGAATAGATAAAAATAGCTGTTAGTAGAAATTGATTGAAAACATTTATCTTGATTCAGAAAGATGACAGGAAAAGGTGTCTAGATGTTTCATCAGCTTCAAAACTGCAAGCATCATCCTCACAGCAATATACCAGTGGTATAATCATGCCCTTTGAAAGTGTGTGTAATTTACAGAAGAGATTGTAAGGTTTTCTGTCTTCTGTTTTTCTCCTGACTTTTCACCTTTATCAAAGCAGATCCAGTGTGGAACAAAAAAATAGCAGTGTTAGGTCCTAATTCTTAAATTAATTTCAAGTCAGCCAACTCTATACACAGCCCAGCAGAAGTAATGCAACATGAATAATATGAAAATTCTAATTGATTTCAGTTCTTAAGTTACTGTGCCACCATTCAATTGCCCTTTTCCTTAAAGGTTTCCTTCCACAAATTACAATATATATAGAGGTCAGGCCAGAAATATAGGTCTATATTGCATCACCTAACAGTATTGCTATGTGGGAGATCACAAAATGGACAGTTTATCATTATGCCCTCTTCTCCCTGAAAAGAAAAATGAGATAAAGCACAATGCTTAGCCACTAAGGAGGTGAGACCCCAAATCCTTCTYAGGCCTACAAAGAAGAATGAAAACAGTGTAATAGGAATGAAATATAGAGTTATGAATTCTTGTGCAGGATCAGTGTCACACTGACCTCGGCCAGAACAGGTAAGGTAAATGTAATGTAAAAGGTAAATGTAACAGGTAAAGTTAAAGTACTCTTTCTTTGGGAGTATTTATGTTCTTCCTATAAATGACTGAGCTATATTAATGCAAACTTTAAAAAGAACCACAGGCATGGGAGTGGGGGAAGAAATCTGAACAAAATCTCCAAGTGCTACCAAACACACATTAGCCTCTCTGACTTGTAGCAATCACATGCCCTGATGTGGCAAACTCTCCTATGCTGGCAAGCCAGTGCTTTACACAACGTCCTCAGAGGCGCCGTGCCTCCGTCTGCACCTACTCCACACGGAGTAACTCAAAATCACACCTGTTGATAACCCGAGATGACMGAGGCCGCTTACACAAGCGGACACAACCTTGCCAGTACGTCCACGCCACCTCCAAGATAAGAACAGTACTGAAATCACCCCATCCTGAGATGCCCCTCTACTTACCTAGGGGCCCTGAAGCCACCGAGGCCTCTACTTCAGGCAAGGCAATGGTGAATATTGCCTCTGGAAGCCTGTTCAGTGATGTCATACATTTTCTTAGGAGAAGGAAAATGAAGACAAAGTTAGTACTACCAGACTGCTAGGGCAGAAGTCAGAGCTCAAATTTAACGCCACACAGCTGGCAAGCAGGCATAGAAACATGCACAAATACTGGGTTAAATGTCACATTTGCAAAGGGAAACCCTCCTGGCACATGGCACAGGATTCCCCACACTCTCGGCTCGCTCTTGAGTGTACAGCCCATGGGCGAGGCCTGGGCTTCTGACACAGGATCTCTCAGGGAGCCGGCCGGCCCTTCCCACCCRCCCTCCAAAAACGGCCGAGCGAAGGGATTACCAGGGAATTATTTCCCTGACCTACATCCTCGCCGCCATTACCGGCCAGCCGCGACCCAGCGCCGGGGCACGGCCCCCTCAGCCCGTCCCGCCCGGTCCGGTCCGGTCCCGTCCCGGCGGCCCCCACGGGCGCCGGGACAAACGGCAGCACCGCCGCTACAACCGCCCCAAACGGCCGCCAACCGCTCGCCGCGCGCAGCTCCCCCCACCCCACCCGACGCGCCGCCAACCGCCGCCCCCCAACCGTCACTGCCCAACTGCCGCTTCCCCCACAACCGCCTACCTGAGCCGCCCGTCCGCGGCGGCGAGTTCCCGAGGGCTCCTGCGGGAGGGAAAGGAGGAGGGAGGCGGCCGCCCAGGTGAGCCCGGGCTGGCGCTAGTCCCCCGGCCGGGGATGGAAGAAGGGCGAGGAGGCCTCCCCGGGGCTCCCTTCCCTCACGGGCGGCCGGCGGCGGCGTGGGGGGGGAGCCGACGGCAACTTGGCGGCTAAGTTGGCGCAAAGCCGGGCACCGGGCCGGGCCGGTGACTCAAAGCCGCGGGCGCGGGGCGGAGCCGCGACCTGCCGAGGTGAGGGAAGCAGGGAGGGCGGCCGGCCGGCCCGCCCCCGCCAGCYGCCCCGCTCCCCGCCGCCCCCTGCCGGCCGCCGCCTCCTGCCTCGCTGCCGCCGCCACCGCCTTGAGGGAACTGCCGTTCCCGCCCAGCAGCCGAGAGAAAGAGAGACCTCCGGCCAGCGGATCTCCCTCGCCGCTGCTGGAGATGATGATCCTGGTTTTCAGGTAATGAAGTTTCAACTGTGGAGCAAAACGCATTCCCAGAACAAATATTTATATATGTAATAAAATCAAAGTATGGTAGCTAGGCCCACATGTCTTTTGAAGCAATGCCTGGGCCTTAAAAGAGAAAAGCAGGAGGATGTGAGAAGAGTCACCACACAGCCTCCCTTCRGCCTCCCTCCTGTCCCCTGCCACCTTTCTATTTTAATAGTTTTTGCAGCACACGGATGTTTTCTGTCTCCACGACAGTGCTTGTCTCCAGCCTGCCCTTTGCAGGGAGTCTCTGTGTGGGGTTGCTGGTGTACCCAGTGCACATAACTGGCTAGGAGCCCAGCTGGGTATCGTGCSTCTGCTTATGCCTACATGGGGAAGCAATCTGCCACGCAGGCCAGCAGCAGTACCCTCAGCCCTTGTAAATTGGGCTCGTGACAAAATATAGGCCAGAATTGGAYATAATCTCCTCATGATATAAACTGTATAGCTCTTATTTCTATAGATCATACTGTATAACAGGTACACTGTCCTAGTAAGTAGATAAGCTTGATTTGCYGCAAAATTGTGCCTTCCTATCATTTTTTTAAAGGCTTCAGATAAGTTAATTATGTTGTCAGGGAGCTGATTGTGATTTTGCTAATGACTCAACACAGAAAGAGGAGCTCGTCTATTAGAACAACAGCTCATTTAAATAGAAATATAATGCACTTTGCCAGACATAATGTGTTCACTGTGAACTAAGGAAGTGTTCTCTCCAAATGCCCTGTTTAATTAAGGGGCGATTAGCTAAGATTATGAACTTATTAGATCCTCAACTACCGACTCAAGATTAGACATGCCAGCATTAAGATTTCCCAATCCAGGACAAARCCATCAGCTAGAAATCCAGTCAGCCTGTCTGAAATACGAGAAGTGATGTCCTTGCATCAGGTTCCTCYACTGGGAAGGTCTGGAAGAACCGCTGGCTATTGTAGTGTATTGGACATAGCTTGAATCCTAACCTAATGTTGAGGAGAGAGAGGAAAATAAACTGTGCCATGCCCCTCACAGTCTGAATMACAAGTGAATGCTGCCCTGTCATCTGGGCATTTTTGAATAGATCCCATATTTCTTACCCATATTCTTTCAAAAGGGAAGCAATTGCACCGCACTGCCACAGAGTGTATAGGTGACCTTCAGTATCTGCTCAGGTTGCCAGAGTGGAAGCCAGTGTACAGCACCTTACTAGCTGCACCTCAGTACACGAATTCGACAAAATTATTTAGAGGACTTCAGCAAAGATTATTTAGAGGACATTAGCAAAAATTAAGAGGATGTTTCTGCTGAAATGTTTCACCCTCAGAAACGGAGGAACTGTCAGCTAGCATGCAGATAAGAGACTGCCTTTGTGTGAAACATCTCATCATAAGCAGATCATTAAGTAGTGATCTTCTGAAACAGCATCCACTGTGGAGTCTGATATCTATTTCAGTTCTGTTTCTGCTGTAAGCATTTTAAAAACAGTCCTTAATTATTTTTCCTGTGATAATTAGGTTGAATCCAAGGTAGCTGTCCCTTTACATCCCTGTCTTTTAATCATTAGATAAGCAGTTCTATCACACAGAGTTAGAGGAGATGGAAATACAAAGATAGCTTATCACAAGCTGKCACTAATCCTCCTACTGGCCTTTGTTTTGAAGATGTTCTTAACCACTAAGAATGGTTCTCCAAGACATACCAGTAAGAGGCATAGTATTTGAATACAAACACAACTGACTGACAGGATAGCTGGAAGTAAATAAAGGTTACAAGAGTTTTCAGCAAACAGCATTTGCCAGTCCTCAGTGCTGTTTCCCCAGTGCAGATGTGCATGTCTTACATGAAGTTTATGCAATAATTAAAAAGAATTCTGTGGTTAGAGACTGTAACAATATATATGCTTTCATTTTGGTCACCCGTTTCATTCCCCAAAATGGTGGAGCTTACAGAGGATAGTGCTGGCAGTTTCTGTGACCCAGCGGAATGCCTGCTACATCAAAAAAATATATAGTCTTGCACATAAGATGTTCACATTTGCATAAGTAACTCAGAAAGCTTTTATAGGAGCTTTTTCTCCTGTTAGCTTCCATAGCACTGTTTTCACGCTAYGTATTTTTGACAAGTATGAAAGGATTTGGTTATTTTCATGCAAAATATTTAACTACATTCTCTGACTACAAGTTGCATGTTTATTACCAATAGATAGAAATAATTTAGTTGCAATAAATGATGAACTTTCTTTTTTTTTAAATGCAATCTAAATATGTCCTTGATGTAAACTCAGTAAAACAAACCTATAATTCACTTGCTTCTTAGTAAGATATTTGATTTCCAGGGAAAGAGGTAGAGAATAAGGGTGTTCTGTTTAAGAACAAAGAAGATGCAGGATTGTTATCAGAATTGTAATATATGTCATGTAGCAGGCTTTCTTCAACACCTCCTGTAAGCAATAAGAAAAAAAGAAGAGCTTTATGCCTTCAGAAAGGGGCTTAAAGAATTTTGTCTATGCCTACTCCTAACCCTTCATACTAAGAAAGAAAAATATTATTTTGAATACTTATCAGGAATATTTGCTACTTATATATAAAACATATTTCCTCCTARTGGTATAAACCATGTTTATCCCTTAATGCTCAAAGATGTCCTCAAGTTCTTTTGAGATACAGTTTTGCAGATATTTTGCCTCAGTGCACAATTTACAAAGTGGTGCCATTCTGAARTTATTACTGAGAGAGATAAATGTTTTCCTTGCCTGGATATAATCCAGACACTTTGTTGTAGTGGTTACTAATAAAAGTATTCATCCAAGTGGGAACTAATATGTGAACTTATRTTATTGCTTAAATAGTATGTGTGTGATTTGGATGGATACAAGAAACATAAAGATTGCTGAGGAAAAATGATGCTGCATTCTGAAATGTCTGTCCCTTAATGAGCAGAAACTGWTTAAAAGATGTCATAATCTAACGTAGTTGATATTTGCTGATTTACCTGTTTCAGGATAACTCTTTTAATCAAAGAGAGTTTGATAAAGAATATTTTTAATAGAGAAGACTCACCTTTGCCCATTTAAAATTAGTAATTTATGAGTCAAAACAAAATRGATTCACTGCTCCTTTAGCAAAATTATTTCTCCTCCTTAAAGCTAGATTGGGCTATCTGTGATACATTGTGAGGGCCTGACACTCATTTTGGGAATAAGTTAATTCAATCTTCTTCAAAATTCAGTCCACTCATAGTCTGTAATTGCAGTAAGATGGCACAGGTCAGCACTGCTGTCAGGAGAAGCAATTCACTTTCTTCCACCCCCTCTATCCTTTCCTACTATCTTCCCTGGAGCAAAGAAAATTTATTCACCTGTTTAATAAACCAGATCAGTTCCTTGATCCATGTTAAACCAGACCCTTTTTATGATTATCTTTAATATGGGTCAGTTGTCTGATCCAGTTCATCTGCTGCCGCATAAATCCTTGCCCTGACATAAAAGAGGGAGCATCATGAAGGAGAATTGTCTTAAAGAATATGTGAAACTGAAAGTGTGGTTCCATAGTTTCATATTTTTAGCAGTTAGACATCTAGAAGTAATTGTGCTCTATCCTGTTGTTTGTGGTTTTTCTTTTTGACAGTCTGAATAATTAAAATTACTATTTATAATTCTTTTGTATCATGATATCCCCTAAGACTTAGCAAAGAATGTTGTGGCAAAACAGTCATGCATTTTGGTTGCTCTTTATTCCCAGAGTTGCACATCTGGGTGGTGGACAGCTGAATAAAAATCAAAGCAACCAACAGAGAGCTCCAAAAGAAATAACTCTCACTTTGGCTTAGATTCCAAACACTGCAATGGGGGCATACTCCCACTGCGCTGTTTCTAGCTGTACACAGTGCTGCAGCGTTGCCTTTTCTCCTGGCATGCCCGTGTACAATATCTCCGAACTTCACAACTTAATGCCCAGATTACATTGCCTAAGACAATTGGATTTAGGTTTATTAGAGAAAAGCAGGGATAAAAGTCATTGTAATAAAAGGCAAATGGAATCAGAAATTGCTAGATTTAGTTTTGGTGGATAGCCATTAGTTCAGTACATTTTCTCAATGCCAGTAGGTTTTATGTTCTTAAAGAAAGTTCTCAGACAAAGAAATGGCTTGTAAGTATTTCTCTATTATTAACTCTCCCTTCCCACTTCACTGTGGTTGACTCAGTGACAGCTTTTTCACATTATTCCTCACATCAGTTAGCCTGWAAAGTGGAGAATTTACACTGCTGTATTGTAGGCATGCCCCAATCAGCAGGGCTAAATCTGAGGAAAGCTTTTWTAACTTTGTTTTACCCTTTGCACTAAGCTAAGCATTCTTTTAATTAAAGAAAAAGAAATAAAAAAGCAAGCAGAAAGGCTAGAGAGGCTATGAATATGGAAGAGAGCTAGAGCACAAGACTTAGGCAGATCAAAAGCTACAAGTAACTGGATYGATTAGAAGTGGAGGAGGAACTCAAAATTATATATGTGCATAGAAGAAGTTGTATTCTCTCAGAGAGAAGGTAATTCCGAGAAATACAATGTTCAGAGGGGATTTCTATGCTGATATGGTACATAACCATCGGCTTTAGAGTATTATTTTTTTAAAACCCACATAGAACACTGAAGCTTTTATGGTACTTTGTCAGTGGCACATACAATAAAATTGCAGCATATTTACCTTAAAGATAAATGATTAAGACACGTCTTGCCAGAGATAAACTAGGTATTCAAGGTTAAATTAATAGTCTAATTTTTATAAGGATTATCTTCCCTAGAGTTTATTTTTTTGAAGAAAACAAAGTTATGAAGAACTATTATTCTGTGTTTCCTTTGATTCAARCAATCTTCATCCAGCAGTTGCTGGCTTCTTATAGTTACCACTGGGAAAGCCTCTAGTTCTTGACACACCTTCAGATGCCCCGTAATATTTTGTAACTTTTAAAAACAAAAACTATCAGATCAATACATCTAAATGTTGTTAAAGTTGATCTGTAGAGTGAAGAACACTTAAGAGCCAACAATACCATTTTGAAATGTTGAAATAAATGTATGACTTCACTTGATATAAGCCACATTACTCAATATGCTTTATTTATATTAACTTAGGATTTTGAAGTCAAAATAATTATAAATGAGAGCTAAAACTAATAAGAAAAGGTCAAAATTGCCAAATTCCCTGTATATTTTGCATCAAGCTCTATATATGCATTCTCCAGTGAGAAACTCAAGCAGATTTATCTTATCCTAGACTAGTAAGGGATTAGCTGGAAGTCAACAGCGCAAGATCTCTTACAAAATAAAAGCCTTATTACAGAACATAACTTCACCTTTTCTTCTTTATTCTCCTGGAGAGCTCCTCTTATATCTCTATTCTAAACCCTCTCTGGGTTTATAAAATTAGCAACCTCTGCACTATTTGTGAACTTGCCTTTTTCTTCCCTGGGATACTCGCTTTTTCTGTTTATGCTTTGAAAACACAGAACTGGACCCTGAATTTGTGCACTAAGTCCTCCATACTGTGCACATGGCTAGGTAGGAGAACAAYTTTTTTTCTTCCTTTTTTTTTTCTTTTAAAAAAGACTTCTCACACAAACAGGGCAGAACCTCCCTTCTCTGTGGGCTGTTACTGTTGCAGGATAGTTGCAGGGAAGGGAATTCTTCTGTCTCACATTTTTCTTTTGATTTATTAAACCATCCTTACCAACAGATATTTATGTCTGACTSTAAGCAAATTGCTTACTTTACAAAGGTAGCTAAAGGTATTTAACCAGAATGYACACCCAGAGATAGTCTTTACAGTCCCAGTCTTCCTTTTCCAATWGCAAATTACTCTGAGGTCTGGTGGGAGCTTTGGCCAAAGATTACTATCATGTTTCTTCATGAAAATTAGGTTATCAACGTTATTCTGCTTTTCTGGTTATATAGCGTGTGATAAAGACTAACATAGTATTCAAACAAACAGAGCCAAAGCTACTCTTGTGTGATGTATAGCCTGCGCATATGTCACATCATAGTCAACAGTGAGAACATATCCCAGTTGTTATTCCTGCCCTTTGGAAAATTGCTTCTGACAAGCTGCATTTAATCATTTAATTATTTAAAAAACAAAGAATGTTGACAGTTCATCAGCAGGGAAAATTTTAGTAGACCACAAGAGAACCATTGAACATTGGCTCAGATGCAAGGCCAACTCCCAGCCAATTATAATGAGAGCTGTGCAAATGCCCTAGAGACACACTCATTCACGAATGCCTGCCCAGAATTCACTCTGTTTTGATAACATCCCTATACYTTTCACCAGTATTTTTCCCTTCCAAAATCTCACTTCTTTCTCCTTTCATAAAACCTTCCAGGCTGTTCTCCTGACTGACTGCGTTCTGGGGAGACTTGTCACTAAAGTCCTGACAATAGGAAGCACATTACTGATCCGATGGGAAAATCCCACAGTCTGTATTGCAATAAACTCCTCCAAGACATGAAATCAGACGTTCTGATGTTTTTTTTCCCTGAACTGACATGACTTTGTGCCTATGGGCAAATGTTGGGAGAGAAGGGAAATGTCATACTGTAGGAGCCTACTGTACTAGTGTCCTGCTGCATGCCTGAGAAGGGGGAAAGAGTAAACAAGCAACAAAAGGTCACGATCATGTAAGTCTGCATTGTCTCCCTTCCACACTTAAAACACAATGAAATATTAAGAATAATTCTTATGTGAGTATATGAATACTGATTTCCTGTATCAATGGACCAATAGTAAAGGGAAGATGAGCCATTCAACTTCTAGGCAAATGATCTATAGGGAATCAGAGAGTAATTATTGTTTTGTTCTTTTTTATGTACTTTGGGTCCCTTGCTTAGATCTGAAATAAAGTGATACTTTCCCTTGTCAGATACTTTGTGAGGTCGGAAGGTATTACTTCCTTCAGAGAGAATGAGAGGCAGAGAGAGAACCAGATTTGCAAAGGAAGAAACATTTGCTTTCATTTCTTGCACGATGTGTATAAAAAAGTAAGTCTTTTTTTTTTTCCTAGGAACACAATGGTTTTTAATGTCTTATATTACAGATTAAATTATTTTCTCAGATTACAGCTAATTGTTAAGAATCTGAACTCAGAGTGTCRTAGATATAAAAGTTTACTGAGATAAGCTTTTACTTAATCATTTTAAAAATATTTTTTGTTTTTGCTAATAACAGTTTTATTCATGACAAATAGATACTCAGAGAAAAACTAGTGTTATCTTTTTACAAGATTGGTTCCTTCAGACTCCAACAGGAGACTGAGGACATTGAAGACAAAACTTCCTGTAAGACTTCCAGAAATTCACAAGATTTCCATGTGAAATTCGTGTAAATTCCAGAAATCSGGATAATTTCACATTTGGCTTTTCAAATGTTTCTGAGGTAAACAAAGAGACTGGCAACTATCCCTCAATCTCTTTTTTTTTTTTTCTGTCCTTAAAAATGACATAACCCCGTAACCCTGCCCTCTTTCTAAAATTCCTCCCACTTTTGCAAGGTGTTCCATATAAAGTTTTGTGGTAATCCACAGCAATTTATTGAATCAGAACACAATGCCCATTTGGAGACTTGGTCTCAAATATCAACATTAGCAGGTGCCTATGTGTTTTTAACTCACAGTGAGTTGAGAGGGAGGTGAGAACTAATGTGGTAAGTCTTCACTCATAAATCCATACTATCTTAGACAGTCATGCTCTTGCTTACTTCTTCAGACTTGAGTTTTTCCAGTGCGGTAGGCTGGCTTCGACAAACTCACCAGTGTTTTTCCTGGTCTTTTATCTTGTAGGCAAATGATCTATTAGGATACTTTTTCTAAATTAGCAGCTTTGTCAGCTGCTTTGTTTTTCTGAAGTTAGCAGCTGTCAGTGTTTTGAAGAGTACACCTCTCAGTTGGTTCTTAAAACTGTTTTCTGGGATGTCGGTGTTAACTGGMCAAAGACCTTCATTTATAGCCTCAATTCACACACTGCCTTTCTAGAGAGAACAGCATCCCCATTACCCTCTTTCAGGTTGCATAATCCTCGAGCCAGCTCTAAGCAGCTCACTGCTCAGTGGCAACTTTTGGGATAGTGTTTATATGGGGCATAGTTCCCCAAATGCACTTTATATAAAAGACTTCATAATCCAGTTTTGAATTTTATTCAGGCATCTAACAGTGGTTAAGCAATGCTACTACTGTTGGAAATTTGGCCATTGTTGTCTTGCTGAAGGCAAAATATAAAATGAGAAACAGTCAGAATTGTAACTCAAAGTAATTTGCCTTTCAGATTTTTTTAGACCATTTGGGTTGAGTTGTTTTGCTTTTCTTCTTTTTCCTTAGGTCTCTCTCCCAAAAATGTAGTTTTTAGCATTTTATTTGAATTAAGCGTAAAAACTTGCCTATCATTTCCATATACCCATACTGACCAAAAAAAAAAAAAAAAAAAAAAAAAAAGTATAATTAGTGTCCTAAATAGTTTGGATTATATAATGAAACGTTATTAATCTTCAACTTCAGCTGTTACTAATCAAGAAATATGGCTGAACCTCACAGCATGAGTAGTACAATTTACATTTTTCTTTAATTAGAAAGATGCAGTTGAATATCCAAAATTACAGAATTTAGACTGTAGAATACTCTTGGCTTGAGATTCTTTCCCATGAACAGCTATTTGTTCAAGTTTATACTTGAATTAAACATGACTTAAGCTTTTTTAAAAAGATATTTTTGGAGGACCCTGTCCTTTAACTTGTAGTCATGGCAAATGGTAATCCTGATGGAATTTAGTGTTTTTCATTTGTTGGCCCTGGCAGCTGTGCATTAGTAAAACAAATAAATTAAATAAACAGCAAYATCTGTTCCAGTCACTAGAGGCTTATTGCTGGAGTTATATGCATGGACTGGAAGGGGCAGTTCTAGTAGAGGAGTACTGCTTTCCACAGCAGATACTAGTGAAATCACTAGGAATAAATATATAGACCTGYGTGACCTGTGGGAAATAGCTCACCTGCCAAATGATGATGTTAACTAGTATTAAAATCCAAAGTCCTTTGGATTTTAATGTTCTTCATTATTCATAAAAGGAAGAATCCCATTATATTTGAAGCACTAACATAGTATCCGTCTGTATCCTACTAGACAGAAAATCTGTAGTGTAGTTGAGAACCAAAGCTTGTAGGTTTTTCCTTTTAGTCAGTTATTCCTAGGTCCAGTTTACCTTATTCTAAATATATGAATGTCTATGTATGCTTATGAGTGGGACTGGATAGTATACACGACCTGAAGGTTGTAGTGAAAGCACCTCCCAAGAAGAGAGGAGGACACACCGTTGAYTCACGTTCAGCTTATTGTCCATCAGGACCACAGGGTCCTATTCTACAGAGCTACTTTCTATACAGATGTTCTCCAACCCTCTTGTTGCAGGGGGTTATTCTGTCCCAGGATTGTGCATTTGCTCTTGTTAAACTTTAGAAGGTTCCTGCCAGCCAAGTTCTCCAGGATGCTGAGGTCCCTCTCAGCAGCAGCTCTGACGATGCCCACAGCTTTGGTATCACCTACAAACTTACTGCATGCGCACTCTGTTCCATCATCCATGTCTCTTAAAAATGTTGAATAGTATTGGTCCTAGTATCAACCTGTAAAGGCACTGCTAATAATTGGCTRCTAGCTGAATTTTCATAGTCATCACAATTTTGGGGGTCGAAAAATACAACCAATTGTAATGCAGCTGTCTGGGAACATGATGCTTATGTGGGAATTTGTCATGCTTTTAGGGCTTAATAAAGTAGAAGAGCTTAGCATATGTAGATGATATAGTATAGCATAGGGCATAGAGCATAGGGAATGGCGTTCGGAAGATCTCGCGATGTCACGGGAAGWTAGGAGCATAATTAATGCATGCCTTACTGATGGCCCCAGGAGAGGTTAGTCTCCTGATTGGGCAGTGGGTGAGTTCCCRCGCTTTGCTGGGGTATATAGGCAGACTGAACMAAGCMATAAAYGCCATTTGCCGCATCCTCCATATTGGTGTCTGTGCTCTATGGCCCTGGGGCGGGTAGAACCCCAGGTCAGTCCAGCTAGCGAACGAGGCTTGCCGACCCGCGTCGGCAACATGCTTATTTTCCTTAATTTTAGTCAGTAGAGTCTTTATCATTCTTATTAGTAGTACAAAAGCACTAAAGGGCAGTCAATGAAGTGATCCARTACAAGTTCCCACATTCTCATTCTTTGGAGACGTAAGTTTGTTGCAAGCAGCAGATACAGAAGAGATGGGAGCAGAACATGGACCAGTTAGAGCAATTGTTGCAGCTTTGGGAAGAATTCTATTTACTAGTTCCCTCTACTGAAGTATTGAATGTCAGCCAAGTAAGTCAGGTGGATATGTGCRTCCGAAAGGGATGCTTAGTAATTGGAAGGAACGTGAATGTGTCAGCAAAGGCTTCTTTAAGTTAAGGTGAGGGTGATTTTCCATTTCCAAATTATATCTCAGGCTGATAGGTAATTTACCCATCAGAATTTTCAGGCTTGTGCAGTGGAAGTCATTCACAGGAAAACATAGTGCAGTCAAAATTTAATTACTGATCGGTTGGCATTTTCCTCTCTACTTCTTTSAATTTTGTCCAACACACAGTACATCAGTAATATGTGGACATCACAAATGCAATAGTCAGGAGCTGCAAATGAAGGTATTTATTCTGTAATAACTAAATTTGTTAATTGCAGCTCTTTGAAGTAAAACTGTACATGGTTCATGTAAAATAATTATACTTTTAAGCACAACGAAGTATGTAATTTGCAAGCATCAGAACTAGCTTCTTAAAAAATTGCAGTGCCTAATACCTCTTTAATATTGATTTTATGCAGGTAAAACTCTACTACCTTTAATGGAACAAATGCAAAGAAAGTTCAGCCTCAGTGAGATTTTACATACTGTTTCAAATGTGCTTGAAGCTGCTAAACCAAATTAATTCCACATTAAAAAAAATAACACGGAGCTATCTGATTGTTCTTATTTCACACACAAACCTCTAAGGCCAGCACAATGGAACAGACAATGATATACTGTTGTCTAGATTTACAAAGAAACTTTCAGAGGCCTTTTGAGCTGTGTTTTTATCAATGAAAAATCTGTGAAACTGCTTAACTAAAAATTAGCTCATATTAATGTAATCCTATGCACTATCTTCCATAGATGAATGAAGTTCTAACTGCTTGTATCAAAGGAAAGAAAAAGCATTTGATTTTTAAGACGTAAATCAAATCCTTCATTCTTATGCTTTGATCAGTTTTGCTTATGCTGACATATAATCTTGACCCTCTTTGCTGTCTAATTCTCATTAATTTTCAGACATTAAATTCTTTCCTCTCACTTGCCTCCCTATTTAGCTTTCATCAGGAAGAGAGTTTTGTTTTGTTTTGTGTTTTTTTTTTTTTTTTTTTTTGGCCCTGGGGAATTGTCATACCTCATTCATTTTACTCTCTGCTCCTTAGAAACTGTTGCGAAGTTAAACCGTTAGAAATTACCCATCTCCTGGAACATCAAGGTCATCTTTTTTGTTACTGTGCTGCCGCTCTATGGCCATRTGCATAAACTACAATTTTAGTTTCACTGAAAAAAAATACAGTTTCTGTGAATGTGCGCTAGAACATYTAGAAAAGGCTTTTCGTCTTGCTTTTGCAAGGTCAGTATTAATGTGAACATCCTTTTGCTTGACAGTAGAAATGATGAATAGAATTGTTTTCTTTCAAGAAAATCATATAAGAGCTCTGGAGACAAAAATGCTGGTGAACCTCATCATAGGTATGATCCACACAGTATGCTGTGCTTGGCTGAGAAGTCTGTCCAGTCCTGCATCATCTTGGGATTCCCAGCATCCAAGGGTACATAAGACTTAATTGCTAAATCCTATGTTATCCTCCTGTCTTTGAATAGTCTGATTAAACATTGTTTTCTGCTTGAAGATTTGAGTGGACATTCTGCCTTACCAAGATCTAGAAAGAATGGGCACTCACCCAGTGCACATTTGAGGGCAGTATTTGAGAGCAATCTGAAAAATGCATGTCCAGTACAGAGGAACCTAATGCAGATTTAAAAAAAAAAAAAAAAAAAAATCTAATAAGACCATAGTTGTCCAAAATTCAAACTCTAAACAGATCTCATTGGGAAACAACTTAATAGCATAAAATCAAATGTTAATTTAATTGGATCCTTGAAAACAATCTCAAGCATTTTGGATTAACAATGTGACAAGGAGCAGAACTTCTCAGGATAATACTCTCCAGGATGTTCAGCCATAAGGCATCTTCTCAATAGAAGCTACCATTAATACAGTTAATTAGCTCTGCCAGTGCTTATGCCCCAATAAACCAAACTAATAGATATTAGGAGACTCTGAGTATCCCAATGTTGTCCACACGTTTAGGAAGATTAGTAGTAAAGTTTGCTATGAGCAGAAGGCTGAGGAAAATAGRGGATTTGATTTGGTAATATAAAGCAGGAGCTTAGAAAGAAGTAAGACAAGAAAGAGATAGGATACGGGAAATAAACCTCTATAAAAAGAGAGAAAAATACATCATTTACCCAAGTATTTTTAAAGCAGTTAGTGGAAATAAGGAACATAAGAGGTGTGGCTTATAATAATACACTGTGATTGCAAGTAGCAATATTGAAATATAATAAAGCATTTTTAAAGAGCAGGAAGGCTGACCAAATGGCTAGAGACTGGAATGCGAGAGGGAGCGATGCTGTCTAAAGCAGGATGCAGTCAGCACGAGATCCTCCTCTGTAGCTTCTTTTGCAGCAGGAGCACCGAGGTCCCCRGAGCACCAGTCGGTGCTTTGTACCAGCCTAGCGAGTGCTGCAGTGCTGCAGTCTTTGACACCTAACACAGGCAGCTGAAGCACTCCGTCTAGCAGCAAGGTTAAAGGCGGAGAATTAGAGCAGGAGACAGGGAGAAAAACATCACCAGGTTTTCTGTTGGATGGCACCATGTCAAGTACATACACAAGAAACCTGTGTATGCAGGGGCACACAGATAGCAAATGTCTAGGTTAGCTGCATTGCAAGAAATTCTAGCTCAGTTGTTGATTTAAGATGACAAACAACTGCAAAACAAGTAAGTTTCTGTAGCAGGCCAATGTACAGTTTTGGAGCTGGTAAACTGGGTGATTTCATTAACACCGAGATATTAAAAATATCTTCTGGATATAACATGTTGTATTTTAATTTTTTGATTTCTTCTGTGTATCTTTGTTGACATTTACTGTATTTTTCTGTTTTCTTCTATATTCTTCTTAGAAGGTTAGAAATCCCAGTGCATTGGATTTCTGATGTGGCTGCAGCCATTTTATGCTGCTGAATTCCAAACMTGACCCATGGCCATTCCAAAATGTCACCATTTCTTTGTTTTTTGCAGTGGCATCATACCATAGGCCTGCATTCAGTTGAATACTTTTCACCCGTAGGTCTGGCTCTGCTTCTGAGACAGTGGCTGTCCAGGACTGATATGTTTGATCAAAACACAGCAGCAAGCCCCTAAGATATCATTCCAAAAGTCAAAAAAAAAGTGTCTTAATTCTACTGAATGATGCTAATCCTGAGGAAGATACCTTTTTTCACTTGTGAGTGTAAATTGTTCACAAGAGGAAAAGGCTCACAAAAGCAATTCAAGTGTCAAGACACGGTAATATTAAATAAATATATCTATAAATATATGAAATATGTGTTCAAGTGTATATATATATCTATATACACGCACATATATAAGTAAGCAAATGACTGSTTTTAGCTTACCCTCCCTTCCTCTTATTCTCTTTACTAGAAATTAATCAGGCAAAGAGATTCTGGGCAGTTATTTTACTGTAGAGTCCAGGTAATGCAGCAATAACCGGAATCTTGCTGTACCAAAACGGAAAGTGCCAGGAAGATCCAAATGTGGATTTCCTGCATTTTTGTCCCTTGCCACTAAACACCCTAGACAGAGTAAGTTAATGGGTTGAGAGTCCCAGAGCTGTAGAGTTAGTTATCTGGTTCTGCAATTTCTAGTCAAACTCTATATAACTTTTCTGCATTTCAGTGCCCCTGTGTTATGTATTTTTTTGGTCTTGTCTTTTGTCTTTGTGTTGTCTTGTGTTGTACCTTTTTTTTGTACTTTTTTTTTTTCCATCRTGGTAGGAATGGTGCCCAACACAAAAGGACCCAATCTGATCTGGAAGCCCTTTGTGCCAGTACATTCACACTAATAAATTCTTTGGTCCACCTTTATGAGCCTTCACTAGATGTAGTTCTTCACAACACTTCCTCCTCAGTAGTATTTGGATTTAGTAGGGAGGAAAAGGTTAGAAGGAGCAGGGAACCTACTAGCACCCTTGCAAGGCTATATAGGTTATGGTCAGATCCAAATCAGAAAAAGAAATCACGRGATAAAGTAGTAAATATGCCCTTCATCTATGCTCTGCTCTACTCTCTCTCACCCCAAATTGAGTTTTGCAATGAAATAATCTCCTCTCCTGATCTTCCTGCTTTGCTGAATTAGCTGTACTTCTTTATGCTGTGTCTAGTAAGCTACCATTTTGCTTCCTGTTGGCTTGACTGCAAAGGACTTGTGCCTGAATATTCTTAGAATCTAGTGGAGCTTGCAGGCAGCCATGAATCTATAATACAACAGTATTTCTAATAGTTATTAATAATAGGTTTTTGTGAACACTATGCATACAGTAGTAGTAAATTTATTGAAATGTAAAAACAAAAACTGTTCAACAGCTGTTCAGCTCCAGGAACACACCTTGGTATAGCTTTCAATTGTGCACAAATATGGAATTATACTGCCTGTCATAAAAAGAACTGAATGTGATAAATTCTGTGAGCAGTACATTAAATGTAAGGCTTGAAATGCAAGCCACTTTTTCAGTACCAGCTCCAGGAAGCTGTCYTGATCTCCCTCTGGTCTTATATTTAACAAAGTGCCATAAAATTATGTGGGTGTTCTTTTCTTTCACTTTGAAACACTGATTTTGGAAACTTCACTCTAGAATATGGCTAAAGCTGTTCACCTCCTGGCACGTTATCATTGAGATCRCAGTTGGCATTTTGCAGCATGAATTGCCATTTGTTAGAAGAGAGGCCAAGGACTGAAATGGAAAGGCATTATTGTTCCACAAATACAATTTCATCAAGTCAGTCTGCATGTCTGGAAGATTCATGGCTCTTCCATTAGATTGCTTCAACACAGAATGTTTTTTGTGGGTAAGATGAGGACTTACACGCCTGATCCAAAATCAGCTGAAGCTGGCAGGAACTTTCCATTGTTTTGATTGTAATTCTTTGGAATATGTGTTCTTGTCTACTGATATGGATGGAAAGAGGTATACAGAAATACCTCTGCCAAGCTCCTGTTCCAYCCTCAGTGCCAAATTGCAACACAGGGAAAGCATTCCTAATTTTGCTGTTTTTTAAATGGGGAARCCCAATCTTGATGTAGAAAGGAGCCTACCAAATTAAGTGAAAAATGCAGCAGCCAAAAGACTACAAAGGAGTTTTCATACTACACTTTTAGAAGCAGAACTGATTTCACAGCCCTAGGGGAGGATAGGCAAGAATAGCTTTAAACCATCTTTGTARTCTTCTGGTTTTGGGCTGCTCTGATGTCTGGTCAGGCTCCCAGCATAACATCATCTCTGCCAGATTGGGTGCTGAAGTTCTGGCTCTGACAGCTTCCATCTGCCRTGTTTTACAAGATGCCCTTGAAGAAACGGCATTTTTGCTTTCTTTCCATACCCTCCAACAAGGACTCTACCAGTTGCAGAACACTCCAACTGTTTTAACTGGCATAAAGTGGCTAGAGCACGTGTGGTGATGTGCATTGTGCACAAGAATTACTTCACTTTTGTTTAGATGTCTTAAGTAATTTTTATGATGTCCACTTACCTGGGAGCAGTGTACTGATCCAGCCATCATCACTGTTCCTGCCCATCAGTKAATTTGTACCATCAGAAAACAGGAGAAAGGCAGATGTGACATCTGAAACCTGGTGGCATCTGAGCAAAACTTACTGTGATCAGAGTCTGGATGACTATATAAATTATATGGATGCCATCATAAATGCATGAGAATATTTATTATACATAGAATATATACATAAACACATTTTTAAGAGAGGAAAATGAAGAACTTGCCAAATGCCTAATTGAAATATGTTGCAAAAAAAAACCCTACATACATTAAAAATAACGGCCAAGCCTAAAATCTGTGGGTTTAGATGTAAGGCCAGAATGTCTGTGAAATAAGCAATAACAAAAATCTCTGTTTCTCCTTCTATTCTTTTTATTCACTGATTTAAGTTATTAATGATATGGAGGTGATTTAAGTTATTAATGATATGGAGGTGATTGAGGCCCTTAAGAGGGCCGTAAGAACTGTAAACAAACTAAAATATAGAGCAATTTTGTCCTGATACTCCTTTTACTACTGCAGCCCTCATTCATGCTCTCCTGCTTCTCCCTCCCTGTTCCTGCTCTGTGGAACTGCTTGTCCTTGTTGGTGACCATGTCATAGCCCCTCACCAATGAAAAGTGCCAAGAGAAAGAAGTCCCTTCAGATGGTTTCTAGCTCTACCCTTTCTTCTGATTTGTCATTAGTCCTGGAAAAAAGTGATATTTCTGGTAGCCTAAAAATCAATCTCCTGCTTGGAAAAAATGGTTTTAAGCAGCATATGTATATTAGCCAGGCAGACTGAAGACTGGTACTATGAGACCTGAAGGGCCTTTTAGTGAATGTTTTCAATACAAAAAGTTTCAAGTGACAGACTCTGGAAACAGGACATTGGACAAATTGGAGATCAAGTCCAATGGACAGTTTGTAAAAATTTTATTTGGTTCAGTAGAATCTGTTCAGTTCTCTTTCTCAGGAACATTRTGAAATTCTGGCTCTCCAATTTCTTCTTGACACTCTGTATTCTGATAACACTTCTCACAGAAAAAGAKGACCTATTGGAAAGTTCAGCTGCACATGCTGTTAAAAGTGGTCCTCACTAGGATGAATGGTAATAAAATTGCCCATCCTTTGAATGTGCTTCAGATCACACTGAACAAATTATATTTCAATATTGGATAGCTGGATGGGGGGATAAACACATGAAGTACAGGGTTGTATGTGCACATGATTTATTATTCCTCTCCTGACACCGCTCACTCTACATGCCTGTTCTTTATTTATAGGCAAGCAGCACGCTGGCATTTCAGTAGTCCATCAGCGAAACAGTTCAGAGAGTCACAGCAAGAAAAGCAGCACGTGTAACCATGCATAGCCTGAGAATTGTTTCACTGGATTTCCCAAGAATTTAATTTTAAATTGAAAGGTAAGCCATAGGAGTTTTGCAAAGGGGAGGTCAAATTTTACAATTGAAATAAAGGATGTATAATGAATAAACTGGAAAATGGTACACTAAATCTGTCTTTGCATTTAAGTAGGAGAGAGTAGATGCTCTTCTGTCATGCAACATTGTGTTTTACCTTTTCTAGTTCTGGACTTTCATTATATTATTGAGGTCAGGAATCAATCTTAGCTTATTGCTGCAGGAAACAGGAATGATCATACACGTATAAACACACATGCAAATATGTGACACAAGTGAAGCTGTGCTGTTGTAATTAGAGGGAAGAAAAAAGACTATGATTTGAATTATGCTGTCATGTCAGAAACAGGCCAGCATATTGTGGTCATAGGCWCGTTAGAAATGTCTTAGCAGTAGCAGGCATGGTGGTGATGGGTTTATGGTTGGACTTTTCATCAAACATGAATAAATGGTGACTGAAAGTTTTGCACCAGTAACCTATTCATACAGAATGAATAGGTTACTAATGCCAGGAGGCTAAAGCTGTTGGACTCTTTAGGAATAAATGAGATAGAGATTAAATRTTGCTAATACAAGATACACTATTGAAAGTACCAGGAACCATTGCACTCAGGCAAAAATTTRTCTCCTGGGGAGAAAAGGAAGTACTTTTAAAGTGTTTTGGTTCACTAAATTATTTTTTAAGTTCTCCAGGGAAAAGCAGGCCTGTAAAATTTCAAAAGTCTTGAACAATTACCAAAAAAATAATCAAAATGGAAACATTCAAGCAGTGACATTTTTACTAGTTGTTAACACAACAGGTGTACTGCTGGCTCATGTGAACCTGCCTAGTCTAAACAGTTATGTTTTTATTCAACAACTTATCTCTCTTCAAGAAATGAAAATAAAAGTCCTACTAGATTCAGAAATCTCTAGTTCAGCCAAAATTATGTCAATATTACTGGGCTTTAGTTTTAGCTAACAATTTGCAAGCTGGAAAATTAATAACTGAACTTAAGTTGCCACCATTCACTAATGAGGCTGGAACGTGACCTGCACACCTAACTAGGCATGAATGAAAAAAAAAAGCTCAAGGCTCATTTACTACAACGGTCAAACTGATGCATTTTCTTTAGTGCTAATCTAGACAATGAAGAGCTCTAGTGCTGCAGCAGTATATCAACATTCAGCCAGTGTAAGCATCGGAGTAAAATGAGAGACAATTTACTCCAGACATTTCCTTAGTATTTGTTTTCTTTTGCTCTAACTTTTCTAATGTCTTGCCCTGGAACTTTCTGATACATCTGTATTAATCCCCTTGGAAAGTTATGGCTGTTAAAATTGTATTAGATGGGACTAAAGCTTTATCAGTGTATTTTGCATTCTCCTTGCAATTTTTTGCATTCCTTTCTCACTCTTAAATCACAGTTTTGCCAATAATAATTGTGTGTGGTGCAGCTATCAACAGCAAGAAATTCCATATGTTGTGTTAAAGGTGAAATTGAAGGCAGAAGAACGATTCAAACCTACCACCTTTATATCACCTCTGCAATCTGGGCAGAGGGAGGTTTACTGTAGATTCTGCAGTGAATTTTATATCAAACTTTGTCTTCTAATAATGTCTTCAGTTAAATCATACCACCTGACTCGCTTTCCTCAACTCCAGAGAATCTAAAACTGTAGTCCAGTTGTGAATTTGGAGCATGATCACATCTGTAGATTTGTAGAATGCAAAGGCTGTTATAAGCCCGAAGGCRTGTTTGCTGCAGTGCAAATTCAAACTCACAGTATTGTCCCTAAATCCTCTGCTTATTTACAGATGAAGATCTCTTGAGTTGCACAGTGTTTATTGCCCTTGCTTTCTGGTTTGGACACAAAGGCACTAAGTGAAGGCCTAGGTGAAGCTTTTAGTGTGAATATAACTATCTATAATATTCTGTTTATATTCTGTCTGCTTATATGGCAGATAGAATATAAACTAAGCTATCAAACACTGAGAGGATTTTTCCAGTGCCTTTATTCCACTCCTCTCATGGACAGATAGGTTTTTCTAATATTCCTCGAAGAAGAAGAACAGGATGGTTCATGTCACTGTGGGCCATGCTATCTGAAGTTGTAGTAATATATTCTGGTGCTAATGCAGTCATTGGTGAATCACAGCTGAGCTGGACTGCCCTGCAGTCTCAGGCTTGTTGCTGATTGTCCAGTTAACCCCAGGAGATGCAACCGCCTGGAGGAAGAAGATCGTGTGTGCGAAGCCACTTGCAGACTCTGCGCTGCTTTGTGGAATTAAGTTTTCTCTCAGAGAGCTGCTTCAGGACCAAGAGGTTGTTCCAGGCCCCAGCACAGCTCTGAATGTGCAGGCTATGTGAAGGTATCCCAGGAACTGATTCTGAAACTCTTTTCCTTATTTTCCAGACCATTGAAATCTTACTGGTCTCGTATTGAGTGCGGTAGAGTTCCTTTAAGCTGCCTCTGGCTTTTAGGCAGTATTGGGAAAAGGGGAGTTCACAATACATGTATATGATTTATTTTACGGGAAACAGATCCTGAACTAGTGAAGTTAATTTGTAATAAAAAGATAGCAGATTTTGTCCATAAATACAGTTTGATCAGCCAATGGGAATATCAAGAAAGAACGCAGGCACCACAGCTAAATATGTCTGGAGTGCCTCTTGCCCTGCCAGTTGCTGGATGCCACTTCATTTTATTGGAACCACCAGAAATTCGTGGAAATTTGAGTAAGACCCTTCATCTGAGGAAAAGAGGAGGAGCCCATACCTCCTACCAAGGTATAAAAGCTTCAGAAGTTCTACCAGTTTTATCTCTGCTCTTGATACTTTCCACACTCCCAAAACTTTATGGTCTGCAGCCCCCTAAAGAATATGGCATTTCCTTTGAGCTAAWGAAGATGAACAAAGCAGGCCAAGAGCTGTGATAGGGCAGTAGAAGACACTATGTTCTCATGGAATGTGATAGAACAGAAAATGGACGGCTTAAAAAGTTGAAAATCACATCTTTGGGAAAATTCAAGTTGCTTCAATTTCAACTATCTGTTGTGTTCAGCTCTGGCTCAATAACTGCTTAGAGCAAAGCTTTCTTGCAAGATGTGAGTTTTCTCACAAGAGTTTTTCTCACAAGAAACTGTCCATGAAACACAGGATTTTGCCAATAACATCTTGCAAAAATTCTGCCAACTACCTCAGTCCAGACTTCATTGGCAGCTCCAGGCAYTTTGGCAGACACTTGGCTTATACTTGCGTAACTTGTGTAAAACAAAGGAGATTTGGTTATTGTTGTGCCATCACATTACACAGTTTAATTTTTTGTTGTTGTTGTTATTTTATTTTTATTTTCAATTAAATAATCTTGTGATTATGCTTGGTGAATGTGGAAAAGAACTCTRAATGCAGAATTCTGGATTCAGATTGTGTGTAGGTGTCTGCAAAGTAATAAGGATGCAAAATAAATCAGAGAGGGTCTCTGATTTTTTGGGCTATATTGTTAGCAAAACTCAACACTAAAGGGTTTAGAGGCCTGTCATTGACAAGCAGCAGTAAATAATATGTTGCTGGTAGTAGCAACATATGAATGACATGAAGTTACTTCAGATAGTTGGRGGAAAAAGTTATGCAACTCTATTTTTCCTTTTTCTAAACATTATAGATATTACCTTGATTATTCATGAACTATCTGCTTAGAAACTAGAATTATTTATGTACATACAATATTAATGCAGAACTAAAGCCTAACAAAATACTGTCTTGGAGGCAGAGTGCTTAAATCCCATAGTTTTTCCAAGCCTATTTAAAGCCAATGTGAAGGCTGTGATGATGATGATATTTGCAACCATCTATTCTCCTACTAACGTTTGGTGATTAGAGGAAAGGAGATGATATAAACCTGAAAAAGACAGGACTGATACTATCACGTAGGAATTTATTTCCCTTAATTGTTGCTGATCTGTGTAGGTCTGACAAGGTCACTCTTGTCAGATTAATTGAAAAATAAATGTCTGAGAAACATTGGTCTGTCTTGCATCATGTTTAGCTAGCTGGCTTAAAGTGAGTGAATGTCATCCAATGTTTTGTCAAGGTTCCTAGCCAAGTACTCAATCAAAGCTATCAAACTATTTTTCTACTCATCATCTTTTATTAAAAAAAATGTTTTAAGAAGCTAAGTGTTGCTGAATGTATGACTGCAAGATAATGTCTGTAGGAGATCAAATTATCATACAACTATTCAATGGCAGAATTCTACTATTGCTGAATTTTGACACTTCTTTGCGAACACTTCCAGAAAGTGTGAACTCTGTCTATGTTCAGCACAAGAAAAATACAGCAGATTACCTGACTCTTCACAGGTGGTACAGCGGAACAAAAAACACGATGGCAAGTTCTGAATTAAACTGTGAAGTTTACCCACATGCATGTTACACAGGTATCCAGTCAAAAGCAGTTTGCCTGCATTTCATGGTAGCAGAGYAGAAGAAAGCAAAGCTATTAGTAAATCAAATGTAACCAGTTTAAGAACTGTGGGAAACGGAAGTTTACTGCAAAAGATGAATTTTTAGCTCCTCATTTCAGTTTTTGAGAATTCTTTTGGACTCTCTTTGTTCTTTCCTAAATTTTTCCTTGTCAGTCCTTTGCACTGAAGTGCACACTGCAGCAGAAAAGCTAAGACTTTTTCAGGGCTAGAATTGTCTGCTCCTAAGTGTTACACTCACATGTGTTCAATGCGATAACATTTCTTCCATCATTTGCAGTCCATTTTGCACAACAACTCTGTGCTTATACAGTAAACATTAACACTTCAGGACTCACATAACCTGCCAACATGTTGGTCTGACAGCTTCCCTTTCTAAGAAGCATTCACCTCTGAAGCAGTTCTTTTCCCCTCCATATTTATTCATAAGGGTCTGTCTTCCTTTAATCATGGAGGCAATATAAACAGATATATTTATTGCCTAGGAAGTGCTAATTAATAACAGAGAAAAATAATGTTTGGAAATTTTTATTTTATAGCAAGACGGGACAGGAAAGGGCCCTTTTGTCCATGAAAGTCAGAAAGCAACAAAATAACCAAAACAGTTAGTAAAACTACCCTAAAAAAAGTGGCAAATATAAAAGTCCCTCTCTGAAAAGCTTTTGTCCACATAGCAGCCAATGTTTTTTGGTTTATTAATCTGTTTGTTCTTTTGAAATTATTGGATTTGTTCCTTAGATGCAGAGATCCTTCTCCTTTTCTGAAGACAGTTTCAAAATGTCTAGTTTTGACTAAAAATAGATTCCCTCTGTTTCAGGAGGCAAGGTCTTTATTTAAGGAAATTAATACTCCTCTAACTTAATCATCTCCACTTATCTACAAAACCATCTACCTTTAGACTCTCAGCATGCTGATGGGATGAGAGCCACAGGCAGCTACAACAATGCGAAGGAAGCCACATTTGGCTGCAGACATTTCCAGCAGCCTGCAGGTTTGTGATGTGTCATTTCCCAGCTGCTCCAAAGCCCACTGGACCTACTGGACACAAACGGAGATCACACTGTCAGATCTTGGCCCTCAGCAGTGTCACTTTACTGGCCATACTTCCTATGTCAGTCTATTGAACAAGATCCTTGTTATTTTTACTCAGAATAAAAATAATGTTGTTGTGTCCAAAGACTACATTTTTGCTATTGAAAAAAACTCTTCTTCGTCCCTCACATTTTTGTAAAACCCTTTGTCTGCATTCTTCTGTGGTCTGGGACTCCTGTTCCGTAGCCAAGCCCTGCTACATTCATTCCAGGCTTCAGCTGCTCTGCAGAGCCTGAGTAGACACTGAGGTTACATGGGCAGCTTCAGTTAAGCAGTTCTTCAGAGCTGATATTTTTTGTTGAGAAACAGTATCTTTTTACAGTGCCAAAAACCAAGTGGCAATGCCAGGCATGCAGAACAGAACAAAATACCTAAAAAATAATAACTGCCAAGGCAACTGCCAAGGTAAATATTCAGCAGAGTGCAAAGACCCACTTACCAGTTGCTTCGTTCTTTACCGTTGTGAAATTCCAAGTATGTATGTTATAGGCGAGATACATGTGACAAAGTAAAAGACACTCAGYGAGAAATTTCCAGATTGTAACAACTAAATTATAGACTTTCTGAGACAAGAAACATGTTTTTTCTTGGGGAAGTGTAGCTGTGTAAATGTATACAGTCTGTTTATTTTTATGCACACATACACAAGGATACTCACTGCAGTACCACTGCATAAGATATTTTTTGCCTGCAATCTACTTGTAAGACACAAATATATTGTACATCATGCATGCATGGCAGCATACATCATACTTTCTAAACTTTCTTCTGTGCATATTTTATCTTATTATTTTAATTTCTTTTTGATAATTTATTTACTGAAAATTGAAAGAAGAGCTTTGTTTCTTTGTTTCTTGACGTCCTAAAGAGAATTTCCTGCATAACTTTAATTTGTGCTACACTTAAAACAGTTGGGTCCGTTCCCCTCCTCTTTGTTTCCTTCTTCTCCTGGATACCACAATCCACCTTTTTTGTTCTGAACAGAGCCAAATTATTATAAATTACTCCATCTGGCCTAGGCTATTATTAGTTCAGCCAGCAACTGTGGCTGCTTTGATTTTTTTGAYAGCTGTTTTTGCTACTTATCAAAAGACCCAAAAGCAGAGCACTCCCCCCTGGAAAGTGCCTACCCAGATAAAGGACCATGTTGTGCCGAGACTGGAATGGTGGATCTGCCATTGCTGCTTAAGAGCATTTGTCTCCTGCAGACTATCCTATACATTCCATACATATTACCCTCAATACATGTGTTCTGCAGGCTTTTAAAGCCAAAAAGGTCTCTAAGCTTTTGCTAGTAGRGCAGGTGCACCAGCAGCATGGGTATACATCTGGACAAGGTACCCTGAAGAACTTTAGCAACCTCTTGTAAGAAGCAATATGACTTACAGTTTAGTTTTGCAATAAATATAAGGGCAAAGTAGGTTTATATCTAATCTTTCTGAAATACAGTTCAGATATTTCATGTGCTTCCCTCTTCCATTTAAGTTTTGTTTGAATACTGGTAATTTTTACGTGTTTCCAGTAATGTTCATTTACAGTACATTGATTATTGCCAACTGAATCTCATGTCCCCTTACAAATGGTATCATAGCTTGATCTCTTCCTTCCTGTCAAAATCTGCCCTCTATCAATTCCAGGCATCTCTTGAGCAGCTCCTCTTAGTCCTAAACCTCAGTTCCTGTCCTGAGAACATTTCCTGCTGCCTGACCTTGGTGAACTGCCAAGCTCTTGGCTCAGATTCATTGCATTATATAATTTAGGTATTGTGCTTYCATTTTTTAAGCAGGACTTTCCTCTGGTCTTTTAATTGTGCTTCAGCCATCTTCAAAATATGGTAATTTGTTTTTAATATATACATCAATTTTTCTACTCTATCCGTATTTATCTTGCACATAGTTTCAGTCCCCCACTTGGTGCCATGTTTTTGCCTGGAGCTTTGGCTCCAGAACCCCTACTCTGACTGTGCTGCACAGCTTGCAGAACTGAGTTTTGGTGCAGTCTCAGTGAATTAATCTTACTCTCTGAACTCAAAGCAGCTCCTCATGATGGTCAACATACTGTCTGAACTAGCTGGGATTTTGGAAATTGTTTTTGGAAATCTAGAGCTACTATGTTCTGTATGTCTCTCTCAAGTCTAAGATCTTTCCAAACTTATTTTTCATGTTTGATGTGTGTGAAAGCCTCCATGTTCATTTTGTCAGTAACAACAAAAGCAAGTTTAATTCAGCTTTCTGGACCCTTCAAATTTGTATTTATTGTCTATCTTACATTCCTGGTTTTTTACTGCCTCAGTAACTTACATAATAGCAAGCTCCCTTCTCTCCCCCAGGAGTAGTAAAACATGTAGTATAAAAAGTAGATATTCATGAAGCAATGAAAAATGGATGGCCTTCGTCACTCTTTGTGCTTTCTGGAGTTTAGGACCTGAATACAGGTGCTGGATTGTGTCTCCACAACAAAGAACTTGAATACAAACCACATGCTTGCAAACAATGTTTGCTATGTACTGGAGATGCTCTTTTGTCTCTGGCACATGCGCATGCCAGCAATTTCTCTGGTGTTTTCTCATGTCCCTCATGCTCTCCTTGGTAGGACTGATTTTCTGTGCTTTGTGTTGCAGGTGAGGCCTTTCCAGACAGCCCTGCAAGGCATTTGTTTCAGCGCTGTACAGCTGAGGTGTTGCGAACACAGTCTAGATCCACTGCATGTCACACTGCTTTTGCACTGAGCTTCGTGAGGTGAGACCCTTCGACTAACATGCACCCACACAGACATCGTGTAGAAACATAAGCCTTTTGCACATACCTATCTGTAGCAGTAGACTGACTTATTATCTGTAATATATTCTTACTGGGTGTGCAGTTTTAAGTCAGCCCTTATATGCTTCTAAAGGATAACCAAGGTTATCCATGATTTTCAGGGAGGAAAATCCTCTGCCCAAGAATAGTGATGGCAAAGTCAAGGGTTAAAAAACTTAAAAAAAAAAATACATAGGCACTCATTTGTGTTCATGCATTATGATAAATTTTTCAGTTTCGTGATCACATATTTTCTTGTTCCTCCTGTATATCTGATTTATTCAGTGCAGAGAGGTCCTATGTGACTCAACAYACGTATTGCCCAACATTAAGATTACTCAATATTTTGTTACATATTCCAGGTCTCATTTGCGGTCGCATACTTTACTCTCAGAGCACTATTCACCTGCTCTGAAGCTTAAGATAACTTCCTCATACCCTCTTTTTATGGTGCCTAACACAGAGTCAACTGTAAAAACACATCTGATATGATTTTACAATATCCTCATCATGCAAGGAAATGACCTTTCTTCAGTTATAGATATGAAGAACTGAGGCCCACAAAATTAAGGTGAAGAATTCCTGAGCTGGCGGTGCCCATGCTGACATACAACAGATCTTCCCGGGCTGCTGCCTGGGACGCGCGCACCTTGCTGCGCATCCCGAGCATCCCGAGCATTGCTTCCCCGCCGCGCTGCCGGAGCCCTGGCGAGCCCAGCCGGGCCTTTGCTGGGGCTTCCTGCCCCGCTCGCAATCGCTGCGATTTTAGCAGGGACCGGTTGCACTTGCTTTAGGGGAGATGCAGCTTTAACGCGCTGCTCGCAAGTAGCACGGCCCCTTCCACGCGGCGGGTTGCTCGGGGCTGACCCGCCGCCGCGCAGGGCTCCCCAGCCGGGCAGTGCGGGGCCGGGCGGTACCGGGCCGGGCCGGGCGGTGCGGTGCGGGGCCGGGCGGTACCGGGCCGGACGGTACTGGGCCGGGCAGTGCGGGGCCGGTCGCCAGGTACCTCCCCCCGCCGCCGCCTCCTCCGCCCCCTTGGCGGCGGCGCGCGGCGGCCGCGGGGCTTCCTGCTGTCGGCGGAGCGCGGTGGCGAGGGCAGGGGCAGGGAAAGGGGAAGGGGAAGGGAAGTGGCCGGGAAGGCCGGCGCTCCATCCCGCGCCCCTCCGCCAGCCACCCCCGTGCGCGGCGCCGAGGGGCCGCGTTGCGACATGGCGGC
>NW_020455521.1:5114238-5188685 GCF_003342845.1 Nothoprocta perdicaria
GGGCGCGCGGGCCCTCCCGCGGCTGCGGCGCGGCCCGCGGGCGCCTTCCCGCAGCGCCGGCCGGGCCGGCGGGTTGCCCCTTTGCTCGCGGTCAGCTGCGTCCCGTAGGGGAGGGCGGCAGAGCCTCCCGGGCAGCGGGCAAGAAGTGGCGCGTGCCGGGCATGGAGACAGCAGCCTAGGTGCAAACACAGCCCGCCGGCTTTGGAGGCTTGGAGGCCGCCGTAAGCTTTGGCTTTGTATGGTGAATCCAGCGCATCCTGGCCCAACAGTAGTTGGTGTTCCCTCTGTTTCTGTTGTTGCTGATAACTGACAGCAATCCACATGGCTTCTATTGTTTTTTTCCTAAGGGTGCTGAGGTGGTGAATGCAGTGTGTTCCTCTTCTGTCAATGGAGAATCTCTCCAGAAATACTTGGCCTCTTAAAGCTGTTTTCCAGGGAAAATGCCAGCTGCACTACATGCATATTTTAAAATGAATTCCAAATATTTTTGTTTTAAGGAATTACAATACAATCTTAACACTGTTTTGCCTCAGTTTGAGCAACAGGAAATTGAGCGTTCATTTATAGATGACAAAACAGGGCAGTTTGAGGGATCTGGCTACGAAGAAAAACTTGCTGCATTCAGGCCCTGTGATTTCCAGGCCTCGCCAGTGCTGTTCTGKGCAGGTGCAGGACTTGCAGAAGCCACTGAAACCATTGTGGCTTGGCATGCAGGAGGGATCCTGCCTGGGCTAGAGCACAGTGCAAAGGCAGAGTGTTGGTTCTCGTACATTTTCCACAACAGCTTGAGCTGCTGTTTATTAAGRTTGTTCTGTAAAGTTTCTTCCTTCAGAATTTGTTATTGAAAGAAAGCTATCTTTGGTCTTGCAGTTACACATTTATGTGATCTTAGTATTCTTGATGCTGTAAGCTAATCTTGGATAAAATGCTACAAATCAGTAATAAGGGGCCTGATTATTTCCTTTTTATTATTATTTTTTAACCTGATGGTGTCCCTCCAAAATGTGCCCTATATTAATTACCTTAGTAATTAGTAAAGCCTATGTGATTACCACTCTGCGTTAGCTGTTGCACTTTATTTACATCCATATGGAACATTATAGAGTGGAAGTCAAGGCAAAAAGATCCCAGCACAATGTTCTTGAAGGYGTCATTGAAGAATAACCCTTGTGGTGGATGAGTTTGCTCTCCATCCATTTGTTGACACTTCTCTGATACTTTTGTGTACAAGTCTATATAAATGCATTTTTTTGCATGTAGTGTGCAGTTGTGAAACTGAATAGATAATGTAAATAAGTGCCAGATAAACCCATTGGAYACCTTTATAAGGTTTAAAAAAATGTTGTAGTTGAAGCTTGACTCACTGACAATTTAAGCRTAAGTGTTTCTTTCTGTTAAAGCAGCTGTGAATGGGCTTTACACGCAACCTAATTTGTAAAATTAGGTTTCTGATGCATATGTAAGAGCTCAGCATAACGTGCCAAAGTGCGAAAGGGAGGAAATGCAGAGCTGCTCACCTTTGTCCTGCCTGTTCAAGGCTTGTATGCAAAGCAAAAGGTAAAAGTTCAGAATTGCTTCCAATGAGTGTGACTTACTAAATGATCAGACTCTTAAGTACAAATGATTCTTATAAACTAGCAACATTTTGCTGGAGGGTGAGAGCACGGAGGACCAACAGGCAAAGAACTTGTATGCTCCCTTGAAGCTGGTCCCAGCTGTGCTTCTTGAGGTACTTAGGACAAGGTAGGCTAAACTAATTGAGAGTTTGCCAGCACCACAGGAGTGATCCCAGGCTCTTTCTCATGTCAGCCTTCGCGCTGCTGGTCTGACCTGTTGGAGAGCCAAGTCACTGCAGCTGTGGTTTGCTGGSAGCCTGGGCTGAGGTGCCTGGTCTCAGGCAGGTCTCTTCCCCAACTCATGCGTTGGCCCCAGAGCCTGTGCCAGCCYGTTTGGATGCACCAGCCCAGGAGAGAGCTCTTTTTCACCTGGATGGACAGGATTCTGATGATTTGGCTTGCACGAATGGTTTGCTCCAGGATCGGATGAATGTTAAAGCTGGTGCAAGGAAAGGAGCAGGAACATSCAGTCAGAGGGAGGGACTGTGCCAGCCAGAAGTGAAACTGGCCTGAGCTGTTAGAAATCTGTTTGGGTCTTTTTGATGGATAAATTTTTAAAGCTGGTCTAGTATGCTGAATAGTTTTCCCAAGGCAGTAACTAAGTGCAAGAGCTGATGTAAAGCARGGAGCTTGGAGACGTGAGCAGGTGAGATGGGAGCAGGGCCACCCTTCTCCATAGCAATAATCTGTTAGACTGGCCAGTGCTCTTATCTGATTGCTTTTTTGTCCCCCTGCATGTCATGAAGGCAAAGTAGTTTTCTCTGAATTCAGGTAAGTCTTTTAATAAGTGTGTTCTGGGAAAGCATAGCAGATAGATTCTCCAATTTCAAAATACTGTTGTTGTTGTTGTTGTTATATGGGAAGTTTAGCACATGGTCACACAAGAAGACAGGGAAACTTTCCACTCCTCTTTGCTCTGCTAGAGCTCCAAGATGGCATTGGAAAAACAGGACTTTATATTAGGCTGCTGTCGTGCCACAGGTTGGCATAAGAGTGATTTACTCACAGCTGAAATATTGATATGTTGTTGCTTTTTCTCAGTGAAAATTGTTGACTCTTTTAAGGACCTGTTCAGTTTGCAGTGATATAAAAACTTAAACTTCTATAAAAGCTTAAAGTTCTAACAATCCCTGTTAAAACTTGTGTATGAACTACTATTTAGACACATTTTACATCTCTGGGTTGGCATGAACGTCTGCACCTAATAACCTTGAGACAAAAGCCATGGCGGGGAGTCTGTTTTTACAGATTTTGTTGTCCTGTTAGGACAGAAGACTGTGAAATTTTCTTTAGCAATTGAAAGGAATAAAAATAATTGCATAGGCTCATTAAACTCGATCATCTAATCACCTGCTGTAGGAAAGGGAGCCAGTCTTGTTGAAAACCTTTAGGTTATTTTAGACCAATGTAAATAAGTAAAATCATATGATGAATTTCTTCCCTTTGCCCCCCTCCCTTATTTCTGTCACATGCAGTATTATCCTAGGAAGGAATTAAGAACACTGGATAATTATTGCATTTTTGTTTAGTATTTTTGGAATTCCTTTTTTTTTTTAAATAAGTCATGTGACTAATTAAAAAATAAATAAAAAGGCAAAAAAGCCACCAAGTACAACATTTTTCCCTATTGGGCTCGAGGCTGCATGCACTGTAAATTTGGACCTAAATCTGTTGTGACTGACTATTTAGACTTATTTTCTGTAAGTTCTGACTCAAATAAGGGCACTTGCAGGGGAGTTTGTACTGAGTATGGTAAATCTTAATTATGAATTGCCTTGATTAATTATGTGTCTGTGCATATCCTTTCAGACATAGAACAATTGCTGCATTAGGGGTGTGTAATAATCTCTGCATTCTGGTGTTATTTGCAAGAGCTTTGTGTGTGTGCATTTAGTGTCTCTATCTTTTCCCTTTGAATTCTGGTTTAGTATTTCTAGAGGAAGAATGGCCAGTTTTTAATGTGGCAGATGTTCCTTACCATTTGGGGGGGGAAGGAAAGAAAAGAAAAGCCAAATAGAGAAGACAATAATGAAATTTATTTGACTTCATAATGAAGAACTATTGTGATTTGTACTTGATTGTTTAGTTAAAAGTACAGTTGGTCAGTAATACAAGGAAAGGCTGTGACTTAATTTAATATTGCTCTTTCTTACTTACCACAAATGCCTGTCTGTGATTTATTCCCACACAACAGCTGTAAATCTTRCATGTGACTTCTTGCTACACTAACTAAAACTCTACTTTTTTTTTTCTTCTTTTTTTTGATATAATTCTAATAGGCAATTTTATCATTAGGGCTGAAATCATTAGCTTGATGCATCTTCTGATTTTGGTTGGTTTATTGACTGGATGTTTTGTTTTTATGTCAGAGCGACATCTAGTTCAGAGCTGGATCAATTCTTTACACTCCCACATCAAACTTGTGCTGACTTGTTTTGGAAGCTTAGAACAATACGCTGTGTCCAATATAACAAGTGAAGGTTGGATATTTCACTACTCAACTTGCTGAGAAATTACAGAGGTGCATTTGTGTAGYGTGTCTGATGAAATGCAGGAACAGTAATTTGCAGGCACTGTCGACCTTTTTAGATAAGTTAAGAATTTGATACAAGAATGCTTGGCAGCTGTTTCTATGTCAGTGCAAAATATGTGCTCACTCTTAGGGAAAGAAATGAGTAAGATGTTTTCAGATTCTTCCCGCAGTTCTTAAGTCTGGCAGTATTAAAAGTGACCTCTGTTAGGGCTCACTGGATCCCAGCATGAACRTAACGTGAACAGCTTGACATCACCACTTCCCAAGTGGTGCATTTGCCTTCTGAGCAGAGAGAAAAAGAGATTAGGAAGAAGGTTCRTCTATTTTTAGTATGTATGTTCTCAAAATCTTAGCTGATTCTTAAGCTGAAGAAGCTGAGCATTTCCTTCTCAGAGAACAGAAGTTGGCACTGTTGAACTGGTGACTTGGCCATCTGTGTGCCTATGTACTTTGGTGCTCAGCTGCAGGCCATTCCACTTGTCCGTGGCAAGGGTAGCCATTTACTACCTCAGAATTTGGAGGAAATAAGGGGAAATCTTCATCACGTATCTTGAAATTCAAGTGTATTGTCAGTGGGGAAAAAAAAATTCCTTGAAGTTATTTGGACATGAGTATAGACTGTACAACAATGTTGTGTCCTCTGAAGAAACCACTATTCTGAAAGTGAATGCTGCCCTAAAGGAAATRGCTAAATAACTTCTGATATTCAGCAGGCTGATTCCCTGGCCCAGGAAACTGCAAAGAGACAGAAGTGCCAAAAAGACTTAATGTGTGATGAAATGGGCCTTCTTCACTTAGGTTTTAGCCAAAGCAAGGCATAAAAATAAAAGGTAGCAAAAGGAGCACTGAGTCTGTAGCTGGAGAGGSTATCCCATACAGTTAAGAGTAACCAAAGATCATGCTGTTAAYTGCACTTGGCAAGCAGTAATTTCCTGCGATGGTAACAAGTAATGAAACAAGGATTGTTGCGTAAAGCAAGGTGATRGACAGCAAGGGGCAGAATGAGTCCTAGCTTTGTCTCAGGAGGTTTCTGCCATACTGCTGATTGTTTGAGGATAAATAATATTTACATACATATTTGTTAATATTTACTTTTGACAGTATGGCCTTGATATAAAGGAAAGAACAGAGAAACAGAATTAACTCTCTCTTCATTAAAAATAGTGTAGTTCCAAGTGTGCGTTTTAATAAGTATCCCATACAAGATGTGCAATCTGAAAAGAATTTGTATTTTGATAATACTTAGAGCCATTTAAGTGGTAGAGTAGTAACTGGCAGCCACATAAAGCAACGTGGAGGACTTCATTTGTTGCTTGTTATCTATATTTACATATAGCATAGTTTAATTTCTTCGCTCTATTTTCATTTTTGCTGCCTAGAACATAGAGTCTCTGGAGGTCATCTAGTATTGACATCTTTGTTGATATTGATATTTTTGAAATTGATCATCCAATGTTACACTTTGGATGTACCAATTGTTTGAGGTAGTGGTGTATGGCAGTGACAGTGGATGGTGTTTTGGATGGTGTTTTGCTGGATATCTCATTAGAAAAGCACTACTTTAGTGTTCTGACTTGAGAATTTTGGTTCTTTTTTCAAAATGTAAAGTATTTTAAAAAGAGACACTTTAAAGATGAATTTAATTGGTGTATGATGTCTTGCATAAGGTGCAAAACAAATCTCTACCTGTACTCAGTCTGTGTATATAGTTGGGTTTGGAGCCAAGCCCAGGGGGCTTTAACCTTTTGAGTTGAAAGGCAGGATGAAAGCAAAGCTTGTGTTTTGATCCTGAATTTATGAAAATGTCACACTGTCATAGTAGAAACTGCATGCCAAAGATGTAATGGTTGATATGCTCTCCAACTTTTTATTATCATTATTATTATTATTATTATTATTATTATTATTATTCCAGGCTTTTTAAAGGGATGTTGCGTTTGCTTTGTTTATGACTCACCTGCTCAATCAGCTTGTTTAGGCTTTTGGAAAAATGTGACCAGATCAGAAGAGGCTGAAGATCTCAAATGATTAACATGGACACTCCTGTAAGGATTGCTAAGAGGGTGTATCCCCACAGGTTTTCAGAGCCCTGTTATTGGTTCATATATATGCAGAAAGAAAAAATACTTCTAACAAGAAGTTTATAATTTTCAAGTCCTTAGAAAAGTCATATTGAATCAGGCAAAAGGTTCGTTTAGCCCAGGAGCTTGTTCCTTACGTTGGCCTCCTGGGATTTTACAGAAAATCTCACTCAAGATTTTGTCAAGAAAAGTCCCATCTCTTCTGCAGTTTGCAACTTACAGCCTTCTTGGAGGCAGCATCAGGAGAGCTGTGTTAAATAGTTGCCAGTAGATTTATCTTTCATGAATTTCATTTCTTTTTGAATCCACTTATACTTTTGATCTTCAATGATAATGGGGAAGAAAGGGGCACAATTAACTACACCTTGTATAAAATCGATCACTGCTGTTACTTCTTGGCTGGTATTTTTACTAGGTGTTTGTTAGTTCTTAAATTGCGATGATAAATTTCTTGCATATATTTTCTTTTTTAACATAGTTTTGAGCGTGGTGATTTATACTGTTAAAATTCTGGGTAAATTTTCAAGTACGTAATTCCTTAAAAAAAAGTGAAGTGGGGTTATAGTGGGTTATATAGTGGTTATATATAGGGTTATATATAGGGTTATGTGGTGGGTTATAGTTTTACTTTGAAAAGTGATCCTTGCCCTGTGATACTATTAATTATTCAAGCACTGTTACCCCATACTGTTGAGACAAGCAGAAATCAATCTCTGGAATATGCTTAGTGTTTTGATCTCATTCTTACCATAAATTGCTCCTTTATTGTGCTGGTCTTTTGGACTGTGGGTACTATGAATCTAGGAAACTAACAGAGATGTGGGACTTGGGATTAAAGTAAAAGTTTTGGAAAAGTCCATCTCCACTAGATACTACTTTGAAAATGGCAAAATGAGGTGCTGTAGTTGAATCTGCTGGCAAGTACTGTAAACTTCTTCGTGATTCATAAACCAACCTTTGCAAGTATGCCTAAAAAACATAGTTTAGTGACCTGAGGTGCAGCTGGGAGTGTGTGCCTGCTGCAGCATGAGGCAGCTTGCAAGTGCCCTGGCGTGGTGGGACACATACCACTGAGTGATGAGGTGCRTAGTGCTGCCAACCTCGTGCACCCACCAGTCATGGGTGCAACTTAATGATGACAGGATGTGTTTTTCCACATCAAGGACAAGGCTTGCTTCAGGAAATGCTTTGCAGTGGCTGCTGTCGCACTAGGCATTCTTCCTTTCTCTAGGGCCTGTCCATTAGTTTGACATTGGTGGATCAATCATCAAATATTACTTAATTGATTGGCATTGTAGTAGTGTAGAAATGCTTTATAGTGTTGCCGAGGTTGGATGCCTTGGATGAGGTCTGTAGGGTTTTTGTTTTGTTGTTGTTTAGTGTGTGCACAGGAGTGGGATGAGGGAAAGGAGAGACCTGAGAGCCCACAGGAAGAGAGTGARCTCCGGCAGCACTACTGGGCTACGTAGGAACTCTAGGCTGTTGGACAGTAAATGTGGGCTCCCTTGTTCTCAGGCTTTTTGGATCGGTAAGACTTTGCCTTCCTTTTGCTTGTTCATCTGAAACTACCCTGTGGTTTCTGAAGCCTTTCATAGGACAATAGAGAAGCTGCTTTGCCAGCTTGAGTCACAACRGAGTGAGAGTATATTTTGCAAATAGAAGGCTGCAAACTAGGTGCATTAACCTCATGTCAAGGCTGAAAGTTGCTAAGAAATTACTTTTAAAATAGCTGCTTTATGGTATTTTATTTGAGAGAATGGAAAGAAGCAGCAGCACAACTACATTTTGGAAAAAAAGTAAGACAATTTTGTGAAATACTGTAATTTCTTAGGAGCTCAGAGACAAATGCCTTCAGCCTTTACCTGAAGTAAGGGGCTGCCTGTGAAGACTGGAAGGTGTAGGTGTGTGATATGGGTGGCTATCAATAAAATGTTTCTTAGAATTATGACATACGGCTTTAATTTGCATACCAAGAAGCACAATATTTTAATTATGATTTATGTGTGTATATGATTTGTAACTTCTGTGGAATTCAATGTTTATGATTTTTAATCAAACATTACACCAAGCAGTGTGGTGTGTGCTGTGTTTATTTGTGCTGGGCATGCATGTTCTTGTGAGGTGGTGTAAAGGCCTTGTGCTCTAGAAGGGTCGCCTTCTTCTCAGCCATCTCAACCGCTGTGTTCGTATTTCTTGCCTTGCTATTTCCTTGGTACTNTTCTCTCTCTCTCTCTCTCTCTCTCTCTCTCTCTCTCTCTCTCTCTCTCTCTCTCTCTCCCTCTCTCTCTCCCTCTCTTTTTTTTTTCCCTGCTGTCTTCCCTCTTTGTGAAATACTGCTCTTTTTCTTCCTTGTTGCGAATTGAGAAGACATCAGTGTGTTCCACACAGGTTAGGCAAGCAGGCCTGTGATCAAAAGATCATGGCACTTGGCTTCTAGCAACTGCATGTTGTTGTCCTTTTGTGGTTGCTGAGGGCTCTGAATTCCCTTGGTGACCCTCTGCACCGTGTTCGTAAAGGTTAGCCGGGACTTGTGACATTCTCCCTCTCTGTGAACTCAGTTCCTTTTTTCAACTTTCATATTGTCCTACGATCCTCATTTCGTGCTGGTCAGATGGGTCTGCACAGTCTCATTTTTCCCCGAACATTTTTTTCCATGGACTGCTGATGCACAAGACGTGCCCACTGAGCGCTCAGACCTGTGTACGGTACAGACGGGCCTTCTGCCTGAGGTAAAATCACCACGAATGGAGTGCAGCTCAGCACAGCATGCAAAGAGCACCAGGCCTTGTGGTCGGGGTGGGTCTCAAGGACCATCCTTCTCGTTCTGTGGTATAAATGAAAAATACAAACTTACGAAGCTTTAGTTCTGTGTGGCTGTCAAGTGGAGTTGCTAGCGAGGGAACATCTTCTGTTAATAGACTAATTTCAAGTACACTTGTGTGGGATATCAGTTCTTGATGCAAAATCCTTGAGATTTCTCTCATTAGATGTATTTGTTTGTACAGCGTAGATGGTGTGGGGATTCTATCTCATAAATGTGAACAGAAGACCACACAATATTCCAACAGCAGCCATTGCCTATTTCAGTGGTAGCTGAAGAGAAATAAATGTTATTAATTGCATGCYATATCTCTTGTATGTTGCAGGTTTTTACTACGATTTTTTTCTCTGTCTCATTTCATTCTGCTCTTCTACAAATTCCTCTCAATAGTGGCCTATGCATGGCGATAATATCTGAATTGTAGTTGAATTTAATTCAGCTTTAAAAACCACCAAAAACATTCTYTTAGGTTATTTCATATTTTGGGTCCATGAACAGCAGAGGGAAGACTGTTCCCAAATTTTCATAATTTCCTGTGCCACAGAAGCGGGAATCTCTGCAGCTGCATACTGCTGTGAATCCATGTCTTGAATGCTTTAATGAAGCTTAACTACCAAGTTGCAGCTTCCAAGTACAGAAGATGTAAGATTACACTGGAGAGACATTCTTTGAGATTTGCTAGCTCAACAACAAGACTATGTTTTTTTGGGTGAACAGGTTCAGGAAACATTTAATTGCCCCAAAATCTGAGATAGGAGGTTTGTTGGCTTTCCAGGGGGGGAGGTGAAATTTGCAAAATGTTTGACATCCAAAAATAGATTTTGTTAATGTAGTATCAGCAGTTCACAAGTGGAAATTTCATCTTTGAAACTAATAAGGGTGTCATTTCGCAAAAACTRTAAATGACTACTGTAAAGGCAGGTAACAAAGATTGTTTCTACAGTTCATGCTTTTGTGTTGTGTAGGTTGAGAGAAATTGCTTAAATGGTGGAAGCAATATTTAGCCACTGTCACAGCCTGAAATTATCTCTGTATGTGGACAGGGATGCACAAGTTCAAGAAATGGTCATTCAACAGAGGAAAAAAAAATATCAAAACCAACACACCCTTTAGAAAACTTAAGATAGTGCTTTTCATATGTTTCTTAGAAAGCCTTTCATCATGCTTGGCTTAGTTTCTCAGGCAGCAGTATTTCTGTGTGTATATTTTAGGTCTCCATGTATAAAGTCTGGCAGGGAGCATGTTCTGACCAGAAACTAGTCAGGAGCGTGTGGTGGGTCACAAGGAGGTGAGAGCTCTTGGGCAAATCACTGAGGAAAGAAATAACAGAATACGTTTAGGTTTTGAATTCTGTGCAGGAGTGTTTTTAAGATGCTGAGACACCGTGAGATAAAGGAAAAGACCCATTAATTTACTCAYGTTAGTCTAACTGTATTGCATTTATTGTCAGCCTCTAGCAGACAGACCAGCTTAAGGGCCTTAGATATGTTGCCTCATTTAAGGAATTGGCAGAGTCTCTACAAGTGTGCTAAATATCTTTTGGGAAAGAAAATGGCAGTGCCATACCATGCTCTCAAAAGGTAATTTCCTTTTACTGGCAATGCTGGTGGCATCAGAAACGATTTTTGAAAACATAGAGCTATCATCTCTGAAATACCTAGAGAGAGAGGTATTTTGTGGTCATAAAGCTTCTACTTATCCAAAAATGTTGAGTCAGTTGGTGCATTCTGCCGTGAAGGTATCTAACTGAAGTAGTAAGGTTCCTCTTTGCAGCCTGCATGGTGCTGGCAGGGTGTGGATACACAAGTCTGCTTCAGCACTGTGCGCCTCACTGAAGTACATCGTTKCTGTATTGCACTGATCAGCTGGGGTTAGTCTTTTTTTAAGTATGTGCTTACTTACACCTTTAGAATTTGCTCATTTGTCCCCCTTTAAAAATAACTGAGTCTATCATTTTCTGCTTAAGCTTTAGAAGGTGCAAGTGTTGTAATGTGTGCCATGTATACTTAATCTTTGCCATTCCTGTACTCTGAGCAACACCAGGTGTTGAGGTTGGTCTTGACTTAGGTTCTTATAACATGGACCTTTAGGAGGGTGTAATCTAGTCCCAAAGTCATTTTGTTTGAGGAGGAAGGGAGATGTGTTTTTTTCCCCTCTAATTTACTGCTCTGGAAGTTAGCAACATAGTGTAAAATTAAAAGCAGGTGTAAAATCTGTCTACTTTTACAATTTTGAACTGTGTCTGTGATCCTTTTCATATGTCATGTTCTTTTTTTGTGTGTTTTTTTTTTTTTGGAGTGAAGAGAAATCTAAACATTGAGAAAATACTGAGAAAAGTTTCTTCCATTCCTCTCCATCTCTCCTCATGTCATATGCCTATTAAACTACTGCTAAGGGACTTTGCTCTACTCTGCTGTATAGTACTATGCTAAAATACAGAGATAAGTGCTAGGTTTTATGGCTTTTACTATGTAGCAGCTCCTAATCAAATTGCTTGAGGCTTATAGTAGATTCTGTACAAAGGAATTAATTTGCATTGTTAGGGCATCTTACCTGAGAGAAATGCTATAAAGGAGGAGGAATCACTCCAGGCCTCTTTGTGCCTGCACAAAATGAAAGAGAAAAAGACTGCAATACCAGTGGCAGTTACTGCTCATCTCTATGCAAATAAAAAACAAYGAGCATTGAAAGTCCTACAGAGGTGTAGAGCTTTTTCCCTTCCCAAATATGGAGTTTATTTTGAGATTGGACTGCRTGTAGCTTGACACTTCAGGACTCTTTTGACCTAATAGTTTGGCTGGCAGGGACTGCTGCAACTTGGAGCTGTAGTCAGCTGGCACATTGTGAAGGTGCACACTGTTAAAATAGTGATAGTAGCCGGCACATTCCAGCAAAAGGCCTTGTATCCCTGCTCAATCACTCTTAGTATCTGTCCTTGTTGAGGCCTGTAAGTTTGCAAAAGTGTGTCCCCTGTGGATTAGGGCATCTGTGTTTTGGCAGCCCTGCTCGAGAGCCTGCTGCTGCCTGGTGTGGGCGGAGGTGACCATGGCTGCAGCAGCCTCTGCCCAGTGTCACGTGTGGTGAGGGACACACTGTCTGCTCCCACGCGTCGTCCTGCGCTGCCACATATCGTGGCTGCTCTATTCAGGACCCACYAGACAAAACCATTGTGTTACCTAACATAGGACATGGTACTTTCCTCCTTTTTCCTTTTGAGTCAATTCACTTTTTAAGGCAGATCAAGTTAAGGGATGGGATTAAAAGTAGGAATTGCTTCCATGCCTTGGGATKTAATTCCCCTGGATGTTCCCAAGGTGCTTTGGAGACTTGTGTCAGCAGAATGCCTGCTAACTTTCCGTTCAGTTTTCAACAGCACTTGCTGTTTATACTTGAATTTTTTTGTAGTGAGAATACACTTTTCTGTTGAAATCGCACTTAGCAACCAATACTTTGAGGAGTCCTGGAAAATAAACAGAGAATAACAATGGTTCTCCTTGGTGTGAGCTGCCTCTCTCCTTTTCTCTGCACATCTTCCAAAGACAAGAGAGAATTACTTGCGTGCTGTTGTCTTCTGCTCTGTTGCTCATCTTTCTGGAAAAAGCTTAAACTATTCTGGGTTTGTGGAGCAACTGAAATAACTATGTCAGTTATTTTTCTCCTGATGGTTATGTTTATATTTTCCTTGAGAAGATAAACTGTCCTGTCATTTCAAAAGCAAACAAAGATGATGATTTTCCCATGCTTGAAAAGTAATGAAATTGCCAGTTCAAGAAACTTGACCCTTCTAGAAAGCAGCTGGACTGTGACATTTCCATCTTCCACACAGCCTTTGAGAGCTGAACAAAGGCAGAACATGTCCATGCTATTGACGAACTGGATGCAACACCATTTTATAAAAACGCACTATATTAACAAAGTGGTGGTATGAACAGCATGTCTCTATCCTGATGTTTCTMATAATTATTCTGCAGTGTTTAAAATGTGATGCCTGTCATCTTAACCTCATCCAGAAGTTTTCAGCTTCTTCTATCTTATCTGCTTCACAGGCCAGTTTCTTAACTTATTAGGCTCTATCTTACCACAGCATGCTGAGTAGAGGTAATATAGTTCTCCTGTGCTGGTTGCATTCATATAAGATAGCAAAGGTTTTATAAAGAATAGATGCTAGTATCAAGTGGTACAGATCTCTTTTAAGTCTGAACTATGGCATCAATGGCATGGTCAAGTCTAACAGACTGAGAAACTGCAAACAGTGTCTGTAGGGACAGCCTTTTAGTTTGATGCTTGACCTCTCTCTTGCAATGGACCGTAACTTGCCCAAACTCACTGTAACTTGGGTGAGAAGATAGTGTAGTTCTGTTTGTGACTTTAAACTCTTGTGCTGTAAATTCCAACACAGCTACTCATTTATCTCTGTAGTTTTAAAATATCGGTATCTGTGATTGCAATCAGGGTGTAGGAGGCGTGTGTGTCCTATCAGTCACTTCCCAACTATTGAAAGAGCAGTGCGTTATGTAGTGTGTACCAACCTTCTGGATGTGCCAATATGGTCTTTTGCACGTACGTGTGAGCTTGTTCTGCGGGAAGTGCCAACTGGCTGTGTGGCTTTTGGGAYAGAGCACCAGCAAAAAGAACTTTTCTCTGACTGTGGAAAAACCATCTGAGTAGTTTGTGTCTGTGTTCTTCAGATGTGCCTGAACTTGCTGGCAAAATCCAGCAGCAGCAAACCTAAAGGTGTGACAATGCTGCACCACCACTTGTAGGTCTATGCTGCACAGTTCTTACATAACTGCCAGGCTGGGGTAAGGATGATTTTTTAAAAYTTTTATTAACCAAAATAAATATAGAGTCAAAATGAAGCAGTCTTCTGTCATGTGAGTGTTAGCAGTTCAGGATTTTCTGGTTTGTGTGACTGGAAGTGCTTACACAGCAAGGAATTGTATTATTTTAGCAACATAAAGATAGTAAAAATGGTGCAAGTTTCTCATCTGCAGAAATKAGTTTTTGGAAGGTAAAACCATCAAGGAGACAAGAGTTTGCCTGTAAAGCTCTGTGTCTGAGCGTGTTCTGCTTTGTTCCTTGTCTCCCGTAACATCCTCRTGGGGAAACTCAGGAAGTTAGATGAGTGCACAGCAAGGTGGATTGAGAACTGGCTGGATGGCAGAGCTCRGAGGGTGAGCCCAGTTGGAGGCCTGTGGTCATTGGTGTCCTGCAGGGGTCAGTACTGGGCCCGGGGCTGTTCGACTTGTTCATCAGCGACCTGGATGAGGGCACAGAGGGCACCCTGAGCAAGTTTGTGGAGGATACCAAGCTGAGTGGGGTGGCCGAAGCTCYGGAGGGCTGTGCTGCCATCCAGAGGGACCTGGACAGGCTGGAGAGTTGGGCAGAGAGGAATCTCATGCGACTCAATAAGGACAAGTGCAGGGTCCTGTACCTGGGTAGGAATGACCCCAGGTACCAGGACAGATTAGGGGTTGACCTGCTGGAGAGCAGCTCYGCAGAGAGGGACCTGGGAATCCTGGTTGACACYAAGTTAACCATGAGGCAGCAGTGTGCCCTCGTGACCAAGGAGGCCAATGGGATCCTGGCTACATCAGGAGGAGTGTTGCCAKCAGGTCAAGGGAGGGGTTCTGCCACTTTSCTCAGCTTTGGTGAGGCTGCACCTGAGGTATTGGGCTCCCCAGTATAAGAGGGATGTGGAGCTTCTAGAGAGAGTTCAGTGGAGAGCGACAAAGATKATTAATGGAGTGGAGCATCTCTCAYATGAGGAAAGAGTGAGTGAGCTGGGTCTGTTTAACCTGGAGGAGAGAAGACTAAGAGGAGATCTGGTCAATATGTATACAGTACCTGAGGGGAGAATGTAGGGTGGAGGGGGCCAAACTCTTCTCCATGGTGGCCAGTGACAGGACAAGAGGGAATGGGTATAAGTAGAGACACAGGAAGTTCCATCTCCATATGAGGAGGGTGCCTCTTTACTGTGAGGGTGACAGAGCCCTGGCACGGGGCTCTGTCCAGGGAGGTTGTGGAGTCTCCTTGTCTGGAGATCTTCCAAACTGCCTGGATGCCAGGAGGTTTGAAATAGATGATTTCTAGAAGTCCCTTCCAACCTTAACCATTCTGTGATTCTGCAGTTGTGCACTGTAGTCCAGTGAACATTGCATGTTTACGCTAATCTGACCTGTGGCCTTGGCTTCCAGAATTTAGAACTGCAAGCTATGCAGCATCATAATAGAAGGGTCTTAAAACATATATTTTGGAGTAGAGGAAAATCTGTACTGGAAGGTTTAAGTTTCACATCTTGGGATCTCTACCGTCTTCTTGTTTATTTCTGTAATAAAAAAAAATACATAAAGATATGTCAGTTTTTGATGTGACGTATATAGGGTAAAAGAGAATGAGCCGTGGAGCTCAATTTACACAAGTCAACAATTTACCTACAAATGCAGGAATGCAGCTTGGTGTTTGCRTATGTGCATGCACACACACATGTACATGTGCATGCTATATGTGTATGTATACAAATGTGTAATACATATTTTGAGATTTGTCTGTTTCTCCTGTGTGCCCATGTTCTAGGAGTGTATGGTGTATCCTGGGTTTGTGTGGTGCGTGTGATGTTACTTGAATTGGTGCTTGCATGTCTTGGCATAACAGCAGCCAGAATGTCAAAATTGAAGCTCTGAACTGAAAAATTCAATTCTTCCGAGGCTCTCATTATGCTTCATACTGAATCAAATTTAGAAGATTAAATCTATAATCACATTAAATTTGTACAGCGTTTATTTTCTACTTAAAAATGCTAATTGCATGCTAGTAGTATTATATTTCCCTTTGTTCTTTTTAATGAGATCAGTGTTTGGGGGGATGATGTGCTTTCGCTAAATTTAGCAGTAAATAAAACGTGTAAAAACAGCCATCACGTTTCCTGTTTCAAGAGCTTGGTAAAACGAAAGGGAGCAGGGAATTGCATTGATTTCCTGGTTGCCTGGGTTCCGGTGGCATGGATGGGCTGCGGCAGGATAGGGCAACAGGGAAGAGCTGCAAGATGCAGCGTTTACATGTTCTGGGAGTCCTTTTCCTCCTTTTTACTGGCACATTCACACAGATGTTTTAAAAGTGGGAAGGTCTTGTCCAAGAGCTGTTAGATCATGGCTGCATAAAGGACTGGGGAGCACTGATAACACACAACAGATGGCAAGCACCCTTAATAGGAATGCCTGGTTTTCAGTGCTCGCAGGTAAGAGGCTTACCTGAGCAAATGGTAAGAATGGAGAGAGGAGCTCTTTCCATGTGGGTTTGCACAACTGCTGCTGTAAKGCTGATGCACGTTTGTTTACTATATGCTGTTTCCAGCTAAAAGAGGAGTGCAGGGCATGATGAAACAGATGGCTGTAAGTCAGAAACATAGCAAATTATGTTTTGTGAGGCTCAAACAGCTCCATAGGAGCACCTCTGGACAGAAAGAGCATTAAAGATTTCTTTGAGCGCTGTTGACATGCAATAATTCTTTACCACTTCGATCAAAATGTAATTAAATGCAAACACATAGGACTAGAGAGGAAAGTATTTCTTCTATAAATGAGTCAAAACTATTCAAACAAATGTGCGCTTTTAAGAGAATTAATTTAAGTTCAAATTCAAAGGTACAAGGTTAAAAGTACAGTCTCTGAATGTGAAATGTCTTCTTGTGAAGACTCTTCAGTATAGCCAAGTTTTTCATTTAAGTTGTTTACTGACACAGGAAGAACAGCTTCCTCTCTAAAAGACACACAGAGGGGATGAAAAGCAAAACTACCACCATGAGGAGATTTTCTGTAGCTGTAGGAACATCCTTCTAATTACCCAATGGATCTTTTTATTCTAAATGTTTGTAAAACCCCTTTAGTTTTAGCATATGTGTTTCAAGAGTACACAAAACTCACTAACTTATTTCATAGTAGTTTGAAAGTCATTTGGTAAGAGACATACCGGACCTTTTTATATTAACTGATAGTGCATCGATTATGATAACAAAATAATGTTTATATTATATTACTTGTATGACAAATCTTACCTCTTTTACTTGGGATAACTATTTTGTGTTTTTGCRTATTAGAACTTTCAAAAGCCAAAAAAGTTTACAAAATAAATCTAGACATGGTGTTAGGAACTATTGAACTATTCAATGAGAAAAACAGTTTACCGAATCTCCTTTGATTGTGTCTGGTAGATTTGTTTTGCTGGTCAGTCTTATTAGTGCAGATAAACTACYTGAAATACTCGCTGAATAAATAAAACTCCTTCTGAAAACAGAAAAAGATTGTGTACCTAGAATGCCCAGGCATCAAGGAGTTAATGATGGGGCTGCACTGAATTCACAGTATTTGCAGATGTTGCTGCGACCAACTGCTGATTTTTCTCCCATCCTGTCGGGGAACTCTGCCAGCCGTGATTCATGGAATGATTTTTTTGCGCTGAGTAATCTGTGGTTTTTSTTTTTTCCTTTTCCCTCTCCTTTAGTTTTGCCCTAAAGTCCTATTCATTTCAGCTAAAGGGAGGGGAAGCTTCCACAGCATTAATATAAAACATTAAATGCACTGTGTTTCCAGAAGAGGAATTTTAACAAGTGTTTAACCTCCAGCAATTTTACTTTGTCCTGAGCAGAGTAGCCCAGTGCAGAAAAAGAGAGGTTTACAACAGAATGAGCTTTTGTTTTTGATAGCCATATGTTTTGACAATTCTTTATGGCTTCTGTATTAGTCTTKCTAAAGAACATCCAAGTTCTGTGCTGATACTCTGCCTTCTTTCTCACAGATCGCTCTGAAAGAAATAAGCCAGACTGCCGTTCTTCAGGGTAAGACCTATATTCCTATATTTATTCTTCTCCTCCTTTTTTTTTTTTTTTTTTTTCCCTTTTGATGGAATGAATTAGGAAATTAGCAGAAAAAGAAAAATGCCATTCTACTACTACTGTTTTGGTATCAGTATGAAAATGCTCAGAAAATGCTCAAGTACTACTGTGTTAAAGGTAATTTGTTATTACAAAGAGGTAACAGGTTTTATTACACTGTAATTGTGTGCCCTTAAAAAAACAAAAGGTTTGCTTGTGTMTCAAACAGTTATTTGATAAATCATGATTTAAGACTAGAAGCCTTCATGGCTTTTGCTTCTGCATGCTTTGGAGCATTTGCTTTTGTACCAGGGAAAATAATTCTTGATTGGGCCAAGATTAGCAACACTCTCTTTATTTCATTAACTCTGATCTTATCATCCCTGCAGTTTCAATGTTGGGAAAAGAGGGTTAAACAAAACATAGACCCAAACATTTTCTGTTGATTCATAATTTCCACCAGCAATTGCTGTAGACCTCCAAAACTATTGATTTGCAAGGCCACAGGAGCCATTATGATTCTGAATAGAAACTCTTTTTCTCATCTCTTTTTTTCTTACACTTTTTTTTAACCAAATTTCTAAACTTGTCCAGTCCTTTTTCCAGGAAAGAATAGCTTTTTTCCATATCCTGTGGTGGGTAATGGGACTTCCAATGAGTTAAAGTGGTAGAGTTCACCAGCTACAGCTGTTTCCCCCACTCTTTTGTGAAAAGTCTTTCCAAAGGGCTCCTGCGGTGCCCAGCTTCCTGATGTGACATGTGACTGTTTTATAGCCTCATTTTTTTGTTGTTGTTACCATTTTATAGTACACTGGGATAGATCACAYAGCCAGAAGAGCAGAGGGAGTTGTAGCCTTCTCTTCTTATAGCACAGCTGATGAGCTTTATCTCCCATGTGATGTGCTGGGAGAAGAAGATGTTGGCCTTTTCCCTCCCATATCCCCAGCAGCATTGGAGCTGCTTCCAGCTGTGTGTTCAAGTTGCAGTGGAATTTTGCGTTTCATAGTTACTTATATCCACTTAAATCACCAATCACTATATGTTCTTTTACAACTTAAAATAATTAACATTTTTCTTAAAATTGCATGGTTATAATAACATGTTTATTAGAGCAGATTGTGTTATGGAATAGTCAAAGAAATTAAAATCATTATCAAATGGATTTTTTTTCAGGTTGTACATTTTTAATGTTGAAATGGTTTTGTTATCTCCCTTGTTGTTCCCACCAATATCTTTTGGCTCATTGTATATTTTTCACTTGGAACCAAAACCAAAATAAAATTTCAAAAAATTTCCATGGAATTGGCATTTCAGCAGGTAACTAGCYGCTATAAGTAAAATGCTACTGTAACTTGTTTGGATTAAAAATTCTGAGTTCTCACGGAGAATGTAGAAAAAATGAATGGCTTAGAATAAGTTGCTTATAGTATTGAGGAAAGTGGCCTTTCATTGAAAAGCCTTTCATTCTTATCAGTAGGGTGTTTTCTAACCGTATGTGTTCATCTTCTGTCCCCATCTCGGTGTCAATAGCTATTGTGTCCTGTTAGCTCTGCTTTCCAGGATGAGCTATGAGTAGGAAAGGCCATTGCTAAAAGGACAGTGWGAGTTTGTATGTGCTTTGCTGCTCCTTCTAGGCACAGCTCTTTGCCTTGGTTGGTGATGTACTCTGCTCGCTGGTGCAGCCACACTCTGAGGTTCCTCACTCATTGTAGATGGAAGCATAATCCTGAGGAGCCAGATTGCTGGGTGAGACCCTTATCCTGCTGTGGCCCCAGATGTGAGCCTGGGAAAACATGATCTAGAACATGATCTAAAGTGAAACAAAATGATGCTGCAAGTCAATAGACTTGAATTCAAGGTATAAAATAAGAATTAGTATGAAATAGTTAAGTAGAACAAGAGGGTGCTAGCTGGCCATAATGCAGTGAGCCTTAAGAAAGGTGGATCCACTAAGATAAATCAATGTGAGTAGATCTTTTCAAGGAAAAGCTGAGAGGTGGCAATTTAATTGATTAAAAGAAACTGTGTTGGGACCTTGTCCAGAAGTCTGTGTGATTGAAATCATAAATGTGGATAGGAAGAGCCAAAAGAAGCCCAACCATCTTCCCCAAACCTCCCAAGACTAAGAGTTTTTTGATATAGAACATGATCAGCTTTAATTAAAAAAAAAAAAAAAGACAATAGTGCTTGTAATTGCAGAAGGCTGAATTTTATGTCCTTGCGATCACTATACTCTTAGATTCCTGTGTCTATGTATTTCTGTTTCAGCTTCTGCTTGAAGGTTTATAGTATATACAATAATTTATGAGGATTTTCTGTGTGGTAGCCAGTATGATCACTCTGCAGTCAGCTAACGATTCTAACTTTGCCTATCCAAAGGTGGAATATAGGAGTCCTTTCTTTTCCCCAATGATCTGCGCTACCTCCTCAGCCTGCTAGCTAAGGGTTTCCTCATCAGAAATAACTTTGTAGCTGACTTTCTACCATGGAACAGATGTTTGTTTTAGGTAAATTAAAATCTAGGTTACTATGTTGCAATCTGGCATTTCCGAAGGCAGGAGAGAGTGACAAAAGAACCAGTCAAAATCAATCTTTTTGATGCAGACACTGGATTAACTTGCACCCTGAGAGACCTCAAGCTTCCAGATACTTAATTTTCTTTTCTTGTCAATAAAAARCCTGGTATTATCCATTGGCAATGTCTCCATTACCTTGGCAATGCAGCTGTTCCATCTACAGGAATATTTCAAGTTTTTCCTTTTCTTTCCCACGTTACAGGTTATTTTAAGGATCTGAAGCTTGAGGTCTTGCTGATCCATGTGACCAGGAGGGAGAAGCAACATGTGAGGGACAAAAAGCAAGCATGAAAGCCTTGAAAAGGATGCAGTGTTATGTTTAGAAGATGGAAAGGTGTTGGTGGATAACTTTTGTTGTACTGCTGCGTTCTTAGTGCTTATATTTAGCCCTTGGGATTTTTAAAACTGGAGTGTTCCAGATTAGCCTTAATCTTAAGTGTACATTCAGGGTGTGGAAAAGAAAAAGATCCCGCTTTTGTACACTCCAAGTAGGTCATCAGAAATTGATGTAATTAAAAAATATCTTTGTAAAGATCTAGTCCCAAGCCCTGAGGGTGCAGTTTCACAATTGCTTTGAGCTGAGCTAAGCCTGAGCTGCTTTTCCAGAAGGAGCGACCTCATTCCCCTCCAGTACTCATGTGCTTGGTTGGATCACAAGGCTGATCTCCAAGGGGGAAAAAAATTGTCTTCATTTTACAGATGAAGCAATTTCAGCAGAGGGAGGCAGAAAGATTTCCTCCAAGAGAGACAACAAATCAGTGGTTTAGCTGGAAGTAGAAGCTTGGGACGTTGACCTTGTTGTTATTGTCCRAAATGTAGGATTGCTGGATCCTACTTGGCTCACTTAGGATCCTAATGGTTCAAAATTAAATTTTTGTATTTTCAGTGCTGAATTTTGGGTTCAGTCACTCAGAACACAGTGTAATCCTGCTGCTTAAAAGTGTATATGAGTATAAACTGTGCTCATGTTATTTGGTTTATTTTGGGCTTCTGGTAAACAGCACATGCTACAAGTGCCAGAGTTCTGCCTCCTTAGAGCAGTGAGCTGGAGCAATTTTGTGCAGTATGTCTCTTTGGCAGCTTTCTTGACCCAATAAATCACTGTGTTTAATATATTCTTTGCAACATTAATTTTCCATGTTCGGTTCTAAAGAAGGAAAAAAAAACATCCCACAGAGCGGAAGAATTAATGGCAGATCAGTTCGACTTAAGTGTTGGCAATTAGGGAGCTTGTGTGTGTCTGGAGCCTGTTGCTCTGTGTGTTTGGTATTAATACCACCAATTCTTCACTGCTCTGTCGGGGATTTATCTTTGTTCACCTTGCAGAGTGCTGGAGAGTTACTGCAAAGGGAGCATCCTGGCTAGTGCTCTAGCCTCCTTATGCCTGAACACAGAGGAGGGGTTGTTTTAATGAAAACACTGTGTTCCTGGTTTCTGGGAAGGGAAGTTGGAAGGTCTGGCTGCTTGAATGCCCTGAACAAGTGCTTCCATTGTCAGGGCTGCTCACCAGGGCCTTCTGGCGTGTTCAAGCATCCTGCGAGGCAGAGGATAGTCTGGGAGGAGAGGGTGCGTGGGAGCTGCAGCCACGCAGCAGCAGGAGGCACGAGAGGTGGACGTTTCCCGGGGTGCTCCAGGAGCCATGGGCTTGGAGGAGGTGGGGAGTTAGTCCGAAAGGTGCAAGGCATTACAGAGGTGAACAACTGAATGAGGAGGGATTCAAAATTGCTGATTTATAATGGAAAATAGATGAGATGGTTTTGAAGGAATAAGGAAGAAAGGCTTTACCCTTCTCTGCATTGAAAGAACTCCCATGTTCCTTTGTGGGTCCTGWGTTTGCAAGTAAGATGTCACTGTCTCACCACTTCTCTGAAGAGAATTCACTCAAGCACAAGGATTCTCTGCTCGTCAGTTGGGAGAGATGTCTGGACCATAAACAACTGAGAGACCTCATTTCTAGAAAGGGAGGTTTCAGGAAGTGCACAGCTTCACATTGCAGGTAGTCTGATGGCTAGACGTTCCTTTCAAAGATCATTTTGGGAAGACTTCACTTTTTCCCTATAAAACAGCAATAATTCTTCTAAGAGCAATCAGATGACTTTGTTTTTGAACTCTGCAGAAATAAGCAGGCCCTGAGGTTGTTAATGGCTGTGAGGAGACCCAAAATTCTCTCAGTAGTGTGATGGGCCGAATTAATCAGGCATGGGTATAATTGAGCCCTTTTAATATTATTCATTCTTTCCAAAGACACTTGTATGATAAATAGCACATGAAGTTCATCCAGTAGATGGAAAAGAGAGGCGGAAGAGAATTCTTTCCAAAGGTGCCTGTAATGCTCTCAAAGAAAACAGTCATGCCTGTGGCTGGAGGAGGAGCTGGCAAGTGAAGTTCGTGGGATAGTTTTGGGAGCGTTGAGGCAGACCGGGGGAGTTGTGAACTGTCAGCTCTGAAGAAGACATAGTGCGGGGTCTTTCTGAAACAGTCCCATGCTGGTATTTTAAGTGCTAAAGCTGATATTTGAGCTTTGGTTTGCTTCCCTAAGGATTTGTGTAGGTTTCTGTTTAAACTCAGGTTAGTATCTGTGTTTTCCTTCATTTCTGGAATTTGAGTGGGAGGGTGCAATTTGCAGTTAAATAGTGTGGGTTTCCATGGCCTCTTACTCTGATGTGCCCAAGAGAGAAGAGATTGTGGTTTGTGGGTTTCTGTTTTTGATGGGTTTTTTCCTGTTTTAGTCCCTTCTTGTGTACTGCTTAGTTACTTTGTCATTTTATGGTAGCTTATTCTAGTCTTGGTGGTAGCATCCTAGTCTTGGTGGTTAGTTACCTTAAACAGCATGTGATTTTGGCAGGTTGAATAGTTAAGTGATTGATCAACTACTCTTTCAAAGCGTATTGCGGTTGCATTCAGACTATGTCATGGGAGAGAAATATTCCTAGGGAGGGCTGTCACAGGGGTGATTTTATCCTTAGTATATTTCTATCTGTTGCTTGCTGTATTGATTGCACAGTTTGCTTTGATCTTGTCATTTGTGAGAGAGGTTACGTTTTGCTACCAGTTTTCAGTGGTACTATGTTCAATGTAAGTATCGCTGCAGGTTGAATTTAGTCCGTGTTTACACAAGGGCTTTATCTAAGATTAGGCCATTTGTGGCAAACCACAGGCACTGCTGAGCCTGCGGCAAGTGTTTGGTGTGTGCAAGGATGAACTGCTTTTGCATTTGATCCCAACTGCTTCAGCTTATGTGCTTTCAGGACAAGAGCTAAGATTTGTTGGTGCTAAAAGGAATATTGCCTCTTCCATGGAGATGGCCTCTTCTGTGTTGATAGAGAGGACTGAAAATCGAGAGCAGGACCCAAATGTGGCAAGCAAAGTCTCACACAGGGTTGTGTCTTGGCTCGGCAGCCTTGTTACGAGAGATTTGCCATCTGAGCTGGGTGTAGTGGGCATTCCCAGGCTTCTGAGCCTGGGAGATTTAGATTAAACTGCCTTGAGAGTACTTCACTTGCTGGACTTGACTTCTGTAATGTGAAATGAGGTCAAGATGGATGAAAGAAAGTTTGAATGGCTGTAGAGTAACTGCAGATGTCCGAGGAAAAAGTCAATCCTGGAAGATAAAAATATATTTAAACACCTGACTGTCTGAAGACTGGTACTTTTTCAAATCACAAGAAGCATAAGAATTCTCATAATTTTTAAAGGATAATTATAATTCTAATGGATTTCACAATTTCATATCTTTTAAACAAAAACACAACTATTTTGCCAAATACATTTCTTTTTCTTTTAATATTGTTTTACCTAGACACTAAAAAAAGTGCAGCTACTACATATGTGACCTCTGAGATTCAGAGGACACGTGTACACAATACTTGTTATAAAAATAAGATTTAATGTTTGCAGTTTTAATTACGAGCAATAAATTCCAAACATGAACCTTTTCCCAAAAATTGTTTTTTGGAAAAATGCTCTGATGTTCTTAACCAGAAACTGCTGTAGCTTTAACAGGATTATTTTCCCAAGATATACAAAATAGTAATTGAAAAGAACCAACTCCCCCCCATCACCCCCGACAACAGTGGTAGTGCTTCTACACTGTGTTTTTAAGCTCTTACTGARGAGAGAAAGCAAACTGCAGTGCTTGCAGCACTCTACCTGCTTTTAGCATACACAGAGGCAGGAGCATGAAGCTCTAACTAGTGTGCAGTTTGTGTTTTTTTTTTTTTTAACAAGTTATTTTAAGCTATGTCTGTTTTCTACTTTAACAACAGTTTCCCTTTACTTTGTAAAATTAACAGTCTGGAAATGAGATCTGACTGTTTTGCCTTGCTCCATTACCATTACTTTTAGTTGTTGCTTTGTTTCTTGGGGTTGTTTAGAAGAGCTTCACCAAGTACTATGTAAACTCTGAACAGAACAAAAGAGGACAAAGCTAAAGCTGAAAATTGACTGCCCATGCTGAGAGCAGAAATTTGCTCAATGGCCCAGCCTTGGAGAGAGTGACAGTGCTTAAAGACATTTCTTTTTTTAGCTGATGAAATGTGGTATGAATAAAAGATGGGGACAGGGTAAGCTGCAGGCTAGTAAGTTCCTTTTTATTCTTGCTTCTCTTAGTTTACATGGGTTATGCACATGATGGTTTGCTAGTGCTTCACAGAGGAGAGGCTAATTCCCTGCCTAGAGGACTGGAGGATCCCAGGGCCAGCCRAGCAATCGGTCATCACTAAGCAGAGCAAAGCAGGTAGAGTCAGGAGACAAGAGGAGAGCAATGGGATAGGGGTGTTATCTGTGTTATCTGGTACGGGAGCTCATCGCTCATTGAATGCTTTTCTGGCAACAACATCCTATCCACAGTTGTTTGTTCTGTTCTGAGCACTTAGGCCATTAATCAGAGACGGTAACTTTCCAATTTTCTGGCTATTTCTAGAAAACAGCTGCTGAGAAACAGGGCATTTGGGATCTAACCAACCTGTGTGTTTTTTTTTTTTTTTTCTTCTTCCTATAGAGAGGGCTTGAGTAACTTTGAAGCTACATTGCTCGGTGATGCTAGTGATATAGCTGCTGCACATGCTTGTGCCACCAAGAACTTGCTAAGGATGGGGCTTTTCTCCTGTGCACTCTGAGCACAACTTTCTCTCTTCTTTTCTCTTATTTTTGTGATAAAATTAAAGAGAAGGTCATGATCCTTAAAAATCTGAATCTAATTAAAATGTTCTAACCACAAATACTTTTGACTGTTGTTGTTGAAACCTTTTTTGGTATATAGCATGATTTCTAGTTCCAGCAGAAGTGCACAAGTGATCTCATATTAAGCAATGTTTTTACTTCAAAAAAATGCTTGGTGGAAGCAAATAGTTTTGTATTTACTATTACAATTCTTCTATTCCATGTAGTGTAGAGTCCTACTTCCCTATCCCCAACACATCAGCATTTAGTCTTAGTACAATCCKAATAGAAGCAATTCTGGCAGTATTTTATGGTTGAAACACTACAGGAACCTCCCCTCTTCTCCCCTAAAGCAGAGTTTCTTTTGGAGAACTACATTTGAGACCATTATGTCATTTTTATTAGCATGTTTCTGTTGGGTCTTCTCAAATAGTAAGTGCATGAATAACAAAATGAATGCAGCGCTTCTGGCAGGGGCAGGTTTGCAGGCTAGGCCTACCTAAGTTTGCAGCCTGGTGTGAGGAGCGCAGCAAGGAGAGCTGCAGTACAGGTTTTCCCAGCACCACCTCCTGCCCTGGACRTGCTTTGTGTTACTGCTCAGAGCGACGCCTTCCTTCTCAGATGTCAGCAAGGAAAAGGACTCTTTTGAATGAGCGTTGCCCAGTGTGACAGAACTTCCAGTGCTTTCTGGAGATAACATTTGATTTTTATGTAGGACAGATCTAAACTGATGATAAAGTTCTCTGTATTACCCTTAATTACTGTTCCCATACTGTCGTTTGTGGGTTTTTTGTTTTTTTTTTAATGTCTTCCATTGCAGTGTTTGAATGGAGAAAGTGTGCTTCTTGAGGACGTAACTGCTTTATTGCAGGTGTTAAAGCCAGGTATTTGTCTAGTGTCATATGGATGTACTTAGACAGCGATGTGAAGGGAAAAAAAAAAAAAATCATTACTATTTGTGGAGGGGGTTGAATATAAATTAGCAAGACTATATCTGCATTAAAAAAAAAAAAGATTTTTGTAAAATGTCTTTTAAAAAATAACCAAGTAAAATTTCATCTTTTTATTAGAGCAGCTGAAGTTATTGGAAAAAAATGGACAAACTTTGAGACTGGCAACCTTCTTCCAGCCTGAAAGGTAGCCAAGGTTGAAAAGGTGCATTTGGGAGYAGAAAATGAAGGTCCATCTAACTCRGTGTCCTTATTCTGTCTGTGTTTATGTGCAAAGTGGAGGCCCACAGGATTAACATAAGAACAGAACACACATACACTCTGAAGTGTCCATGCATCCTCCAAGCACCCAGACTTCTGTGGCTCAAGGACCTCTGGAGAGAGGCGATGCTTTGTATTTAACAGCTCTCATGGATTCACTCTACTTTTAAGACTATGCAAGCTCTTAGCGTCTATTGTGTTTTGYAGCAAGGAGTGCTACAGCTTAGCTGTGTGCTACATGCACAAAAATCTCTTTGGACTTGGCATCTGTTAGTTTTATGTAACACTTTTCGTGTCCTTATGCCCTAGGCTCCATTCCCTATAACTTTGTTGCTTTCTGAGACAGTAAAAATGCAGTTGTTTTGGGTTCAACCAGACTGTGTTGATCAATTAGGCAGCCTTGAAGAAAAGGTGCCTGTTCCTATCTGGGACCCAGAGGGATGTTAGCAAAGGGAGAGGGAGGTGAGGCTGGCTGGCATAAGAAATAGCACGGGAATAATTTACTGCCTGTGGAGTTTGGGGCTTTGCTCAGACTAGAGGTTAGGGAAATTAGCATGTTATTAAGTGAGACAAGTGTCTCATTTAAATCCAGACTCTTTAACCTCCACCGGAAATTATTTTCTAGGTCTTTGTAAAGATTTGGGATCAAGGATTATTACTCCAATGTCAGGGATGAAGTGGCTGTCGGGAGAGGAGGGGTACTCCATGTAATGGTGTTTCTGACCGGTCCATCCCCTGGGTGAGCTGGGTCTCCGACCTGGTGGTTTTGGGTTTCATCTGCCCAGGTTAATGTGCCAGCACTGGCTGCCTCAATCCGAGTGTAGGCCTGAGCACCATGTGTCTTAGAGATGCTGATAGGCTAAGGAGGGGCATTGATTGCTGTGACTGAAAGATGTTTGGCAAGATATTTCTCATGGTTGCTACCCTAGAAGGGTCTGGTTCAATCTGTCCTACAAGGTGTTTGCTTCTGAAACTAAATTTAGTTGAGTAGGGAAACGTGATGACAGTGATTATTTCTTCCAAGGTATAATCATCCGATAGAGGCTGCATTATTTATTCACTTGGCATGTAATTTGAGGTGTCTGATGTTATAAGACAGCCAGAATTTATGATTGAGGGTGGAGGAGGTTCTGTTCTTCTAGTAGTGTGTTTGTGTGGTGACTTTGCTCAAACATGAAATCTGTTTCGCTGTAAACGTGTCCTTGCTTGGTTAGGGCCTTCTATGGCTGCTGCAGTAGGTTCTTTGAGTGCTCTTTGAGCAAATGCAGTGGTGTTGCTGCCCCTACTCACTTCCGTGTGAGTAGGATGGATGTGGGTTTTGTAGTTGCAGTGTGTTTTTAATAATCTGTATGGCTTTGATGGTTGATGATTCTGGTTCATATTTGGAGAGAATTTGAACATCTGAACCCTTGGCTATTTTTTTCCATCTTGGGCTAGTGAAGATTATTACCCTCTTCTATAAACCTTCCCTTGCTTGTATCTTTACACAGTCCTGATTGTAAGACCATGATAACTTTAAAAAATAAGCCTTATCTTTTCGGTAGTGGTTGGTCATGGTCTCAAGAGTTGCTGAATCTCTGTGAATGAGCAGTAAGCACTGCAGTTTTCAGGATTGTATTTGAACTTGTCTGTAAGTGCTGCAGACCTACAGATGCATAAATGTGCCTTTGCTTGCACAGCACAAGCAAAGGCACAAATGCAAAGGTGCAAAATGATCCTGACGAATCATTTTCTGTATTTACTAACCAAAACCTCTGGAAGTAACTGTGGTGGAGGAAAAAAAGGAAACTTTCCATTTTTTTGGAGAAGGGCACAGGGAAGAACATACACGCAAATGTGTGGGTTCCCTGGCCGAGCTGCAGAGAGGGCGCTTCTGGAAAGACGGGTCTGGTGGCTGGACGGCTGCAGCTCCGCGGCGCCTCTCGCGCGCGGGCTGGGGCGGCCGCAGTTAAAAGTTCACGTTCCTCCCGCCTCCGAGGGCGTAACTGCGTGAGTCAGCAGCACCCTGGAACGAGATGCGGTCACGCATCSAGATAGCTTTGCTTCCATGAGACTTCAACGTGGCAGGCTTGAAAATGAGCGTTGCTGCTGGTTTATTACTTTTTTAAGTGGTGGTTATTAAAAGTGGTGAGCTAAAGTTCACAATATTAGTTATTGCATTAACGTACCTGTTTTATAGAAGGCCTGGCCCTTCCCCACAAGTATTTTTACTGTCAGCAGACGCCTGCTATTAAAGCAATGAGCAAATTCYTTTTGTTTCCTTGATTAGTTAAAGCTTAAACTCCAGCAAATTTCACATTGCTTATATGACTCAGATGGTCTATAAAGAAGTTGAATTTGGTTAAAGGTGCCTTAAAATCCAATGGGATGGAATTTGTAAAAGTGCTGAACATTTGCTGATGTACTATAATATTCTCAAAAGTGTTTAGCTGTTTTTTTGGCAGCTGAAATTCTACCATCATGGGATACTTCTTTGTAATCCCACTTCTGTAGTTGTGATTGAATTTTACATGTTGGATGCTTCTCAAGCTGCTGGTTTTTATATTCAGAACTGCAATTTTGTGCTGTTAATCTCTTGTTTGGTACTCTCCTCTGGTAGTTAGACTTAATTAGCCACCTGCTGAAAGTCTTAAGATTCTCATGATGCTCCTGGAACTGCTTGCTCGTATTTTCCACGAGTTCCTCCTTGAAGAACACCTGCTAGTTCAGGCAAATTGACCCAGAAGTCAGAGATGTATCTTGGTCGGAAAACTTAGAGATCTAGGCAAAATAACAAAAACTACAAGTTGCTACCTCAGTTTCAGCACCTTTCTGAAGTCAGTGACCTTTGCAGCATCCAAGCATTCTCCTCGGGGTTTTATTCCTCCAGCTCAGGCATTTTCTGCCCTCTATGGTTCTGACTCTCAYTCCCTTAGTCCCTGCTTGTTCTTCTTTGAAAGCAAGCTGTGTGTTTTTATTTCTACATATCTTTGCTTCTTTCTTTTCAAAAGCTGCAGAAATATACCCATCCTTTGACTATCTTTTAGTGATTTCTGTCTCCAGTTTCTTCCTTTATATTTTGGTGGCAACTATTTTTAACAGGGGCTGAAGTTATCTGGTGTTATAAGGTAAAGTGTTATCTGCTTTTTCACTAATCATTGTTAATGCTTCCAGTCAAAYGAATGGACTCACCTACTGCTTTCCCTCTTTACAAAACTTAGATGTAAAGATAGCCGTAAGAGCGTAATCTGTAGTTTTATGCTTTGTGAAATACACGAACTATTTGAAGAAAACTTAGTATCTCAACAGGCCTCTAACTATTGTTAAGTATGGATATCTTCAGTCCTGCAGATCTAGAGCTACAGGTTTTCTTTATGCCCATGTCCTCTTCGTCCTCTATGATTCAGAAAAGGTTTTAATCATCTGTGATGTTAATTACAAAGAGACTGGTTCTCGTTTAGCCACCAGATATTATTTTGGTGTGCAGGGATGTGCATCGTGAACAGAATGTCCTGTCCGTGCCAATAGAGGGGCTGTGATTTACTGACTATAAATTTAGCTCCTGCAAATAATTGAACCAAGAACCATTCTCCCGAATGAAAGATGCGGTCTCCATTTCATATTTTTTAACTGTAGAAGTAGTGCACTGTCATCCTACTCTACTTGCAGATACCACTGTATGTAGGCTTTAATGGTAAAGGATTTTCATGTTTAGAAGGAGGAGAAAAAAAAAAAAAAAAAAAAAAAAAGCTGTGCAGTTTCTAGTCAGGTTGTCTATTCCTGAAGAGTTTGTTCTTCCCTTTGAATATTGTATTGGAACCAAATATCCTGTCACAGTCACCAAAGCAATTCAATGGTTACTCTTTTTTCTTAATGACTCTATGCTTAAAATTATAGATGGCTTCTACTGCTAGAAATATTTACTGCCAAAGTTAAATTGTCTATAAAGCATCACAGGGCTGTTTCTTCCACAAGACACGTTCTCAGGGGCGTTGCATAGGCAGCATATAGGAGAACATCTTGTTAGCTGCTGCAGAAGGGCCAAACTCTTCAGTGAGCAGAGACCTGCATTCTGCCAGTGCACATTTAACTGGGAGCTGAAGTCAATAGGCACCCAGTGAAGAGTAAGAATAACTCGAGCCGCGGTCTGAGGAGGAGCCTTTTGGGGATGGGCAGATTCATACAGTCATCTTTGGGTACAAGGGGTAGTTCAGCTCGGGTAGTCCTCTGGACAAAAAAGCTAAGTGTAAAGAGGAATTCTTTCTAGGGTGCCTATAGTTTTGGATTAGGAATGAGTTTGTTCAGGATATCCATGAACTAAGTAATTTGTAGATTCACAAAGAAATGTTGACTCTTTCGGCCTTGTGTTTTTAAGTTTGACAGCATTAAATGTGAAAGCTTTTACAACATGATGACTTGTAATCTGCTGCAGAAATTACAGTGTGGAAGGTCATTGTCTGTTACCATGATTTACTTGGACTTGTGGCCTATGATCTGCCTTAAAATCACAGGCTCACTTACTGGAATACGACCCAATATGACAGTGACAAACAAATTAATATGTAATAAGCGACTGAAGAAATAGCTGGAGAGTCATTTCTTAAAGGATTTCCCTGTGCTGATTATTGTGAGCCATCTTAATTRGCGGAACAGCTGGATTTTAGCTCCTGCTTAACTGCCTCCCTGCTTGTTCAGGTGGCTGGAAGTCACAGTTGTGGCGCTGGTGATGGACAAGTAGGCAGCCTCAGCATAGTGATGAGGCTGGAATTGTCACTGCACTTAATTAGTGGCTCAGGATTGCTCGCTTTTGGGGCTGGACCCAAGAGAGAAGCCAGATTAAAGCAGGGCGAATCAGATTTCCTAGATAACCAGGTCTGTGCTGCTGCAGTTTCCGAGGTGCCCGGTTCTGTTGGCCTTTTGTGCAGGCCGGGCCGTGACGGCACCGGCCGCTCGGCGGGGAGCGCGAGGCCGCGTCTCGCTGCCGCTGGGGCGCACGGCTGCTGCCCGCTGCGCTTCCCAGTGCTTGTCTGCTCTCGCAGGGAGCCAGGCTGGGCAGCCAACAGCAGCAGCAGCAAGAGCTGCAGCGGGGAATCGGCCCATGCTGAAGGGTGAAAGAGCAGCCAGCCTGAGGCGCAGCCAGGATTTGGTGATTTGTAGCCAGGCTACAAGTTTGTCCTTGTGAGCGGAGACAGGGCTGCTTCCCACATCCCTGGCTGCCCGTTCCTGCTGCCTCTCTCACGTCACCRTCGTGCTCATGTGGCTCTGCAGCTGCCTAGACCAGCCTGCCTGTCTGTCTGAAAATGAATTGAGATATTTGGGGACAGGTTGTTTGTTACTATCAAAATTATGCAATTGATCCAGCTGACCTGTGGCCACGTCAGCAGCAGCATGAGGGAGCTGCTGGAAATGGTGCGTGTGGGAAGGTGGGGCTGCCAGCTGCACGGTCTCGGTTTGCTCTGCACAGATGGGGAGATGGCATCTTGACTTGATGCCTCACTTAATCTAATTTGTGCATGATATTTGTGCATTAGAGCACTGAAAGGCCTGAAAGCCTTCTGCAGCTGAGCCATTGACGAGACTTATCATGGTGCATTAACGTAATTTTTTCAGTGTAGCTACACTTAATTAATCCACAAAATTAATATCATTCTGTTTACTGCATCCATGCCATGAAAATGGGATGGTTGTCGGGCCTGTACTGAAGTTTGAAGGCTTTTGGTAGAACTAATAGATCTGTTGTCTGGGTGATAGTAAATTTCATCTTTTGCACCACCCTTAAATTAACTTTAAAATTGTGTTTTGTTTTAAATTCAGTAAGCAGTTTAATCATTTAGATGATATTTCAAACATTCTATGTTTGACATGATGTTTTCTAAATAGTATCAATGGTTTTCTAATAAGTCTTAGAAATACTGCGTGGTAGTCCAGTGACTTTATGATAAAGGTGGCAAAATTTCTAAAGTAATGGAGGAATATGTCATGCCTTTTGTTAAATGAATATTTTGCCTCACAGTAATGTCAACAACAGCTGTTTAAGGATTCTTGGCTCACGTTTTAAAAAATCACAAGACTTCTTAGAAATAGCAACATTTTAATTTTTTTTTAGGCTGTTTGCGTAAGACAAAGTCTGTACACAGGACTACATAACATGACATGATGAGTAATTTTTTAGAGACTTTGCAGTTAATGCTTCAGTGTATTCTCAGGTATGGGGATGAAAAGGTAGTCCAGAACCTTGGAGCCTTGCAAGATTCCTAGCTCAGTGCAAACAGGAGTATTTGGGAATAACCCCTAAGGAGGGACAAGCCTGTTTAGTATGCAGGAGTTGCCCTTCCTCCAAGGAATAGTTTACTGTTCTTAGCCTCATCTAGTTTGACACAGTTTTATTTCTCTGATGCATGAGGTTAAAAAGCACTTTTGAAGCATTTTCCTCAAGTGTTTATGTTTAGAAAATCTGTCCTTGAAAGGCAGAACAAAGCTGGCCAGGAAGAGCGAGTGAGTGAGTCTTCAAACAAACCACTCCAGGGTTTGTCTCTCAGAAAGGGTGGCTGAGGGGACCCTCGTGGTGTTACTGGCTGCTTTCAGAGAGGCACACAGAGCAGGAGCAGGTCACCGACCCCTCCTGAACCTAGTGAGCCTGTGTTTAGCTGGCAGAGAGCCTGTGGAGATGGTTGATTCCCCCTGTGGAGGGCTGGGAAGTGATAACTCATGAAAAACTTGCTGCCTTACTTGGAAATGTTACAGAGCCGAGTGCTTGGAACAAACAGTGAGGGAGACAGGCTGGATGTGCCCACGTGAGGGGAGCTGCTCATGGTTTGCTCATTGTATGGTACATAGCAGCGGGCACATACAGAGAGTTTGCATCTTTGCTTTTTCTGCATTAGGGATGGCTGGGATGGCGTTTGAGCTAATCAGGGTCTTTAAGGGTGTTAACTCCCTTAACTTCCCACCATCTGCCCTGTTTCCTTGCAGCAAGTAGAGTTTGTAGCTGCACTCGAGCACGGTGCCGGGGAGTTTTGTGTGTGCTGATGCTCACACCTGCAGCAGGAGGAGCAGGAGGCTCCATCTAGCAGAGTTACTGCCGCTGCCACAGGATTGTCAGAGCTCATGGGGTTATGTCAGTTATTTGGAGGGCCTGAGAGAGAAGGTGCCTGTTAACTTTGGGGCAGAGGACGATGTGGGGCAACCTTATCTCTGCTCTTCAGGCAAGACAAGAAAAGAGGCCAGAAATTGTTGCCTGTGGAACAGGGAAGAGTTTGCTCAGGTAACTGGGCAAAATCACAGCCTACCATGTCTCTTTTTAAAGTGGGCAGGGAGAAATTGTTGGTAATAAAGTTAGGAATGTGCTTTTTCCTTTCAGGATTTCATTACAAAAATAAATTTTAAAAAATCTAAGTTCACACCCTWTTTGCTTTTTTAAAAAAAGACTTAGGTAATACATAACAATAATTGTACGTTAAATGTGAATCAAAGTGTCTTGGAATAGGAAAAGCAGTCCTTTACTGCAAGAGAAGGGTGTTGATGGTGTCTTATTAATGAAAAGCAGGAAAAAAAWCAGGTAACAACTCGTTTTGCCTGTGAGATCATAAGTTTTGTAGCAACTAGGTTATCCTGGGTTCTCAAATACACCTGGAACTGCAAACTTGCACGGCCTTGATCTTCATAAATTGATACTTCTATTTACCCAGGTTGGTTTCATGAAGGATTTGGCATATGCCTGCAATGCCTTTGATTTTAAAAACCTTTCTGTACCTTTTGGTCCCTTGTGTTGTATGGAAAACTATGTGTGCRTGAAGACTCCTGTGATTTCCATCCCCAAATACCTGCTTATCTCAGAGAAGTGTGTATCACATTAAGGCAAACTGCTGCAGTTGGAAAGGATCTTGCCAGCTGGAAGAACTCTCCTGTTCCCTTTGATTCTTGCGGATACTTAAGAGTGTGTATTTTATAGATTTCCTGCTTTCTTACTGCAAAAAATCAAGTCAATCTTGATGTTTGGGTATAGAAAGTAATTGTTCCAAAACATTTGCAGTTCTTATTGCAAAACTTGACATTCCTTGCTGTCTAGTATTAAGTATAATTAAAGAATGTATTCTTTTTATTAAAACCCTTCATATTGCTGTTATTTACAGCAATTAAAGAATGAAAAAGAGCTGAAAATGAACATCCCAAGTGAGTAGACCTTAGTTATACGGAAAGAAAAATGGAATATGACCCCATATTGGGGAAAAACATACAAATCAAAGGGTTTTTGAAGATAATGCTGTATTATAATGGGACATTTGGAAGGAAAATAAGATTCCTTTTCTGCTGAGAATGCACAGTGAAACATGACTGATAGCAATGTTTTCTACTACAATTTTTGCTGTGGGGTGGACGGGGGCCAAGCCGCTTTTGACCTGTTTCTGAAGCCAGACAAATAGGCTTTGTTTATCCTAGACCGGCCAACGTATTTCAGAGAGCAGCTCAGTGAGAGCCACATTCATTTCTGCTCCTCAGTACTTTTTCAGAACGGCTGAAAGGGAGGACATTCCCATCCCTTTGTGACTTTTTAACAGTGGTTCTCACTGCCGCCTCTTCCCTCTCCTCCAAATCCCCTCCTCTCCACCCATCTGGTGTAACTGTAGTYGTCAGCCTTAGCCACGGAAGTGCATATGGAGCCAAGCGGGCCCGATGGATGAAGCGGCAGCTTCACGCCATTGGCGCCGCCGCTAAAATGCTCCGTGCTAAAATGCTCAGGCCTCCACCAGCCTTGCTCCTGTGCCTTGCTGTTGTGTAAAAGATTCCCTAGTAATGTGAAACAGCTCTGGTCTGTTTAGTTTTAGCCTTTAAAGATTATTTGGCACTTTTAAGGACTTCTCACCAGCAAGTATGCTCTATCTTTTGTGCTTAAAAAAACGCCCCTGCTGAAGGGTTTTGCTTAGGGTTTTTTTGTTTGTTTTTGTTTTGGAGCTCCTCAGTAGCTTTGTGTATGTGGCAGGTTATTAATATCACACTCACGCTTTTTGAGAATGATAATCCCAAATTGTTTTTGGTTTTTAACCTGCAAAAATAGCAATGGCTGCTCTGTCTGGGTTAAATAAGACTTTCAGAAAAGCAGCATCAGAAATCTTCGTCCTGCCAAGTAAACAGATGATTTAGCCAAAGGAAGCATTTTTCTGTCTTTGTTTATCAACAAATTTTTTCTCACATTGTCTTCCCAACTAGCCTCACCCACCAAGTCATTAATGAAAATGCAACTTCCATGGAAAGTGAAGATAAATTGTTAAGTAATTGTTAAAAATATTTAGCAAATCAGATGTAGATTGTGCAAGTTTTGTTAATTTACAAGAATCTTAAGTCATTAGATACCAAATAATCTGAGAAATACATAAAGAAGGGCTGTTTTCCAAGTCTTCCATTCAAATGAGGCAGGATATGAACTTCAGCACCCAACCAGGAGAACAAGTGGTTATTAACATAGGTTTCAATCCTTGTAGAGATGGAAGGAAAGCTGAGTCCTGGTTTTCAACTGCTCTTGGACTGAGAACAGTTGTATACTCTAGGGGTTTTGCACACATTTGTGTAAGATAACCTTGGGGAAAAATGATCTTGGCAAGTACTGTACAGTGTGCAGGGAATCTCTGTGTGATATTACTCAGCTGTTTTCTCTTTGAGACATTAACTGCATTGTAACTTTTTTTTTTCTTTAAGCCAAGGACCCTTGTCATCCATAAGAGCAGCAATCAAGAGATGTAAGTCTATTTTTCCCTCTACTTCTTTAGAATTATAATATTTTAAAGATTATTCCATCTTCATTTTTAGGTGAACTGCTAAACCTTATATGTGAAAAGATAATAGCTGACAGGCTCTTTTGGCACTTTCTCTTTATTTTACTTTATTTAATTTTTTTGCCAATGGGCTGTTCCTGCCTATTACTAACATTTTATTACTTGTCCAGTAGTACTGAAGTGAGTATGTCTGGTGCTGGGTTGTACATACCCAGTCTTAGTACACTTGATAAAACAGAAGCTTGTTCCATTTCAGAAGAAATCTCCAGCAGCTGTTCATTGGCTCCACTGGGGACTGAATTAGATTCATACACTGGGCTCATTTTGGAAAGTTTAAGAAAAAAAAAAGTTTATAAATTTTGAATGAAATTCCCTGATTTCATTTTTATCAACACTTTCTCTCTCCCTAATCATATTTCCAGTCAGAGAATTTCTTTATCTGCATCCTCCAAAGTGTGCTTTTTCTTTATTCCCCTTTTCATTTTTATTTCATTTCTGCCCATGTTTTCAATTTCATACCAGGAGAACAACTCTGACTATTTTGCTGTGGAGGGGAAAAGGGCGTTAGTGTATGAACAGTTGATCTCTTTCTTCCGAACCTGGGGCTTATTAGTAGGGGTTGGGTTGGAGGGAGTCAAAGGGGTCACAAAAGCTTTATTCAGAGCAAGCCTATATGATGCTGTAGTTGAAGTGCAGTACTTTGTGTGCTATTGCTGCCCTGCATAGGAAACTGGAAAAGAGCACCAGATCACAAAGGCCTTTTATGGTGGAGTTGAGAACTAATTCTAGACTCCTTACACCTCAGTCTCTGATATAACTGTGAAATAGTAGAAAAGATCATTAAACCAATGATTTTAATGCTTTTGAAAACATAGTAACAAGTGATACCTTGTTTTGAGGCACAATCAGCTAAAACTGTGTCTACTCAAGAAGCTCATGGATCTTATTGTATGTAATAATATTAGTAGGTGAGTAGCTATGATATGTGAATAACTAGGATAATATATAAATGCCACGTGAATTACTCAGATGATAAGCAGGAAGAAAACTCCCTGTATGTGTTGAGACAGGGTGCAGGAAGACTCTGTGTGTGCGCTAGTAACCATATCTGTGGAGAGATCTAAAGTAAAAATGGACTCTGAAAAATTCCTAAATCTCCTTGCTGTTGATCTGAATAAAGTGTAGTATTTCAAGGAAGTACCTTTTTTCATAATAGAGTTAGAAATGTATTGTGGGCTATTTAACTCTGTTTTTTGATATAGATATTTGCAGAGTTTCGATATTCCAAACTATGGACAATGCTTAAAATGGTGTCTTCCTCTCTTGTGACCAAAGAAGAAGATAGGTTATTTTCTTTTCTGTCACTCTCACAACTGTGGATAGAAAGATGTGGTAACAACTAGTTTCAATTCTTTGACAACTTGGCAGAATTCATCTTCCTGAGACAAATAGGAGGGGGAAAAAGAAAAAAAGAGGTATGATGTTATGAAGTAAGACTGAAGGTGTCACATGAAAAGGTAGCCTTTGTCCTTGCTTCCTTTTTGTCCTTACTGGCCTCTGTGCAGGTCACTGTACTTGCTCTAGTAGCTTGCATTAAGAGAAGACTATGTCTATTGCATATAGTGATAGGAGGCCTCCCCACCGGGCTGTTTGAGTGCACTATACAGAAAATATTCAGTGCAAAGGGCACACCACTAAAGCCAGCTCCCACTGAAGCCAGTGGAACTATTGCCGTTGATTTAAGGGAGAGCATCATGCACACTGATGGCAAAGGAGAAAGAGGTGAGCCAAATGCTGCAGTGGTGAGCCAAAGGGAATGGTGCTTGCGCTGTTTTCCACTGTAAGGTGGCATTGGGGAGCAAATCTGCTGCCACAAAGTGCTGGAAGAAGCTGCAAGTTTGTTCTGTTCTCGTTCTGCCCTAAGCAAATCTGTGGCAGAAGAATGCATAAGAGAATCTCTTGCAGACCGCAGGACGTGCTCCGAGTCTGCGGCTTTCCACTTGGCAGTTGTGCAGCTGGTTTTGGCAGTGAGTTTTCGTTGTTTTTCCGTTTTGTTTTGCTTGGGGTTTCCTTTGGCCCCCCACCAGATCTGTGAGGTGAGCTCACACTTTCCCGTCTGCACAGGCCCTGGGGCTGGCAAAATGCAGGGAGGGGAGCAGAGGCCACGCAGGCAACCCAAGCTGACGCGAGGTGAGGAGTCACCTGCCGTGGTTAATAACTGCTCTCTAATTTGTGCAAAATGGCAGGCTTGCTCTTGGGGTGTGGATATGCAGATTTGATAGTAATAATAGTAGTAATGATAGTGGGAGGCAGGAAATGGAGACTGCTGTTGAGGGTGGCACATTGCCTCCCTTTGCTGCTGGCGGTTCAGACCCAAGGGAAGCAGGTTCAGGGAGGCAAAATGACCAAAACTAACCTTGTGGGAAGTGCTTAGTTTTATGTGTATTTAACACTCTGAACTAGCTGACTCTGGGGTCAGGTGAGTGTTAATGTTGGTTCAAGGGAGACGGCAAAAGTCAGTGATTGGAAAGAGGATTGGGTGGTGCCATCTCTTATAGCTACATCTAAGCTTTAATTAAATCAGCCTAGCTATAATGTCAGCAACCCTCCTACTTCCCTGAGGTGCCTGGAAGTGGAGTGAAGAGAAAAGGAGCAAGACCTCCCCCTTGTGCCAAGAAGCAGTTCAGGAGAAAAGCTTGAGTGCTGCTGCTTTCCACAGTGCTGTGAAAATTTCCAGTTTCTCCGAAACTGTCTCTCTGTATAAATTGTCCAGCCACAACTTGGCTTGTTTTTGTTGGTTTAATTTTTGGTTTTAGCTTGAGGGGTACCATAGCCATTTAGCTTTTTCTGAAGAAGCTGTCCTTGTAGATAAATGACATGTTCAGCACTGCAAAGACAATAAGCATGGTCTGTTACTTAGACCCTTTCTATCAACTCTTCAGGTATATTAGTTTGTAGGCAAAAGCAGGAGCAGAAATAATGTTTCATTCTTTGTTTGCCTACTAGGTACTGTAATGGTTAGATTTTATTCTGAGGTGGATATACAATGAGAAGAATAACTTCTTGATCTAGTGTTCTGCATATTTTATTGGACTAATGGTAGAAATATCCAGACCAGTGTTAAAAAAAAATCCTGAAAGAAGCTGTTTTTTAAAAATACTAGCACATACTTGTCTTGCATAAAATAATTTAACTTTAAAACCTACCTATAGCAGCATAAATTAACTGAGATAGTTAATTGCAGGACTACATTTACAGCTGCTGGGAGGAATAATAGTAAAAGTGTGAGGAAAGTTTGGGCTGTTTGAGGATAAGATTCCAATCTTTGATGAGAAGTGAATCTTGCTCTTAAAACAGTGAATATACAGCAACAAAACGGTATTTCATTTGCTTTCAAGTGTCTTAGCTTAAAATGTCTCATGCCTCATAATCTGTGTGTGTTTCAATATTAACACTGCCCGGAGGAGAACAGTGCCTGCTGCCCAGAAGAGAAACAGAAGAAAAACATCCCCAAACCTAAGTGTATCATACAAACCCCTTTGCTATTAAACATTAAAAAAAAAAAAAAAAAAAAAAAAAAAAAAAGTTATTGCCCAGGAAGTACTATTTGTAAGAAATACTGGCTATTTATTTGCTCTTCTTATCATCAATCCTTTACTTAGAATTGCAGGTGGGGTAATAAATTCTCTATTGTTAGACTGAACACATAGGGATACTTCCTTGGCACTTCTGTAGAAGTTCTAGTGAAAATGCTGATTTGACTTTTTTTACAAGCTGATTTGAATTTTTTTTTTCCCCCTTCTTTCCCTGAGATAAATAAAGTTACAAAGTAAAAAAGCATGAGTTGTATAGGTTGGTTTTTTCCACGTCTATCCCCACTTTAACTGCTTTGCTTACCTTTCTCTTAAAAACCTATAAATATATGTTTCTGAAATTCCCAATGCTTCTGACCCTAAGAATTTCTAGTATGGAAGTTGAGGAGGTGACTGCCTTAGCTAGTCATATGTAACTTAGGGCTAAAATACATTGTTGCTGATCTCTGAGCTTCTTTTTTTTTTTTTTTTTTTTTTAATGTCTTAAAGGTGTCTTAATTTGCAATCTGGGAATAAAATTTGAATTCCATGGGTAATTTTTTTCCTGAGGAGCATGAAGGGAATGGAGAATAGGCTTAACAGTATTGAAGGCCTGTAACAAGGCCAGAAAGATGACCTCTGTTTTTAATCAGATGCATGCTGTATATGTAAAATTCATGTCTTTTCTCAAATGCTTTTTTAATTTAAATTCTTTTCCTTGAAATGGTAAAGAAATAAAAGCTGTTCAAGCCAGGAGGCAAGGGTTGTTTTGACAGTTCATGTTTTGTTTTTCCTAACATTTGTTGAACTCAAGGAAATACTGGAGTGCAGAAGATGGAATGACTTTCACCTTTGCTCCTCTGTGGAGATTTAAAATCTTCTAAAACAAAAGATGCACTAAAAGCATGAAGGGCCATACTTGAGGTTCCTAAGATTGTAACARCAATGCAAAAGCAAAAAAGAGAGATTGATGGAGGGGAGGAGTGAACAATTTAATCAAGTTCCTTAAGAWATTGGTATTTGTACTAAATATTTACATACATGCAAAATTATATTCTGTAAATATCTGTAAGATATTACAGATAATTAATTCTGTAATTAATTCCGTAAATATCTGTAAGACTTTATTGCTTTAAGAAAAAAAAAAGTACATTTTGACATGGAATCTATTGCTTTAAGAAAAAAAGATTCCATGTCAAAATGTACATCATGGCTTAAGAGTTAACCCTTTTGAAAAGACATATTTGATATGCATATCCACTAGTAAAATTATTTTTATAGAAATATTCTAAGTGATGATAATTTCAGGTGAGTTTCCCTCCTTACTTGAGATTTGGTGAGGATTACTCTAGATCTGTATGCCCCACTGCAGTTTTCTGCCCCTGGCCAGTAAGAAGAAAGGTCTTTTGGACATTTTTATTTGKTTGTTTGTTTATATTATTATCTTAAATAGAAGTACTTTCAAGTCCTACAAAATAGCACGTAGAATTTATGTAGCAATGAAGACAACATGAAAGAAGTTGACAGGTCCAGTTCAGTTGTATGTCCATCCCTAACTGGTTTTCATCTCTAATGCCCTTRTGATTGCAATTTGGATGTACCCCAAGCAGTTGTGTTAATGTTTACCAAACGAACATTTTCTTCCATCTTCTTGCAAAGATGAACTTGAAGAGGAAGGCTTTCTTCCTCCATTCCCAAATGAGGGGTATGTGATATCTGTGTGATATCACATATATGTGATATATAGTGTCTTTTTTAAGCCACTCTATTGTGAATGAGCACTACAGTTGCCCATCTAGGACACTGGCATGCGCGCTCTCCTTGTGCAACTAACCCATTTGATCATGTTTTCTGTCACTCTGAAGCCTTSGTTTGTTCTTCTTCTTTTTCACCTCTTCTTCCTCTTCTGTAACCCCTTCTTTTTTTCCTCTAGCACTCATGAATAGTGCACATCAAAAATGCCCCGTGGAAGAGGTATGTCTGACACAGCGCTGTGCGGCTCTGAGATCAAGTACAAGCTTTGCCGGTTTCAGCTCTGGTTCCCTGATGGTGCAGGAACAGCTCAGGTGTCAGCTTGGGCGCAATAAGACTCTACCACTTCCTAAATTGCATTTGCTATGCAAAATTGTGTCCCTCAACTAATGACCTTTTTTTTCCCCCCAATCAAAGTCAAAAGCTAATGTGGCCATTGAAAAAAATTATTTGAATATAAATATGGCAAAAATAAAAYATGAAGAGGTCAGGAGTTATTTATGTCATGTCATTTAAAACAGTGGTTTGGAAAAAAAGAAAAAAAATGTTGGTGATTCCCAATCTGCAAGTGACTACATTTTGTCTGAGGATATATGATGTGAAAGAAGGCAATTATTTACATATCTTCCATTTTATGTAAGGTGAAAAATATTTTAAATTTTGTGCCTTGGTGCTTTTATTTCTTTTTTTAAAAAAAAAAGAACTTTATTTTTCCTCCCAAAAAAGAGATAACACATCTCAGAAATGCACTATCAAAAGCAAAGCCAGATGCGCTTAGCAGTTCTCCATTTCACTGATGGAGTATTGTAACTAAGGGAGGCAAAAACCAAACAATCAAACAAACAAAACAAACAAACAAAAACCCCAACCCCCCAAAAAACGAATTCCACCTCTAGGGTCGCCACCAGGCACAAGGCAGGAGCACATTGCAAGGAAACAAAAAGGGGATGGGTCCATCTGTTTTGATGGTACCTTAGGTCTGTAGAATGACTTCGGCTGGTTATGAAATGGTGTCCTCAACCTTTTAAAAACATCCCTTCATATTTAATACAAATAATTTTTGTTTGAACATGGCCATTATTAAAATCTGCAATTCATGATCTGATGCTGTATGTTCTCAGTTTCATTTATGGTGGCTTGGTAAGGGATATGTTGTTATCCTCATCTTATTGCTACGATAGTATGTTTTAACCTTTTTTTGTTTTGTCTATTTAAATAGCTTCTCGGACCTCTAACCATAGTGAGCAGCAGAGGGATAGAAGGTATGATGCAGTTATTTGTATTACAATTATATATCATYGAAAAACKCATTAGATGGTGTCACAATATTATTTTTATCCCTTACTTTCTCCTCTAGTTTATTTCTTTCCATCTCATTTTCCTTTTTATCTTAAAATTAATTAGACTTGGAATAAAACAGAAATATTGTGGTTGTTAAGAACAGAGAAGTTAAGGGTTCGAGGAGTTTTCTGGTCAAAATTGCTTTGTATCTTAGTATTATTATTATTTTTTTAACTGAGTAYTATTATTACTTTTTTAACTGTAGTCAATCAACCGTCTTCATTAACTTTCCTGACTTCWATTCTTGGGATTACTTGAAAGTGTAAATAAATAGACACCTTCAGGCCTCCTGGTATTTCAAAGGATGTTGAGAAAGGAAGTCACCAACTTGGTGAACTGAGTCTGTCATAATTTAAGGAGTAAATGAACTGTATTCTTCTCACTTTTTAAAAATAGTTTAAAAAAATATATATATCAGTTTTTCTTTTAGCAGCCAGAGGCTTCTGTAGCAGATGGCTTCATCTGTTCACAAAGCTCACTTCTTGAAATATATTTTGTGCCAGAYTTGAGAGATTGATTGTGGTGTGTTCCCAGTGAGGTCTCAGGACAGTTGTGTGGTTCTAACTGCCTTGTCCTCCCATTGTAGCAGGCAAAAGGCAAACACATGAAGACTAAAGCTTGTTCCATTCAGTTGTTACACTTGTATTTAAGCATTAAGTAATTAATAATTAAGTAAATAACAAAAAAGATAATGAAGTAAATTATTTTACTGAAGCCAGTAAATCTATTTTTTGGCTTAGAAATTTAAGTAGACACTTCAAATGGAAGCCTAAGTGCTTGATAGATAGGTTGGGTGATTGCTTTGAAATTGTGAGAGGTATCTTTGGTTAAGTCACAAAAGTGTGAGTTGTTCTTATTTCCCAGTCTGAGACAGCCATGCTCTTTTACATTTAAAATGACTGTTTTAAATCATGTTGGTTAATTATTCCCTTTGCCTTCATCTCCAGGCGTCCTGAAATCACAATAGTTGCTGCTGAACCCCTCCGGCCGTCCTCCTGGTTTCCAGGTGCAAGCCCTGTAACTCCCCAGGGATTAGGATTCCCTTCTGCTTCGTCTCATGCTCAGTGGAGAACAAGTGAGCTTATTCCAGCTGAGGTGAGCACGTATTTACATGAGATGTGTGTTCGATTTTAAAGGTAAAAAGCACTTTAAGTTAGAGAGAAACAATATTGTCTGTGATGGGTCTCTCTTCTACCGTACATGTTAATACAGTATTTTTCAATTATAAGTGGGTTTTTTTATATTCATCTTTGATCATATTTAATTTTCTATCTTTTTGTTTTGTAGCAACCACCATCTTATGAGCAAGTGATAAAAGAAATTAATCAAGTACAAGTCAATACAACCAATAAYAATAATGCTGCTGCTCCTAGACATACCACTACTTCTGCAACACAAACTGACTTTCCAGAGGAWCTAATCAGCCGTTTTCCAGGAAGTAATGTAAAAAACAGTCTGCCTGCACGCTGGGAATCTGCAAACTATACAGGTGAGCTGTTTCTGGATTTTCTACTGACAGAAGTCTCACTCTGTCTCATGAAGAAGCATGTTACTGATGTTTGCAGCAATTAAAATGAATGACAATAAAATTTATGGGAGTGATTACTTCTGTACATTCCTGTAAAGCCCTTTTCTTCAGAATAACTGCTATAGGTTAGACTTTAACTGAAGCTTGCTCTGCAATCAAGATAGAATATGTGTCYTTATGACTTTAAAAATCATTCAAGTTTTGCTCAGTTCAATCCATTTAGCCATAATGGCAAATGCTTTGACCCAGACCCCGAGGAGTTCAGGCCTMTAGTCAGTGTTTTACACACACAGAAAAGTGTATGAACTCAACTGGGGAAGTTGCTGTGCTGTTCTTTGCTTATGCTGTGAGCTAATGAGTAGTTTTGAACTTAAAGTCTATAAATTTCATGCATTTTGATGATCGTCAGCTTCTGCCTATAATTGTTATTCTTAATCTTTCTTTCTAGAAAGAGAAATGCAAAATTTGATAAGCAGCAGTATATTCTGAATAAAAATCAGCAGGTTTCGCATTGTAAAGGGGGACAAAGGATAAAGTGTGCTGGCACAGATAACAGAAACATTTTCTTTTTTTCAGCAGGGCAGGGTCCTCTCAAACCTCCTAGGCCTTCTGCATCTCTCCTGAATAGGTCATCTTCMGAAAATGAGACTCCCTTAATAGTCTTTGAAAGTTCTGAGAATCAGAGGTGCCAAGAAAATCCCAATGCTGTGATATGTCCTGTGCCAAAGCCAAGATCAAAAAGCAATCTTCGACCTGTGGTCCAAAATTCTGAAAGTAGAGTACCAGACAATGGAGAAGTGAATCAGGCCACCACAAGAAGGCAGCAACCTCCAATTCAGCAGTCATCTCCTTTAGATGATAGTTTACTGGACAATCCTTTGGCAATGGACAGTATGAATGCAGAAAAGAACCACAGTAGTATTGTTTCAAGGATCAAAGCTTTTGAATCCCAAGCAACTAATGATACCTCAGGATCATCAAACAAGCCAGAAATTGCTCCACGATCATTTGCCCCAAGACCTGTACCTGCAAAGAAACCAGTAGTTGCTCCAAAGCCAGGTGTAAGCAGAGTTTCAGGAGATTGGGATTTGTGGACAGAAAGCAAGTCAACACCTTCTAACAAGGAATTGCATGCCCAACCTGAAGTAGTTGGGAGCAGTGCTGTAACTAAACCTGAATTGCCAAAAAAAACAAAGCCTGGTATTGTAAAAAGTATTAGTAGTGATTTTGTTGATGCAAGGAGTGGGTCGGTTGCAGAGAACAGTGATGGACAAAAGAAGTTTCCTGTTCCCGCTCCAAGGCCACTTGTTCCCAAAAAGTCACGTTCTGTAGAAAATCCTGCACTTCCTTTGCCTTCAGTTAAACCAGTTACTGCTGCTCCCCGTCTTTCTGTATCTGCCCAAGAAAAAGCTTTCAAGTCTCTGGGAGAGTCACCGGCAACCAACTCCTCATCACCTGCTTTGCAAAGTAAACCAGATGTGGAAGGAGATCTGATCAGTTTTGATGATGAGGTTTTGCCTCTGAGTCCAATTAGTATAGTTAAAGATAGCAGCAGTTCTGAAGCAGCAGCAGGTAAGAACAAACTTTTCAAATCTGACACTGTGGTTAGTTTGTAGGTGTGTGGTATTTTGCCAATTATGTCTGTTCTACCAGTCCTAAGAGAGTGTATTTATGTACATGAAATGTTTTGTTTGCAATTGTGTGAAAATCTCCATGAAATAGCTTGGAATTTGAGACTCAAAAGTGTTCAGGCTATATAAATCTCAGAATTTGCCTGCTGTTTTCATTACATTACACAGCAAACATTACATGGTTGCTAAAATTGTGATAAAGTTGTGTGCTGGATGTCTCCTCCAGAAAGTACCAGCTCTCTCTCTCAAGAGCTTGGCCCATATTGCCTTTTGATATCTAATCCAAATAACTGCTTTGAGRGACTACATTCTGTATCAGAGATTTCCCGAGTGTGGTGTGTTTGTAGATATTTGTTGTATGGTCATTGAGAGGAGYGGGAATGAGTATCACATTTAGTGGAACATAGTGGAATATTCTACCCTCTYGCAAGTGTCTATTTTCTCCTTTCTATCCTTTGCATTGTCTTATCTCATGGAATGTGTTTCATTATGCAATTTCAAATTTTTCTGTAAAGTGAAAAYAACTATTTCATATAAGTAGATTAATTGCTAAAAACTATATCCATTTCCTAAATACTAGTTGATTCCAATAAGCACTTGAGACCCTTTTTTTTTCCAAAGAGGTGTTTTAGGTAGTTAAGACGCAGATGGGTCTCAGGCTGTCATTGAATTTTACAGCAGTGCACTTTCCCTACTACTATTCAAGCATGCCCTAATTTACTCATTTTGTTCAGTCCCATTGCAATCCAGTTCTGCTKTAAAACAAATGGTATGTTGTATAAAATGCACGTTTAAAAAGTATGATTTTTAATTCTTTTTTTGYCTCATTTATCATTAAACGTTTCGGCCCTTTGAAAGGGATACGTAAGTACTATGTAGTCATAGTAAATCTTTATTAGTGGTCGTTAGAAACTGTGATTTTATTATGGTTTGTGAATTATGTTGTTAGATGAAATTTGGATTAGTGATCACTTTTATCCTGTACTGGCATAAAAAGCCTCAAGGCAGATGTGGAAATGGGGATCTCCGGGCAGGGGTTCTGCTTTTAAAAGCTCTGAAGCAGRATTGAAATGAGAGACCTTATAGCAGCAGAAGGTCCTGCAGGAGAGGTGGTGACCAGATCAGTGTGGATATGAGCCTGTCCCTTCTGGGACTGAGAGGTTCCAGGAGCTGTGCAGGATCTGTGCCAAGCCCAAAAGGGAGGAATACGGGATGATCAGAGATGTTTCCAATTTACCTCAAGGAAGTGCAAGACTGACAGTATTTTGCTGGGGTTACAGTTACAATAATCTCTTTTGGAGACTACAGTTGCTGAACAGCCATTGTGCACGTGATGATTTGAAGAAAGTTAGAAGCTCATGAGGTGATGACTGCTTTCCATGGGTAGATTGTACAAGTAGAACTTGTAGATTTGGTTATTGTGATTTAGGGATGCAGCAAAGGGCAAATGTGTATGTGCTCAAAGTGGCACTCAAGAAAAGAGAATTCTTAATTTGGAGAACATGTAAAAGGAAAATGGTGGTTTGTCTTTGTACACTAAAAGACTACCTCTCCCCAGCCTGGAAGAAAAAACAGATAACATTAAGTCCTCTTTTAAATCAAAATCTGTAAATCCAAAGAAAATCACCGTAGAAACCAGCTTTTAAAGTAAAATGGTAAGAATGGCACTCGTCACCTTTGTAATGTCCTAGGTGATAATCATGACTCTATTAAGAAGAAAATACCATTCTTTTAACAGAAGAATTATTCAGCTCATAGTTCTCTGACTACTTACTGAGCCAACTGTTCATGATCTTATTGGTTTAATAAAATGGCGTCTTTGCTGCTCCCCTTGTAATTTACTAAAGCAAAAAGATTATCATGCAGCATTACTGTTCTGGCAGAGTCTAAAGTCAGGATACATTTCAGATTTTTAGCAGCCACGTGTGAGCTCAAGACCCCATCCTGTATCCTTGATTACTAATGCCAGTGCTATTCCTTGACAAAGCATCCATGAGAAAAACACTGACTTTCTGAAAAACGAGGCTGCGTACAGCACTAGCACTAGCTATTCCTCATGTTCCCATAGGAACAGCTTAGGATTTGTCAGATGAATCCGCAGCAAMATGTTCTGTAAAGGCAGGAGAAGCTGTAATCTTGCCCCCCCATTCTCCAGACCTTTACATTTCTCACGTATTTGTCCTTGTTGTTACTTAGCAAAATGACAGACCTCTGCTTGTTGTTATAGCAACCCTAGGAAATGAAGAGGGCTCTTGTGCAGTGGTGTTGGAAACTAAGCACCAGCAACGGGGTTGTCAAAAAGCAGTTTTACATCACAGATTACAGTGTTTGTGCAACTTTTTTTTTTTTTCCTGAATTGCAGCACAGATGTTCCTGGTGCTTAGACTAATGCAGTAGAACTGGACAGACRGATAAATTACTGCTTTTGCTAATGCCTGATGCAAAAGTAAGGAGACAAATTGTTCATCTGGTGATGGAAGATGTGCAGGAGTTGATGTGAGCCTGTGATGGAAAAGACAAAGCAAAGAAATTTGAGGTCTTCATAGCACTTTGACAGAAAGCATCATCTCCCTCCAACAGGAGCTTAACATCCTCATAGTAGTAGAAAATATTTTAACATTCTCTGCTTAGCCAAAATCAAGTATGTGAATGACAAAGCAGGTTGTGGTTTCACTGGTGTGACTATGAGCAGTTTAAGTGGTGCAGCTAGCTAGCTGGATGATTTTCTTCCTTTCCCTCAGGCAGTCCCTTAATCCCCTCTCTTTTGGAGAGCCTGGGGTAGCTGTGACTTTCATCCGTGTTTGACAGCATCTCCAAGAGCACAGCTGTTTGTAGAGTCACCTTGCTGTTACTTGAACATTAAAGATGTTATCTTTTCCAGCCTATTCAGGGAGGGGGAATCATCCCTGTGATGCCCACAGAGGCTCTGGGTACCAAGAATACAGGCAAAGCTTTCCACATCTACTGTGYCTGTCGAGTCCACTAGAGCTTGCGGGAGGCTCAACGGCTCTGCGACTCAGAATTGTGGCAGAGCCCCGTATCCAGTTCATGTCTCTGGTGCTGACACAAGCGTAGTGCTGGAAAGGAGAAGCTGGCAGTGACAAGTCTTCAGGACAGCGCCTTTCATCAGTAGCCAAAACTGGTGCTAGTTYTAAGTAGCCACCTAATTTGGGACTGGAGATAACGCTCAAAGGTATTTGTATCCAAATGAAGTTATGTGTGTTCAGGCTGATCACTCAGAACGTGAATGCATCTACTTGGGGCTGTAGATCTGCTTTGGTTTATTTTATATACATACATGACATACCTACATACCTACACATACATATATGTATGTATGTGTCTCTATATAGAGACACACACACACAGTGTAACTTATATTGGTTGCTGTGTAAAAAGTGTAGTGTGCCTGTTTGCTGAGTGTTGTGATATGTTTCAGACAGAAAAATAGGGTAATAGTGCATTAAAAGTATATATTTAAACTAAAGCTTGGCAGGGATTTTGCTAGAATATTTCCATTCTTTTCCATTCTTTTTTTATTTTTTCCTTTTATTCCTGATATACCAGAACTCAATTGAAACTGAATACTTTGAAAATTCAGAGATAGCTTCTTGCCTTGCCAGCAGGAGACAGTTTTCTCTTTCATTATCTCTGTTGTATTGCAATTCTAGCAGTAATACAATTGCAGCATTTCTTAACTGCTTTGCTTCTTTCCTCACAGTATGAACATTCGGTTCTACTTGCATGGGGAAAAAAGCCAACCAAATGGGTGACTGCTGTCCATTTATACGTGTTGCTCCTTCTTGTGGCGTGAATGATGGGATGTCTGGGACATTGTAGGCAGTTCAGACCTGCTTGAGTAGCTCCAAAATTGCCTGCCCAAGGACACTGCCCAGCTGCTCATTCCTGATGCTTCCGGGGCAGTAGGAAAAGACCCAAAATATTTCTAAATGGTAGATTAGTCCAGACTTATCTTTAAAAAAAAATAGTTTTTCTTATAGTTCTGCTATGTTGCTTCAAATGAGTTTTATTAAAAAGTTACCTGYTGTTGTTTTGCCTTACTGCCAAAAGGATTGTCCTCAGAGCAGACTKACATCGTCTCATCCATTTTTAATCCTCTCTTTGGCCTAAACCACTGTGAAAACAGGCCTTCCTTAAGACATTGTACTGTAGCCTAGGGCTGATGTATGGAGCTGTGTACTGAGTCCTGTTGGTTTTGCTAAAAGATTGGTGATCTCCAGCAGCCGTAAGCGTTCATCTTCTCATCAAACCCTATAGATTTTGTTTAGTGAGCACTTGGAGCTGCAGAGAGCTTAGAAGTGACTCCAAGGAGATGACCTTAGACCTGAGTTCAGGAAACAATTTTTTAAAATCATAGTCACATAATCAAAATCAGAAATATTAATTGCTGCTGCAAGCACCAATTAATTACTAGAGGAAATTATCATCACCTCTAGTAGTATGTACAAGCTAGTAGCAGACTCAGCTGTGGTGCTTTAAGAGAAACAGATGTAGTTTGGGACATTCCTGCAGTTTCTGAGATGAAAATGCTGAAAGATGTTCAACAGTCYAAGCTCAGAAAAGGTCTGTTTATAACTGTGTCTGTGTGTGTTGTGTAGCGCTGTAGCTCTACAGTCCTCAAACACTTCTACTGCTACTATTAAGTGTTTTGATATGCCAAGAGATTTTGTAGGYCTGGGGTAAATTTTATTTGTGTCTGTTTTCTAATGCCTTATGTGAGATACTTCATCACTCAGTTAATAACATCTTGTTTATTCAGCCAGTGCCCTTATGTTGGATCTTCTATTGATTCTCACCAGATTTTATTGATAACTTCCAGAGACCATCAAACCTGACATAAAATCTGTGACTTCATGCACTTCTGTTGTGCTGTTTGCTAGGCTCCTTTTGCAAGCTCTTCATGTATCCTGTAAACATCATTTGATCTTTGGACCAAGCTCATTCTTGTTTTCTGTTGTGCTCCATCAGAGCGTCAGCAGTGGATGAGGAGCAGTACCTGTGCAAGGAGTTCGCAACATTTTCTGTGCTGTGAGGAGCAGGGACTATTACCAGATGAGTTCTCCAGGTCCTTAAGTCTTTGCAGAACTCTATTAATCTGGTTGATGTGCGAGAAGTTTGAAGTTTTTGTTTGGGCATATGGATGCAGTGTTTCTGCCAGGAAAGATCAAGGATATGATAAAAAAATAAAAATAAAAAAAAAAGGTATTGAAATCACTGTGTGCTTGTGGTACAACATACGCGAGTGAAGAGGCAAAACTAATCCTTTGGCATCCTCAGTGGAAAAGCTACTTGTATGTTAAGGTTAAGGTTGTTATTTATAAGTTTTTACTAGCCCTGGCAGATTCCTCTCATACTGTGCCACATCAGGTAAAGCAGATTGTCATTGAGGTCATTCCAGCTGTATTTCAAGCAGGGGCATGTTGAAAACAGGCCCCTGCATGTGGGTGAAGCACATTTGTGCAAATGCAAGAGTGCTTGTGCTGGGTTAGGCTTTGCTAAAACTATACTACCTGAGACAAACCCAGTGAATAATACATGTGTACTGATATCTGTAAAACGTTATCAAATAAAGTGTTGAAACAGAAGCTGCAGAAAATGAGACTAAGGAAAACCCAGGCTGCAAATACCCTTTTTAAAGTTTATTGAAAAAAGCAAAGATGGATAGAAGTCCTCTGATAAGTCTTATGATCAATGCCTGGCAAGTTAATTCCCTTGAACTGAGATGCTTTAAATGAGGGTATTAACAATTCTGTTTTCATGCTTCCATGAATTATGCTCAAACCAAGCCCAACTGTTGTTCAACAACATCAAAAATTCATACGCTGTCAGCCCCACTGCACGGAGCAGCAGAGTCATTTACTCAGCCAGTTTCTGCTGCCGGCTCGACACAGGGGAACGGGACGGCACAAACAAGGTAATGAGGTTTGGGCTAATTACTAGGTGACAACAGTATAATTGAATGTCAGATAATGAGTGAAAAGACGAAGCTTTGCAGGATGATTTCTGAGCCTCAGGTGGAGCATGTCAAAGCCTGAGATTTAAAAGCGACTTCTCCCAGAGTTACTGGAATGGAGGCCTCGGCCAACTGCTGAGTGATGGAGCAAACCACAGGAATGATAAACAGCTGAGAACCAGCAGTGTCATGCAGTCTTAAAGCTCATTTACAGGAATATAGCCCTGTGATTATTTTGATTGTTTAGAGTAGTCCATCCCACTGGATCTTACTAGAGATATGCCTTTATAAGAGAGAGGCTTTTGAAAGGACTTCCTTGTCCTCCGTGGAGGACTTTGTCCACCTCTGCGCTGAACGCTCGCTCAGGGGGTGCTTTTTGCTGCTGTGTTGTGCAGCCCTGCTCACCTTTGCCGAGCTTTCCTTTGCCGTGGGCTGCCCCACGGGCCTGCGCAACTTTGGGGCCCGCGCAACTTTGGGGCCCGCAGCCCTGCTGCCTCGTCAGGATTGCACCCGAATCGGCTGGAGAGGGGCCTGAGAGAGAGAGAGTCGTAACTGAGAGATTTACGGCAGCAGGAGTAGAAAGCTTAGGAGGAAGCTTGGGCTTCCCTTGCTCACCCTAAAATCATTCTGATCAGTTAATTAATATCCTAACAGTTAATTAATATCCGTAGCCAAGGATCCGTCCCCTATCCAAATCCATAAGCAAGCAAGGGGCTGGTGGGAGTGCACTTAGGCCCCACCACACGTTGTCTACGCTGCTGGCACAGGGCTGGGAACCTTGGCCATGTAGGAGCCGCCGGCTATGGGGAGTTCTTTATGAAAGCTTTGGAATATTCTGGATATTCTGGATTTTTTTAAATCTGTCTTACATTTTCAGAGGTAGATTTCAAATATATTAGTAAATGGTATTATATTGTAGTACCCAGAATTATCCGTATGAAATCATGACTTCATGCTATGCGCTTTTTCCTTTAATTTTAGCTGTTTCTAAGCGTTGAACATAAAGTTAGAATGTTACTAGACCTCAGCTTCCAACTTTGTTCAGAAGGTGTGGTAGGAGTTTCGGGAAGAGGGTGTTTTATTAAAGGCCTTGAAGAATTTGAAGAGAWGCCCAGCGTGCTCTGGCTGGTTCTGACACTCCATAAATAACATCTCATTGAGCTACACGTCTGAAAAGGCCACCAGAGGAAATCCAACTCAGTTGTCGGGACTATGAATATGCGTCATGGAGAATTTATTGGCCAGAGGGCTTCTCCAGTTTCTCTCTTATGCATTTATGATGCAGTTAAGTGTTGTCATTTTACTGTACTTTTTGATATTGTTGGAGAAAAAGGTAGGATTTAGAGGAGAAAGTAACGTTTGTAAATAGCAGAGGACATGTATAAATGAAGCATTGCTCTTGGACGTGAAGGTCTACTTAAGAAGGAACTCCTTGATTTTATTTATGCACATATATTTTTACAGCTGCCTTCTACATGCACATATGTTCAATGCCTATTAATAAGAGACGTGAGCACTAGCATTCATTCAACATAGAAAACATTGCTCCTATCTTACTGGTGGAAAATGATGGATTGATTGGACAGGCTTGAACAGGAGTGGGTGGTAATCGCAGGGGCAGAGCTCAGGCGGGACTCACAGTCCCCAATCTTCCCCTGACATGGAGTTTATAATCTGCAAAATGACACACTCTTCAAGATAAATTGGTTATTCCATAGCAAATAATATTTTATAATCAGTCTAATATTTACATGCTTTGTTTCTGTCTGTAGACATTATGTGGTGTGGTGCTGACTTTATAGCTTCGGCAAAATTTTATTGATTAAAACTTTTTGCCAATGTGTTCATTTATGCCCACTTATTAGAACAACTGCTTTGCGAACATGTTTCCCTAAAGTAATCCTGATTTCGGCTCCCTACTCCCGAGCAACGTGGTTGCTCTTGTTCAGTGACGTGTATAATCCCAGAAGACATCTGGGATATGTTTCTGTTAACTCAACTTTGAATACAAATGCACAGAAAAGAGGGAGCTGAGTACTGATGAAAAATCAGCCTGCTGTCTATGTCCCTGGAAGCTGTGATTTTTGATGCTTAATTCCTCAGAAATGAAATATAAATATCCTTAGTTATGAATGCAATACTGGGTGAGAGTTGTGCTCAATTTAAAAAATATGTATTTTTAAAATTTCTTTATTTATTGCCTTTAGATCCATTCCAGATCCCCTCCAAAAGTGAGCCTGTAAAGGAACAGACAGTTCAACCAGCTTTACCCCGGAAACCCACTGTTATCCGAATCCCAGCTAAACCCGGGAAATGTAAGTTCTTCTGAATTGTCTGCGAAATTGCTATCAGGAAATCCTTTTAAGTGGGATTTACTATCTACAAATCGATTGCTGATAGCTAGCTGTAATAGCTGTCAAATGCTTCCATGGCACAGTCTGACAGGCTGGCAGAGGCAGTTGAACTGCTGGAGAGGAGAAGAGAGCTGTGTCCCACTCCCTGCCTCCTGTCTGCATTAGAGGGGAGGCATACGTTGGAGGGGGAGATCTAAGGGGCAGCAGCAGAGAGTTGAGGACAATAAGCTTTGTTGTTGGGGAACCCCTTCCATCAGAAATGGTCTGAGCTTGTTCTGTCAGCTCGACCGCACTGCTGAACTGTAGCTTCAGTTGAGTTGACTCATGTTCTGACATCAGCTGAGGACATTTTTATGCTGTTCTTGTGCTTCTTGTGATCAGAAGACCAACAACATCAGTGTATTAAGCTTGGCTCCAAGCATACTTTAATCAGGATGCAAACATAATTTTCACACCTTACATCAACAAGGGTCAAGGGAAGTGCTGGGTCTGATGTCTCAGGGTGTTTAAGCAATAATGTTTGGGGTAGTAACCCATGTTGTAAAAAAGGCATACAGGAACATTGGTGTAAAAACCTTAGGTGTTCATTGCAATGTAGAGCTCCTGACTAATTTTCTGATAGTTATCCCTAATGCCTTCCACCTGCAATACTTTTCAGCTCTAGAAATAACACTGACAGTATCTCACAGATTGGGATTTTATCAGAGAGCTGAGAGGTCTTTGTACGCTTCAGTAAATAGTTGCTTACATTTAGCCTTACGTTTTATCTGTGAAGCTTAGAAAGAAATGTCACAAGATAGCATTTAAAAGTGGGTTTTTTTTTTTCCTTCTGACTGATGTTTCACTCCAGTGAGTAGATAYAGAGTCAAATTTGTAGCAACAAGCTGTCCTGGTGATGTTCCTAAGACTTTCTTTCATTGTTTCCTGAAGATTTCCCTTTCCTTCCCTCCCTCAAATTCTAGCTTTTCAGTCCTTTGTGTATGTGAGAAATGCGGTGGAAATGATTACAAATGCAGAGGAGAGTGAAGATAAGTCTGTTAGGAAAAGTCTTTCTGTTAATAACTGAGCATAAATAAAAAGCTTTTTCAATTGGAAAAATGTGTTTATGAACCACTATAAAGAACCTGAGACTCAATTATTCTCCACAAAGGAAATCTTGCTTTGTAATTTCTAGGGAAAAAAAAGGGGAATAAAAAGAAAGGAATGACCCGATAAGTTTATTATTGTCTTTTTCTTAACTGCGTTCTTTTTTGAACTCGTAGATAAAGTGGCCCCTTGCTGCTCTCTAGTGGCAATGGAAGGTCCCACAAGGGGCTGTTCATGTGGACTCAGCTCCTTAAGGACGGGGGCTGAGGACTCTCCCTTAGGGAGAGGGGTGAGTGCTTTCTAGGAGGTTGCACCTGGAAGGTTAATGGGATGTGGGAAGAGCAGGTTACAAGTAAGCACAGTAGCACTTCCTCAGACAGGAGCTGCCCTGGCTCTTGCAAGCGGCAGGAATGAGACCACTGCAGTTGGACAACGGTGAAACCTCCCCACATGGGTTTAATAGGGTTTCCCTTGCAGGGGTCCTTTAGCCACAGGGTCTCAGTACAGATGGTCTTTAGCCCTCCTGGGTCAGGAGGGAGATTCATTCTACAAAGACCAGCTGAAACCAAAAAGAAAAACTCCCAAGAAACCCCCAAAGCCAGCACTGTCAAAAGGGGGGCAGACCTGGATACCTGGGTATCGAGCTAATGCTCCTGTCATTCCATATCAACATTTTTACTGAGCTGTGATTACAAGGGCAGCCTTATACTTCCTCTTCAGCTTTTACACTTAGAAATCACTGAAAATAACACCTGCTCACTTGCTTTTGAGGCCTTTCTTYTTGTAATGGCTTTAATTTTATTTTTATAAAGAGTAAAGATAGGGAAATTAGGCCATCTGTTTACATGTTAAGATTTGAAGTGGTGTATTTGCATAAATCTCTAGTACTCATTATATATCAGTAAAGAATGATAACAGGAAATTTCTCTTGCAATTACTGGCAGGCATTGCTTTTAGTTCTCATCACACTAATTTAGAAGAATGGAAGAACTTTACCTCTTTTTTTTTTTTTCTCGTCTTGTTTTTTTTTTTTTCGTGCTCAGTTATTGCCAACACTTGCCCTTAAAACTGTGGGAGAGACATCTGTGAACTGATCCATTTTTAAACATCTTGCCAGCCTTTTAGCTCATGGACAATGCAACTAAAGTGTTAAAAACTGAAGTGTTAAAACAAACATTCATTTTCTTGTGAGCTCTTCTTTTCCTGAGAGTATTTTTTGTGAAATGAGCAGCAGAAAGTTTTCATTTGGATGGAATTTCACAGAGTCACAGAATATTCAAGGTTGGAAGGGACCTCTAGAGATCATCTAGTCYAACCTTCCCACTCAAGCAGGCACACCTAGAGCATGTGGCACAGGGCGGCATCCAGGCGGGTCTTGAAGACCTCCAGAGTAGGAGACTCCACAACTTCCCTGGGCAGCCTGTTCCACTGCTCTGTCACCCTMACAGTAAAGAAGTTCCTTCTCACCTGGAGAYGGAACTTCCTGTGCTTCAGCTTATGTCCATTACCCCTCGTCCTATCACTGGCCACCGATGCAAAGAGCTTGTCCCCTTCTTCCCTGCATTCTCCCATCATGAACTTATACATGTTAATCATATCCCCTCTCAGCCTACTCTTCTCCAGAGAAAACAGGCCCAGCTCAGTCCCTCCTCGTACGAGAGATGTTCCATTCCCTTAATCATCTTAGTTGCTCTTCTCTGGACCCTCTCCAGAAGCTCCACATCCCTCTTGTACTGGGGAGCCCAGAACTGCACACAGTATTCTAGGTGTGACTGCACCAGAGCTGAGTAGAGGGGCAATTTCCCCTCATATTTGTCATGAATTCATAAATGCAGAGTCTGTCTATGTATGCTTTTATATACTTTCAAGGTTGGAAAGACCTTAAGCGTCTTRAGTTTGTTTTATTTTGTTTTATTAAAGAAATAATTTTGATAGGCACATATTATGTAAAATAGATGACAAGATTCCAGTATAAAAGACAAATTGATGGGTAAATACACTGACAAAACTTGTGTTTCTTAGGTTACAATAGGAAAGACTTTTAAAATTAATCTCATAAAATAATTAACAGGTTTTGTGCTCTTTGTTGAGACTGAGAAGGTCATCTGTCTTCCATAGATAAAGAAGCACTGTCTCCTCTTTGATCTCCTAAATTTGCTTGGCTTCTTAAGGACTATCAGGGCACTCCTGCCTCTTTTCTTTCTGTCACCCTGAGTTTTCTAGCAGGCAACAGTTTCTGTTTCTGCTTTTACCTTTCTGGTGATTTTTCAGGTGTCCAAGTCTCATGATCTTTCATGGTTACTTGAAATAACCCTCAGCTGTTTCCCAGCCTGAAAGATATTCCAAGAGCTGACAGCTGAAAAAAAAAACAAGAGCCAGTTTAGAAATGTGGCTGAGAGACGGTGATGGTGTTTCGGGGTATCCAGTGATGAGCGTGACATTCTCAGGGTAGGCACTGTGCTACTCCTGCGCTTATAGAGTAATAAGTACCACCTCTGAAACCTCTAACTCTCAGGACATCAGCAAGTTAATTCAGTGAAGGAGCTTTATGCAGAAGGGGAGGTTCTCTTATGGCCAGCCTCAGAGTTAGGACATTCCATTTACATCCTTTTCTTTTTTTTTTTTTTTTTTTCCTTCTTTTTTTTTTTTCCCCACTGGTCTTTGAGTGATCCTGCCCATTGGCTGCCCAGGCTTTGGGGCAGCTGTCTTCACAAAAATGTGCTAAATGCACAAAATCAAAGTGGATTTCCTCCTGTCTATTGTTGGTCTCTGTAAAGAAACCATTAAGTTTTCATTCGGGAACTNTTTTTTTTTTTTTTTTTTTTTTTTTTTTCCAGCTTTAAGTGAAATCCCATATAGCCCTCCACCACTTCCTGCTGAAAAGCCTATTGGGAACACTTCTTCTGTCGCAGTGGGAGAATGCAACAATGGTGATCAAGTAAAAAAGGTGGTAAGTTAGAACTGTTTTCCTGTGTTAAAACTATGTCGTCTTTGCTTAACAGATCTCTTGTGACTCTCACTTCTTTATAAAGTAAGTTACTTGAAGGACCAAAGGATAAAAGGGGCTACTTTAAAAATATAAGGCTTTCTTCTTTTAATTGCATCCTCTAATTTAAACAGATAATTTAGACTGCTTTCAGTTCTGAAAAAGCACTTTATTGATTTTACTAAACTTTGATCACATCTACCTTGACTTTTCTGTACTTTGTGTCTGGATCCATCGTGTTCTACTGCTTAATTCCCCAAACCCTGCCAAGTGAGTTCAAAGTCTAGGATTTACATAGTCAAAACTGTCAAAGTCCTTTAGACACTTTTACCTTCACATAGAAGGTGTCTTTCTGTATATGCACTAATCTCAGGCCAAAAGAAAATGCTTCTGTAGATAGAGAGGGGAGTGAAGCCAGCTTTTCTATTGGTTTGGTCAGAGCCTGAGTAAGCAGAACTGTCTGCTTCAAAAAGGTGGCCTCTTGCGCCTCCCTCCTGCACAAATACCAAGCTGTAGCTCKGCATCCTGCGAGCCCTTTGACACGGATTTGCTAAATAAATGAGGACATGACATTGCCAAGTGAATTTCCGAATATAGGGAGCTGTGATGGCAAGAGTGGCAGAGATTCTTGGGGAAACTGTAGGCAGTAACAAGATCAAATCAATCTGAAAGGCCTAACTAGGTTGGACAGCTGCCAACAAATATCTTTGTGGCTATTTTTGCTGAGAGGATAAAGTGTTTTTTAAACATGGTGGCTGAAGAGGCTTTTCACAGAGGTTTCAACTCTTCTCAGTAATGCTGAAGAAATAGTTCCCAGATACAAGATGCTAAAGAAAATATTATATAACACAATACAAACCTGAGATATCTACCGTCTATCATATAGTATCTGATTTATACTGTATGATATCTATCATAGTATATGATTGTCCAGGTTGTTCTGAAAAGCGTGTAGAAGATCTTGTGTCAGCTTCAGAGGATCTCATTTTTCCTTCTTAGAAAGGACTATATCACATCCACTAAAACATTTAAATTCCATCTTTGCAAAGAACTTGCAAACTGTTTTTTTCTCTCTTAAGTCCTTCAGTAGCATTGAATGCAGGGGCCTTATGCTTCTATTATCTATCAACAACCTGCTACAAATTTTGAGTTTCCCCCTYTAAATATAAATTCATATATTTACTTGAGCTGATTTCCTTTGTTAAGTGGTGAACGTTGAGAATGAATTCGTAATAAAGTATTACACAAACCATCACTTGCAAAACTAGGAGCATTTGGCTGCAGAAATGATTAACCAGCAAAAGTAAAAGCTGTTTAACACGTGCTTTGGTTAGCATATGATTGCCCCCTTTCATAGGGAGGAGGAAAATGTTAGGTATTATGGTAATATCCCAGTCTGAAAGTAGCAGGTTGTACTTTTTAATGATCAAGAATATTCCTTTGGAGACCTAGTCGAGAGTCAAAATTTTGCCACCACATACATTCAGATATTGTCTAGATGCAGAGAAAGGAAAGAAACTTTATGAATTTCTAGCACATGTATCCCTAATTAAGTAAATATAACTTGTCAGCCCTTTTAAAATATTATCTTTTGAAACCAGATTAAGCAGTCTGATTTACTAAGCTGCCGTACAAACAATTTCACCGGTTCAGCTGAGCTGGCGGCACTCCCTGGCACTGGGATGGCAGTGAATGGCAGGAGGCAGAGGATGGTGACTCAGTTAATCCATTAGTGACATGCGAGCCCTTCAGACGTGGGACATGGTCCTTTGCACCGCCTCTGCTGYGGGACAGTGATTTCTGACAGGGACAGGATGGGCAATTGGGAGCAGTGACTCCTGCATCTCCACAGTTCCCCAGGACTTACCCATTAGCTCCTTAGGAAACACGTGGAGATGCCTTCTTGAAGCACAGCTAACAGTATTTGCAATAAAATCTCACCTGTATGAGTTGTATCCATGTAATGTTTTCTATTCTAAGCCTGATCAGAGCTAAGTGCTTCAACTGTCAATGTTAAAACAAAATCGGTAAGGTATGTGCAGCCAAATTGGCATCTTCTGGGTAATGAAAAAACGATTTTTTTGTGTCTGGCCTGAGTTTTCTTTTAGGCTCTGACTTTAATGTAGTAGGAAAAGAGGGCTGGCTCAAACCTAATGTACAATTTAAGCTCTGATTCAGGTACTCTGCCAGGTTATTTGCATCTCTCTGCATGTCCAGCAAGACTTYAAAATGTTAGAATAAAGCTTGATTTCTTTTTTTTACTGTGTTCTCAGAAGCCCAGAAACTCATTTTATTTGTCTATAGCATATAATGTAAAACACAAAACGCATCATTCAAACAAGATCCCTTTTTTGTTGGTTTCTTACTTATAATGGCATTGTTTTTTTTCTTTTTAACTCTTGTAGGAGTCGGATCATTCAGAACAGCCAGGAGCACCTCACACAGAGCCTGCGCTTCCCCCAAGGTGAGTGGAATTGTTCAGCAATCTGGTGTGTTTCTCTGTTAGTTTGCTCAGTTAGACTCTCCCTAGACCACTTTAACACAGTATTAAATAAGCAGGCCCATGTAGCTAGCTGCTTTGYAGCTTGTCAGTGTGAGCAGGGCCATCACAGAGCAGCTATTTGGCTCTTCAGCACGTGCACAGTGGCTGCTGACGCTCATTTCGTTCTGCGCATGTAACCTCTTCCCCCGGGGCTGCCCATGGGACGTCTCCTCCTGCGTGTCGCTGACCTTTCCATGAGCAGCTCGCGCGTGCGGCTGCGTTTGAGTGTGGAAAGAGCAGAGGTGGCAGCTGCTGCCTCCCCAGACAAGGCAGAGACTGGGCCAGCCAACACGGCTCGGTTGTCATCTACACCGTGAGTCTGTGGGCTGAAACACACAGTATGCTTTGCTTGTAGCGTCAGGACAAGAGAACCTTGTTTCGGCTACACAACTACGCTACAAAGCCTAGCAATAGTAAGTATTTGTTCATGTTTGGTTTTACATATGCAGTGCATGCGTGGGTTTCACAAAAGCAACTGTTGATTAGCAGAAGTGGTGACAGTCCCACTGTCAGAAGGGTTCCTGTATGCCTGGAGAACTGTGGATACTATGTCATACAGTCCAGATCCTTTCCCTGGTCGCATGTTCCTTTGCCAAGGCTGTGSTGGAGAATAAGGTGGCCAACTTGCTAACGTGTTTCTCTGTTTCTTTGATGGTTCACCCCATGTTTTAGGCCTGTGAATGGAAAGATTATACCAGCCCGACCTCCCCCACCTAAAGGTGCTCCTGGAAGGCCACCTCCACCAAAGCTCTCTGCAGCCAAGACCTCCTCCCAAAAGGACCCTCTTTCCCGCTCCACTTCTGACCTTGCTTGTGACAGAAAAAACAGCAAGTTCAGATTGGGAGCCAAGAGAGCAAAGAGCCAAGTCTTAAAAAATCAAGATCCAGCATTACCTCCTAGGCCTAAGCCAGGTCATCCTCTCTACAATAAATACATGGTGAGTTGAGATACTCTGTCTTACATTGCTATTTACCAAAAAAAAAAAAAAAWGAAAATAGTGGTAAAAGAACAGAAATACGAAGGTAGATTATTAAGATATGGCTGTCAGAAACAATCTATCAGCAAAATCTTTCTCAGAAAACACTAATAAATAGTAATATGCAATGGAAAGTGGTCTGTATTTATGTGTGTGTGTGTGTGTATTAAAAACTTAAAAAAAAAAAAAAAAAAAAAACCCCACCTCTTAAAAATCCTATGGTGAACATGCAACTGTAGCCTGGAGACAACTTTCAGCCCAAAGTGGAAGCCTTCTGGTGCCTTCTATTTGATCTGCACTTCTGCCTTCAGGTGCAGAAGAGGAGTGTGAGGGAGAAGGTTGTATCTTAGTATGAATAGGGACAGCTCTGAGATAAGGAAAAAGTTGATTCCTACCTGGTGTGCTACTTCCCATTTATATAAGAAACCTTTGATATACTGTAGGTGAGGTTTTTGATTTTTTTTTCTAGTAGTTCACTAGTAATTCTAGGAGTTCATTGGTAATTCCTGCTCTCACATATTGTGCCATGAATTTCTCTTTCCAAGCAGTTTCTCCAGAGCCCTCCTTGACATAAGAATATTTTCTTGTATTACAGTGCATGGCCAACCACTGGTGCCATGTGCCATGGGTAAAGTTAAGGGAGGTCACATACTTAAAGCTGGATGCAACAACTAGGACAGTTCATACTGCTGAATGCTTTCCATAGGCCTCAGTCTTCTTCTGCYGGGCTTAAAAAAGTAGTCACCTGTAATACATGGTCTGAATAGTTCCATCATCAGAGTATTTTCACATATAGTAGAAATGTCAGGTGCTTAAAAATGAAACAAATTATTATCTTCCCCTCAATTTCTTTTCAAGCTACCTGTGCCTCATRGAGCTGCCAAGGAAAACCACCTTCCCAGGAACCCCAGAGAACCGTCCTGTAAGGTAAGGTGTTTTTCTCTACTGACTGATATTTAATCATTAAGATTCCTGGCATTGAGTACTTTAACCTAAACTTTAGAAGGTTACACTGAAAAATATACTAGTGGTTAATTAAATCAATAAAAACAAAACCAGCACCCCCAAAAAAGTGAAGCACCCTAAAACGTGGGGACAGTCTACTTATGGAGCAGAGACAGTGATTCTGGAGTGCCAAACTGGAATCAGGTGGGTGAAACAGAGATGAAGGCACAGCATTCATAAGGTATCTTCTCTTTATAAAAATCCTACAACAAACTTGTCATTTAGCCTCAGTGCTATGTTCCTGCAAGCAAAGGCCTAGTGGCTTGCCCTCACCTCCAAAATACTCGCCAAATGACAGATCTGCTGTCCCTTCTGCGTGTTATGGGATATTTGGGCTGAGATGCTCTCTCAAAGCAAGGAAGGGGGGAAAAAAAAAAAGAAATACTCATGGCAGGCAGGAGCAAGCAGCAGCACACACAGCCCCACACAGAATGGGCCATAACCCTGGCCCCGAGGGTGGCCAGGATTGCTCCAGATGCAGGAGGCTCTGTCTGCACCTGCAAGAGTGGCAGTGATGCTGCCCTCCCTTCCCTCTATGGCATGAAAGATAGACTTCACCAAAGTCCTGTCTGGTTTGCATTGGTAAAAAAAAAAAAAAAAAAAAAAAAAAAAAATATTTTCAGGTCAGATTGTGACAAATTGTCACCTGCTATGATATCATGGCAATATTATTGTCAAAAATCAGAAAAATGACTTTCAGAATAAATAACAGAGAATCTGTATTTACATCCTTCATGGTTTATAAACTTCTTGCATTTATTTGCCATTGCCAGGATTCAAACCCTCCTCCAAAGGCTTCTGTCACAAATGGGCCTCATGCTGTAGTCTTGCACAATTTTCCTGCGGGTAAGTACATCTGGATAACCTGGAAGCTTGCTTTACTCCACAGCTTTCAAGATGGGAATTTACTTAGGAATTACAGCTTTAAAATAATCAGGAATCTCAGTCTGCAAGTGCTGCGAGTGAAGTTGTTCTAATCCATAGGTTTAGCTGTAGTTGAGCCAGGTCTTTTAGTTAAATTCACTTGTTCAGCAATGTGCTTTTAAGGCTTTTTAAAAGCTCATGTCACTTCTGTCTGGGGGTTATATTAAGAAGACTTGAAGAAAGAAGCAGTGACTGTGAGAGCTGCTTTCACTGCAACGCTGCTGTCTTGCAGAGCACGCTGAGGACCTGGAGCTTCGCTCTGGAGACACCGTTTGCCTTCTGGAGAAGATTGACGCGGAGTGGTACAGAGGAAAATGTGGGAATCTCACAGGGATATTTCCAGCCAACTTTGTTAAAGTAGTTGTATGTATGCTTTGCATATGGTGATATACATAAGATCCCATAGATATCTTTTGTGGTTCCAGTTAGTTAACTGTAGCTCCTGCSTGTTTTATGCCATTTGCTCTTTCTCCCTGGCAGCACAGAAGATGCGTTGAATTTGTTTGCATGGTATTAGGAAGATGCTTGAGTTAGCAGCCCAAGYTTTGGTCTGGATATTATTTTCCCATTAATTTCAAGCCCTTGTGGGAGAACGGTAGCCCTTAGGACCTGTCCTACTCCCTCAGTTACCTGGAGTGATTTCTCTGGGCCTGCAGAGCAGCTGATTTTTCCTGGCTGCCCATCAGAATCGAAGCTCAGCAAGATGTCTGCGTCCTGCCCCGGCCTCTCRCGCTTGTCCCCTTGAACAGAGCCCAAGGAAACCCTTATTGCAACCAGGCTGCCTCAGGAGCCTTTGCTGGGTGGCACGCTGGGCTCTGAACTGCACACAAGAGGCAGGTGCTGTTTTGCAGTCCAGCCAAAAGGAATGGGACAGAGATACAGGACAGTTGAGGGCTGCAGAAATTTGCTCAGAGCTGCCACCTGTCTCTTTAAGAGATGAGAACTGCAGCTGTATTGAAAGTACTAAATATTTAGTAGTAGGTACAGAGTGTTAAATGGAGTCTCTGTTTAGCTTGTTAGCTTGAAGAGCAATTTTAGCAGTTGAAAACCTACTGAATTAAAAAGAATAGGCTCATGGTTAGAAATAATGCACTGAACTTGCTTTCAGAAGAAAAATTGGTTAGCTAAATCCCTTAGCCTCTTCTACACTGGCAATTTAATTGATAGATTCCTGTTCCTGAGGGCTAGTAAAAACATTATGTTAAAGCAATGAAATGAATATATTTGGGGGGGGGGGGGGCGAGGAAGACAAGTTCAGCATTGTTATAAATATACAATTTCATAAAAACAACGGAAGATGTTTTTCAACCATGTGCTTTAGTTCTAAAAGGTAATTTCCCTTTGAATTCACAAGTCTATTATTTCAGCAAAATTTAGAAAAGTTATTAGGGAAGGAGTAACTATACTAATTCACTGATCTCAATACAAAATACACTGATCTCAGTACAGCATGTTTTTGACTATTGAGCTGCTTGAACTTCCAGTTACAGAACACCCTTAGTACTGCTGTTAAATCTTGCAGAGCAAGATTTGCTCTGCATCTTGCAGAGCAAGCTCGCCTGGCACGGGTGATGCAAAGATGAGTTYTCCTGCAGGGCAGCGTGCTCCTGTGCAGCCCTCCCTAGGAGCTAACAGCTCGTTCTTGTTGGGTTTGTGAGCAGCAGCTTACGGGAGAGAGCAGTGAGGCCTGGCTCACGTTGTAGGATTGGGGTCCTACCCTAAATGGCAGGGCTGCCCTAGAGCTCGTAGCAAAAATGCACTTGCAGTCCTCGGGCGACAGAGCACTGGCTGTGCGCTGTGTACACAGTGGTTTTGTCTTAATTGAATTTCTCCAGTTTCTATAACAAGCACATGGTGCCTGGCTGCAAATGAGATGAAAACAATTACTTTGTTTTTCTCCAAACTGACCTTTCTTTGTGTACAGYCACTGTGTCCCTGCCGAAGTGAGATGTGTTTGTTTCGAGTACAGATGGCAAGTGCTGGGCTACCCAGCCCCTGACAGCTAAACAGTAGTTTTATCTACTGGGAGACAAAATTGTGCTAGGAGATAAGATAGCAATTATCAATTGAAAGTTTGGTGCTCTGTAGTAGCATCCAGTCCCATTTTCTGTCATTCAGCTATGCAATGGAGAAATACTAAACAATGCTAATAATAGAAACATTAAATAGTGCTTGTTTGCAGGAGGTSGAAAAATGAAACATCAGCCATACAAAACCAAAAAACTCAAATATGGTCATATATCAGAGCATAAGTGATTATGTAGTGTCAAATGGATGTCACAGCTAGAGCTGATGCTTATTTGAAAATCGATTATTTTAAGAAAAGTTGATTATAGATACATCAATGTGTTTTGTCTTATTAGATTGATGTTCCAGAAGAAAACAACAAGAAAAAAATAGTCTGTGCATCGCATTGTGTGAAGTGAGTCGATAAATCTTACCTTTTTTTCCCCTTCTAGATTTATTAAGAGATTAAAAAGAAAGTGGAAAATGGTGTCATTTGCACTGAGTKTAATATGGTTAGCAGCTACTTCACCTAAATATATCCTAGTGTTTTGACAGCTTCATTTTTAAAAGTTTATGAATTTGTACTGTACAATGAACTTTAATAAAACTCTTGGATTTAAGTAAAAGATAAAGACTAAGACCCACTTAATAGGTTAAAAAAATTAGTCCATCACTTTTCTCTTTAAGGAGAGTATGGTTGTAGAGAAGTAGCCCCTGATTGCTCCCACATCCTGGACTAGAGTTATCCTTGCTGGCTGCTGCCCACAAGGCAGAGGAGGAGGAGGAGGAAGGGCCGAGCAGGGAGCTGGCTCTAGCTCAGACCTACTGTAGTTGTGCAGCCCAGCAGCTGGGCACAGGGACCTGGCTGTTCCTCAAGGCTGAGGGGGAAATGAAGTCTCTACACTGGATTAAGTGATGCTGTCGGAAGATGTAAAGGCTGTTTCTACTATTGCTGCTTTTTTGGCCTGGCATTTATGGAAGTCCATAAAATTTGTTAGAACAGTATTTTTTTAATTCTATTTAAACAAGGCAAAAGAAGAAAAAAAATGAATTCACTCTTCAGTATCATACCAATTTTTTTAGACTGAACAGATGCAGGAAGGTTTCTCTTCGAGGTAGGTATCTTATTTCAGCACCCCTAGGATGAATTGGTTATAGAATAAACTTTGTCAAGAAGTATATAAAAACTACCTCCCCCATGAACGCTTAGGATACTTACTTGTATATGGGCAAAAATAAGAATCTGGACATGTAGCCCAGAATCAAGGTGTTTTTCTTGCTACCTTTGGAAGAGAAACAAAGCCAAACATTACAGCAACCAGGAGGTGAGTGCAAGAAGTAGGTACTTGTCCAGCCGCTTCAAACTTCAGCCTCCTTTGAGAACAGAGGTAGCCAAGGTTAGACTCCAGTTTTCCACCTATTCTATCTTCAGTGCATTCTTTCCCTCTTCAATGAAAAAGTATCAGTCATTTTTTGAATAATGTTGTCTTCTCAGTAATAACTGGACAATAGCAAAAACAGCTTTTTCTGTTTGTACAGAGGCCCAAGATGTGTTGCCCGGTTTGAGTATATTGGAGACCAGAAAGATGAACTCAGTTTTTCAGAAGGTGAAACTATCATCCTTAAAGAATATGTAAACGATGAATGGGCCAAAGGAGAGCTGAGAGGCACATCTGGAATTTTCCCATTGAATTTTGTGGAAGTAATAGAAGACCTTCCTGAAACAGGTATGAGTATGTTAGCGACCCTGCAAGCATCTTCCTCCAGCACATAGATTAGCATTGCATACATACAGGCAGCATAAAAGGATATGGGATAAAAGTTCAAACGGACAGTGGATAGGGAAGGAGCTGGAGAGAGGACAGATTAAAAAAAAAAAAAAGAGTAGGATTTAAGAGTTGCTCTTTATAACCACTTGAAATATTTAAAATTTCCATCATTAGTAAAGTTTTGAAAGTCACTGCGTCTGTTCTAAGCTGCCCTTTGCTCCACAGGTGTAAGGGCATCGCCGAAGAGCAAGGTGGAAGGTTCCTCTTCCCTTCCTCAGGTAACAGGTTTTTATAGGCTGGGCCAGACTTGCTGTACATCTTCCACAGGCTTGCACAGACTTTCTGTTATCTCTGTACCATGTCATGCTTGCTGCACAGCTTTAAATTGCAAAATTAACATGACCTTGCAGAGTTGCATGATGTTGCAGTAACATAGAAATTTGACAGTTGGTCTAAATTGATAAATTCATAGCTTCTTGCAAAAGAAGTATTTTTTAACCAAAAGAGTGCACAGTTCTCATTAGCTCTATTTTGTTTCYACTATTGTCGCAGTGGATTAATGTTGAATTTCTTATTAATCCTATTAATTCTTATTAATGATTAAAAGGAATATACATAGGCAAAAATCTGTAGTAATTACTGAAATGTTGTTCTAGTCTGCACGCGCAATGAGTGTTGTATGAAGGAGGAGTCAGGAGACCTAAGTCTCTACCCCTCTTTCACCAGAATCACTGAGCTGATGCTGATGGGCTCCATTCACACTTTGGAAATTAATTTTTTTTTTTCTCTTTTTATTCACTTGAATAGAACAACCGACATTCAGTAGAGTGGTGTGAAGCACTACATGATTTTACAGCAGAAACCAAAGATGATTTATCCTTCAAAAAGGGAGACTGCATCCTAATACTGGAACAAGTAGATGCAGAGTGGTACAGAGGAAGACTGAATGAGAAGGAGGGGATTTTCCCAGCGGTTTTTGTTCAGACCTTCTCAGGTACAGTGCTCCTGCTAGCAGGCAGATCGTTATTCCTTAGGTTGTGACAGTTAGGTGTTATATAAAGATACTTATCCCTAGAATCCATGTGGTCAGAATCTTCACAGAGGACACAACAATCACATTTATCTTCCTTGATTCTGAAGCTAAGCCCTCAGTGAAAGCCAAGAGGGAATAACACCCCTCTGAGTGACTAAGAGTGCACATTAATTGCAGCTCTACAAAGCCCCTTAATCTCCAAGTGTAGAGAGGAAAATACAGCCTTCCTCTGCCACTGGGAATTTCAGCAAAGTGATCTTWAAAATGTAGCCCCTTTATAAGCAGGATGTGAGAGTGAGTTTGTACTGTACAATGAACTGGTAGCAGTAGGGACAGGGTTTTTTCCCCCAAGTAGGACACTGACTTTGCTAATTACCGGCATTGGGCACTGTATGGGCGAGGGATGACAAGAGGGCCAGGGGACTTCTCCAGAAACAAAGCTCTGGTTCAGTACAATCCAAATAACTTGTGTTGTCCATATCCTGCAGCCAGGGTCGAGTCACAGGGTCGAGGAGGGAAGAAAGGAAAAGCCAAAGCTCTTTATGATTTTCATGGAGAAAATGAAGATGAGCTTTCATTCAAAGTAAGTACTCTCTTTTTAAAAACACTCMTAACGAATGCTAAAAAAGGATTTATATGTATTTAAAAAATAYACTTACGTTGAGCAAAAAGGAGAAATAAATACTAATACATTTGGTAGGCAGCCTTTCTAGAAGTTTTCACTTTAACAAAACTTCAAAGATTTCACCAAGGGGGGACAGAAAAAGACTTTGGAGAAGTGAAGAAGGAGAAAAAAAAAAAGGGGGGGAATCCAAGTCATTCTGTGACCTAACTATTCCAGCAAACATGATAGAGCAAAAACCGTCATCCTTTTGCAGAGCAGCCCTCTTCAGTTCTTGCTCACTTGATGCAGTTACAGGAACGTGCTGTTCAGTTAAAAAGGCAGCAGAGAAGGTGCAATACGGCCCAAGCAGCAGTCACAGCAGCAGGGGCTCGAAGCGGCCCTGAGTGCAGTGGGACACGGCCTCCAGTAGGGTTGGGCAGCTGGATGCTCCATGCGCCCCAGGGGCAGTTCTTGCTGGATACAGAGCCAGCGTCCAACAGCRCACAGCTTTATCTCCAAAGTCATGACTTCCATAACGGTGTCCTCAAAAGCAACTGTCTGAGAAGCAGCAAAGCTTCCAAGCAGGTCCAGAAGAGCGTTATTAGCAAGAATGTACTCTAAGGCACACAAAATAATGTGTTTCTGCAGCAGGAGTTTGCAACAGTGAAAAGACAGATGATCCTTTGCAGAGGAAAAGGGGGAGGGGGGCACTGGAAAAAAGGCAAGGGCTGCGACAGGGCCTCACATGGAGGGTGGGACAGGGGAAGATGAAACTAGAAACAAAAGATCAGACAAGATCTGGAGTTTTTGCAAGACCAGACGGAGCTGACACTACTGCGTAGCTTTTGGGGAACGTCTGCTGAGGGAAAAGCTTCCAAGGGCTGGAAAAAAAATGCAACTAAATTGAAAACAAAGCTTTGAGGCATTTAAAGAAAGCCTTTAATAAAACGGAAATGTGCATAAGGCGGCAGCCTGCATTGCCTACCTAAAGCGCTTTGGCAGAACTAATTTTCCTTTCCAAAAAGTGGTGACTTTTCAACAGATGACAGGTGTTTGCTTACCTGAATAGAAGTTAGAGCCATTTTTGGCAAATAGAGTCCCAAAGAGGTCTAACTACTGGAGAAGAGAGACCAACTTTGTCCTGAATGGCATCAGCTGTGTGTGTGTTACCTTTTTACTACAACCTGCCGGGGCTCATGTCACCTGTTCTCTTGCAGGCGGGCGATACAATAACAGAGCTGGAAGTCGTGGATGAGGACTGGATGAGTGGAGAGATGCAAGGAAAATCGGGGATATTCCCCAAAAACTTTGTTCAAATTTTAAGAACACCATGAAGCATTGCCTGCCTTTGTGCTCCCTGCATGGGGGGGAGAATGTTTCCATCCCAAAGGCACAGCGAGCAAGGACATGGCCTTTCTTTGACTATCAACATGTTTTGCACTACTTTTTTCTAGACAGTCATACCAGTATCTTGAAGTCAAGTATGAAAATTGTAGTCTTTTGTGACAGTGTATTTAGCCTCATGCTTCACGAACACTGGGAGAAGAAATAAAAGGAAGATTTTTAGCGGATTCCAGTTAAGGAAGTATGGAGGAGAAGTACCATTTTAATTTAACTTCTTGTTCTTAACGTTCTACTACGTTTACTGTCTGCTAATACATTTATCATGTATAAAGCCTGCATAAGGTAAGCTGCTTTGGGCTTCTTCAAAACTTTTCTTAAATCTAAATTAAAAAGTAGTTTTTAAGATATAATCACAACGTTCGGTATGTAAATCAGGTTCAATATTCTGGTTTTCTTACTGTTTGACTTCCACATTGAAGTGGAATCCACCTCTTTTATGACTGAGAGGATAAGGCAGATAAGTTATGTCAGTAGAAAATTATCAAATCTAATGATAGAGGAAGGCTCAGAAGCGAGCCCTTGTGGGTACTGTTCTTCTGTTCTTAGATGGAAACTGTTTATAGAGGGGGAAATCAGAAAAATAAAATAGAAGCATTTTGCCCCTTGAGAGGATTCAAACCACTCCAGACCATCTCCTAAATGTTGCTTGCCCGCCCCACGCTCGCCTGCAGTTGCTGGGTTTCCATCTTTCTGGAATTACTGTTCTGAYAGCTCCTTCTCCTGCCCCAGCAGTAGCTGGTGGAGCGAGCAGTGCCGCTCTGGCCTCAGCTCCCCTCACCGTGGTGCAGGGGCTGGAGCTGCTTGCCGCTCCCTGCGGCTCGGGAACGCGCCTCCGAGATGCTGCTCTCATCTGGGAAGCAGCCTCCGCTTCAGCTTTCTGCAGCCATGGGCCACAGCTTTCACTTGGCTCCCGCACACCTGCTGTACTGAACATCCGTGTAAAGGGTTTGTCAGGGCCRGAAGGGAAGGAGACAAAMAAAAAAAAAAAAAAAAMCCCACCACGCACAACCTGAGAAAACATTACAAGAAGCTTTAGCAAAAGAGAAAGAGTYGGTGTGATTTGAACTACTATAAAGGAAAGCAAACATGCCAAACATGACACTTTTACGCTACATCAGCACCTGCTCCCCTGCGTGGGGAATGAGGATCACAGGGAGCTTTAGTGAGCTGAGAATTGGCTTTTTACTCGTTAGAGTGACCAAGCCTGTGCTATTCCAGAAAGCTGGCAAGTCAGCAGCATAGCCAGCAATTCCTGCTCTGCCTTACCAGCAAGCCTGGCCTTAACCCCATGGAATGAAGCTCAAACCCATGTCCAAGGACAACCCTTCCTGCGCCCAAGCCTTCCTGCCAGGAAAGGCCAAAGGTTCCTGTCATTTCTTCAGTGCTAACATCCGTTTCCTCCTGGAGGACTCTGAGCAAGCAGAGCTGGCTGCCACGAGCCCTCCCAGCCTGCTCAGCCACGGGCGTCCAGTAGCTCCTCCTCAGGAGCCCTGCAGAAGCCCTTGGCAAAGCGCGGGCAAGCTCGGGAGGGAAGAGCAAAAAATAAAGGACAGGACACCCAGGTCCCCCGAAGCCGTAACCAGGGTGGAGGKAGGTGGAGGTTAAGTGTATGATGTTTACTTACTTTTTGTCTGGCAGTTTTTTTTTAAATTTTGATACAAGTCTTACAGTAGAATTAAATTTTTGTATTTTTTCAATTTCCTCTCCCCCTATTTTTATAGTTGTGTATCAATGGGTTGTTTTTGTAACTTAAGTTAGATGTTGAAGGTCTGTGCCTGGCCATAGATCAGTGGCTGTGCTTTAGTCAATCCAATTTATTCAATCCTCTCCCCTCTGTGCTGGGCTAGGAGAGCAGCAAAGCCGGCAGTGGGAGCAGGGAGTGCCCTCTGAGGGCTGCCTGCATCACTGCAGGCGGCTAAAATCCATTTAGTTTTGTTTAAATGCAAGGAAGTTAACTGGCTCTTACAGAAAACATATGCTACCTGATTTATAGAAATCTAGAAACTAGGTCACAAATGCTAACTGCAGCATAGCAGCAGATCTCAAATATATCCTTGAAATTCCGCTAGACCCCATACATTGTTAGGATAGAGATGGCTCTGATGTACTCCAGGCTTCTATGGTTTGACCCAACCCCTGGAAATGCCTTCAGGAGGAAAGCTCTGTTTCACATGCAAGTAACAGTGTCCTAAGTAAAGCTCTGCAAGTCCATTATGTTTGTTATGGTACCACTGTAAATTAAAAATGTATTTAATCAGTAAAATTTTTTTATAATTAAGTCATGACTACATTTTTATCATTATATGTTATGGAAAGGTCACTCTCTGCTGGGCATGATGGTTTTATACTGCTTAGATGTTTAACCAAACTACTAAAATATTTATATATATTTAAAGCCCTCACTGGGGTTTTATTTTCCAAAATGCAGTTGTGCTTTCTGCAAGACACTTCTCTCACCAACAAACAGAAGGAAAAAAAAAGCAAGACAAAAGATACAAGGTCTGGGAATGAGCTCAGAAACAAGTTAGCAGCAAAAAGCACATGGACTTGATACAGTTACCGCTGAGCRGGAAAGAAACCCATTTATTCTGCTTGCAATTAGGGGAAGGCTCTGAACCCCCCCTTCAAATGCCAGACTTATAGGTACACATACACACACGTGCATACACACATATTAAACCTTACTTCAGTAGATTCAAGGATTTTCAGCCTCAACCCCCATACTACAAGCCAGGRCTGGGTACTTAACGCTGAGAGTTTTCCCCCTGGAGTAAGTGTGTTACGCCAAACTCAGAACTGTGAATAATCACTATTTCTGGAGAAGAAAACAAGCCAGCACCTCATCCTTTACTCCAGTTTCAGTACCATTAAAGGTATTTTACAAACATAAACTAAAAAGAGCAGAACAAGTAGGTCTGTATTTACTAACAGATCTAATAGAATCCACTAGGAAAGTTACCTGAGTGTGGAGTCATGGACCAACAGTTTTAAGTATTATTCTTGTTAATAAGACTTTGTCTTTTCKCCCTAGTTCTGTACATCTTGTAAAAGCAAATGAATAATTCATCCAGAAATATTCGTATCAATCCTCAGACCTGAAACAGTGAGGTTGCCCCCTTCAGAATCTACAAGCAGAGTTTCCTTTAACCCATTAAGTTACTCAGAGGCTTTGCTACATAACAGAAATGTTTCTATAAGGAGAAGGAAAGCGGAGGCAGAAGTGAACACTGTATGTCTTTGAAGGCTTTACAGGTATTTCTGCACCAACTATTCTGTGAAGAATCACAAACTATCTCACAGATTCACAGATTCACAGAATTTTTAAGGTTGGAAGGGACCTCTA
>NW_020455521.1:5189345-5346845 GCF_003342845.1 Nothoprocta perdicaria
TGCCTGGGGTTATTCCTCCCCAGGTGCAGGACCCTGCACTTGTCCTTATTGAACCTCACCTCTCCACCCAACTCTCCAGCCTGTCCAGGTCCCTCTGGATGGCAGCACAGCCCTCCGGAGTGTCGGCCACTCCACCCAGCTTGGTGTCATCCGCAAACTTGCTCAGGGTGCACTCCGTGCCCTCGTCCAGGTCATTGATAAACAAGTTGAACAGCACTGGGCCCAGCACTGATCCCTGGGGGACACCACTGGCCACAGGCCTCCARCTGGACTCAGCCCCATTTATGACCACCCTCTGAGCTCTGCCATCCRGCCAGCCCTCGATCCACCGCACCGTGCACTCGTCTAGTCCACTGTCCCGGAGCTTCCGTATGAGGATGTTATGGGAGACAGTGTCAAAAGCCTTGCTTAAGTCAGGGTAGACAACATCCACATCTCACTGGTGCTTCCCATTAAGATCATGTCCCAGAAAACCATCTGAACTTCCTTTTCTGCAACTATTCAACCTATTTTGCTTCCTTTACCTGTTTGCTGGCAGCAAGTGRAGAGCTGGGGGGCACCCCGGCACAGCTCTGCCGCCAGGAAGGCGGGAGTTGCTCGGGCCCCGCGTGATCGCGACTGCCAGGGAAGCTCCGCAGGCAAACTCGCCCCTAGCAGCTTTAGAGCGGTCARCCCCTGACCAATCTACCCTGCGTTCTCACTTGGTATCCTGCCCATTCTGGTATTCCTGTTCAGGGCAGAACTGTGGGTTCAATACTGTGAATCAACACATCAGCTCACTCTGTTTCCTAATTCTATTCTAATTGACTCTGATTTATCTCTTTAAAAACTCCTTCTTTGGTTAAAACCTAGTTTTTTTGACTTGAACTTTACCTTTTTCATAAAGCACCTTAACTGTCACATGTGGATAGTCTTAGACCCCCAAGAAATAAAAGGCAAATAAAAGATTCAATTCTTCCTCTTTTAAAGCTTGTGTTCGGACTCACTGAAGTATCAAGCTTCCTCACCAACAGGACAGAAACACAACAAGCAAGAAAAACAAAACTGCACCACCATAAGCATAGAAGAGCAGAACAAATGGGGTTTACCAGTTGAGTAAAATGAAACTACGGAGATTCAACTCCATCTACTGCAATCTACAGTAACTGCAGCTTGTATATGTGTGGGCTTCTGCTTAAAATCAGATTAAAAATCAGAACATATAACTACTTCCAGTGCTTCATTCCCAACATGCAGAGCACTGTCTTGCAACTGTGGTCACCTTTCAGTTCTGAGGCAGAGGTTTAAAAGGCCACACAGAAACCTACTACTCTCAAGCATATTCTGTATTTCAGTAGTGCTCAAAAYTCTCCATATTGCTGCTATCATGAACTAACTACTTAAAAGCCTATTAACATCTCTGAATTACAGAGACCAAATCTGTAACATGAAAGAGGTAACACCAAATGACTACCCAAAARTTCTTCATAATTCTAGGAATACCATATAAAATATTTATAAATACACATACCATATGGAAAATAAGATTATTGTTTCAGAATTCTTTTTCAGCATCCTAATTTCTGATTAGCCCTATATAATGCTGCCTTTTGAAGAACCTTGTACCACCAATATAACTGGGGCTGCAGCTTCTACACTCATCCCATAAAGAATTTTCTCTTTATAAGGAACAAAATAACCAGAAAAAAAGACATTTAGAAAGCTCAGTAACATCCTTTCCAGCAGCACCTATCAAGAAAGACTAAGCAACACAGCTCCACCTTGCAACACCAATCACAAAGAACACATCTCCAAGCCAATTAACGACTTCCATCCCATCCCCCCCCCTTTCAAATCAAGATAATAATTTTACCTCACTAAATATTGGTTCACGCCCAGTGCCAAAACTGTGCAGCAGCACTACAGGCAAGCAAACACTAGTTCTGTATATTAAAACTTTATTTTGGAGCCTTTTTTAATTTCAAACAGACTCTTGCACGGGCGGCTCATATCCATCGGCTCGCTCTACTTTAGCGCCTGCCTCATCCCCAGAGGGTTTTCCAGCGCCACCACCTTCACCGTGAAGTTCCATGAGTTTGCCCACTAAAAAGAGAAAAGGAAGGTGAACAGTGAGATACACATACCCTCAAGGCAGTTTTAAAGCAGTTACATGAACCCACAAGAACATTTAATGTACATGTTACAAAGTCAACTCCCYACAGCCTGTGCAAGGAGACTGCATTACTGACTGCGAAAACAGCCATGGAACAGAAAAAAAAAAGCTATTTAAGAAGCTTTGGGAATGTCAGAAAATGGGAAGATAAAATCATTACAAGTCATCTGGGACCGAAACATTTTGTCATCATTCATTCCCAAGCCAAAGCCTGATATCGTTTGGTAGCATCTGCCAATTTCTCAAAGCAATAAAGAGTGCTCCAAGCTGAATAACCACTGCTTGGCTCTCAAACCTGACAGACAGCGTTGGACTAGGAGGACAAGTCTGTTAGCTGCCATAGCTGTTTTAAAAGTCTTTACCCAAAAGCAGACATGTTTTAAGCCAACATTGTCCCTCTTAAAACTCTAGGTAGTAGCAGTGATAGACTTACATTCAAATTTAGGCTTCTTGAGCATCTTAACCTTGCGGACATAGACGTCATGCAGGGGGTAGATGGACTGACAGGCCTTCTCTATGTCTTTGCCAATGCTGTCTGGGATCCTGAGAGGTCAGAGAGCAAGAAGTCAGTATTAGAAAGCTCAAATCTCCCCTGTTTCTGACCATCAGCATCTGTTTAAAAGCATCCTTAAGAACACATAATATTAAGGAGTTTGCGTCAGTACCAGCTTCATGCTCTGGTCTTTTTTGCCCCACGCACGTTCAGATAGCAGGATAATTTCCTTTACAAAGTTATAAGGCATATAGTGTAAACATCCTCATTTTGATATCAGATCTGCGATCCAACTTTTGGAAGCAAACACTGCGCTTCCACAAACTCCATTCTATCAAAACAATGGAGAACATTCAGAACTCCAGCTGATCAAAATTACAAATTAAAATAATATCCAGGAGTTCGATTCTATGTTTATGCAAACACAGGTGCTGGCACACCAGCTTTTCCACACGGAAGAGATGCTATCTGGCACAGAAGATGCCAGGCAAGTGAAGCACTAGTACAGCCCATGCTCAATAAACAAACACCACACCATGAATTAAAGTCAAGACTTACAGCTTATTGACAACTTCTTTGAGGTCGTTGGTCTGCACCTCCCGGGTCATGATTTCCATCATCTTCTTGCGGATCTGGCGGACCTGCTGGTGCTGGGCGTACGAGGTCTTGCGGATCTGGTTGTTGCGCTTCTTGGTGAAGCCCACGCAGAAGAGGCGCAGCAGGTAGCCATCTGTRGTCTTCACGTCGATGTGGGCTTCAATCATCGTCTGAAGGAGAAACCCAAACATGCATCCTCAGTGTGAGAGAGGTTTCACACACGCATGCACACACATACGTGACATACATGAGTACCTGCTGGTACCACTTCTAATGTTACACCTTTTCTTAAGGGTACCAGCAAGAGCGCAGACCACCTTCTCTACCTACCTGCCATTTTTTGACCATGGAGCACATCTTGTCCCGGGTCAGGTCCATTCCGTGGAAATTGGTCAGACAGTTTTTTCCCTGAACGTCCTCAGTTACGAGTTTAAATTTACGGAAGGCAACTTCATCATTCTGCAGGTCAGCCAGACTCACTTCAAATACTCGACCCTTAAGTCCATCAGAAGCAATTTCTGTGTTATGAAACAACACAGAGTACCTTTTATTATACCCTTTTTTCATTGTACTTTTCATTATACCAATACAAATACAGTACAAATTCCTAATTGTTAAAAAAAAGAAAAAAGGTGGAAATGCTGCAAAGTATTTTACTTTGAGTAATAAAAAGACAACYATGAAAAGCAGTAGTCCTCAAAGAATAGTAAACATCTGAGCAGAGCCAAGTCACTTACTCTCTACCTCCAACAGGGAACCACTTTAGTATTAGCTGACTCRTATGTGTGCATGACACTAATTTGATTCATTTCATATGCAGAGTTTAAAACAGCGTGAATAGGCATACCTTAAACTACAACTGCAAAATCAAGTTTTTAGTCATACTAGAGAGCTATCCTTTAAAATATTTTGTTACACACCTCTCTAGATCGCTCCACATTAACAGAAAGCTCTGCTCCCTACCAACCTAAGCATTAGCTGTGCCCTGTAATTTTTTTTATATATATATAAAATATATATATGTATATATATAAAAACTTCTGCCCATTCGAAAGTTTGCACAGAAACTATGTTAGGTTTAAATGTGCTACCACTATGCTAGCAGTTCTATGTGCAACAAAGATCTCTTGCAAGAAGCTCCAAATCTCAGTCTCTACACTCCTAGGSCTGCCACAGTGCCCTGTACCAGCACCCACCTCTTCCTCTTTGATACTCGGAATGCTGCTCACCATTTTCCCACCCAAATAAATGCCCCTGGGTCCCGTCATGGGGGTCACACGTGCCGTGCGCACAGCCCCTCTACTCACTTGTTCCTTGGGTCCTGGTGACAAGCGTCTTTCCAATGTTTCGGATATTAAACATTGCTGGCGCTTTGACATCGTACCAGTCCTTTTTGGAGAAGGGATCAACCCTTAAATAAATAAAAAGACTTCAACTCACTCCTGGGGTTAAGCCTGGCTGTAGCAGGCACCTCCTCCCCGTGTGCTTTGCAAAACGGAAACGCACACGTCCAAGTGTTGCATTTCTAAGCTTGGGACGGGCAGTATTTGCGCAGCAGCTAAACAAGTTACATGCGACGTGCGCGCTATGCTGGCGCTCGGCAAAGCCACACACCGACGCGCACGCCCGCGGTTACCGCCGCGGTTCGCAGCGCGCTCCGGAAAGCGCCGTGGGGCTAACACGCCGGTTGGGGCCCCGCCGCCCATCACCATCAGCGCTGCAGCGGGGGCTGCCGTTTTGGGGTAAAAACCAGCGCATTTCGCACTAATGCCTCCCCTCCCCGCCCTCGCTCCCCGCCGCCGCCAACCGCCACCCGGGCCCGCCCGCCATGACAGCGGCGGCCTCCGTGGCGGTCCCGCCGCCATCCGCCCCGCATCGGCGCCATCGCGGCGCCCCGGCGCGCGTCCCCGCGCCCCCCGGCCCCGCCGCGGCGCCCCCGGCCCCACGTACACTTTCTTCTTGGCGCCCTTCTTGCCGCCCTTGGTGAGGCGCTTGTTCTTGCCCACCGCCATGGTGCCGCCGCGCCGACGGAAAGGGCGGGCGCCGCCGCTCGCGCGAGATTATACGAGAGCGACGCTCGCGCGAGAGCTGCGCCCGCCCGGGAGCGCCCCACCTCTCGCGAGAGCTGCGCCAGAGGCAGGGAGGAGGGGCAGAAAATGGCGGCGGCTGTGGCGGGGCGGCCGGGCACGTTCCGCGGAGGCCGTCAGCCGTTAAACAGGTGTTACCCCCTCCTCCCCTCTCTTTGCGCCCTTTCTGCAGAAGGAAACACGCCTTTAAGACTGATCTAACTCTGAAGTTGGTCCTTTCTGAGCAGCGTTCAGACCGGTGACCTTCCCAGTTTCTCATGTAATAGCGCTTTTTGTAAGATYGAAGCCTTAGCCACACAGGAAATGGGGTTTTCTCAACAGAAATTATTTGTCTCTGTAGCCAGGCTGTCAAAACAGAAGAGATGTTGTCTGGTGACATTTTTATTTAGTCACTGTCTTGTTGAGTGTGAGAATTGAATGGGGTTGCTTTCTAAACACAGATATCCAAGAGCAGTTTATAAATAAGCTTTTGTGGTTAAGACACTTCCCAGCTGGGGTGGTGCCCCTCTCAGCCATCTCAAATACAGTGCAATTGCAGACAAGATAGGTCTTCTCAAAGTTAGATRTTACTGGCAAGTGGTGGTCATTTAATAATCTGTGGCTTAAACATTTGTGAAGCGCTGATAATGGATTCTCACCAGCATAAGTATTAATTAAATATTGCATRTTAGCCACTACAATTAAAAAGACAGCAGCTTCTATAATTTTTCCCATGTTATGGCTTTTCTCTCTGCCTTCCCCTCTCAACATCTCTTACTTAAGTGCTCAACACAGGGCTGCTCTTGACTCTCACTGCCCCCCATCAGTCAATGTGTCCTGCAAAACTTCCTTCCTGAGGAAGGAAGGGAATGTAGGAGGGTCGAACATGCAAACGTAAATAACTGGAGGGAACCTCTCCAAGTTCAGAAAACGACAAAGCACTTATGTCTTCCAACAGTGTATCAGTCGCTCAAGGAGAGAGAGAGAAAAAATAAAATAAAATAAAATAAAATAAAATAAAATAAAATAAAATAAAATAAAATAAAATAAAATAAAATAAAATAAAATAGTACTATGTGCTGTTTTAACCGCTGGGTAGGACTTTTAAGAATCCAATCACTATTTTTTGTTTGTTTCCCCTCCGTGAGAGGGGCACTCTAGAGGCTTGGCTATCCTTTGTTGTCTTCTGTAATTGGGATCTTTTTAGATCTAATATTTATGAATATACTGTATATAAATAAAAAGTATTCTTGTATAATTTATGTGCTCATATTTCAGGAAGCAATTATCAACATTTTACTTAGCATCCAAATCAGAAAGACARTATTTTTACTATATGTAAAAAGTCAATGTTCCTTCCTATTTTAGTTRCAATAAAGCATACTAAAGGGTATTTATGTATACTATTCACAAAATTCATATACCTTAAGATCAACGTAGAGTGCAAGCTGTTCATTTTTAATCCCCACTCCTGAGAAAGCTGCATACAACTGTTTCATCACTTCTGGATTAGCAAATCTTATTGACAAGGTGAGTCTCCAGAAATAAGCAGCACAGCAAAAGAAAAAGGCATCAAAAAGTATTGCTGCATCTTATATCTCTGGAGAGACTGCTGGATTGCCTCCTTTCAGTGCCAGATTCACTTAGATTAACGTTATACACGAAAGCCTCTAATTTAGGAAATATATTTAGACTGTGCTATATAGCTCTTTACTTATACCTAAAACTGGCAGCAATTAAGGAAGAGATTAAGCAAACCTACGTTTCATCTGGTTAGTAACATTAGTCATCAATTCAGCTATAGGGCAAAATGAACTGGAGCAAAATGAATAGCTTTATCAAACTGTGCATTCCTGGTCATACATACATACATATATATATATTTTTTTTTCTCCTATATCACAGCTATAGCCTATTTAATGTTCTGTCTTTGCTTTGAATTTTCATTATTTAGTGTGCTATAATTATTTATACTAGAGTCTTAATCTAGATATAGACAACCTTATACATCATTTGATAGTGTTTTCTTAGTTCCTTTGAATCTTGGAGGTCACATTAGGACCTCTGGGTTTTATATTTCCTTGTATATATACAGCTTTCTTCCCTCCTGGTCACTAATTAAAAACCCTGGAAATACTTTGAATGTGGCCATTCATGATGGCATAATGCACAAATTACTGATTAACAACAAACAAACAAACACGCACAGAACAATGACAACATCAAGAGCAGAACTACTGCAAGCAGGAATCCTCTGCCAGTGTTAATAACAGTKGGGCCACACAATGCATTTTCAGCCCCTCTTGCACCACTGCTGCAACAACAGCCTTCTGCTGCAGCTTTCTCTCTGCAGAGAGGACTGGGGTTTTCTSTCTGTAATCTGCTGGTTTTTAAATTCTACTTTACTGTCTACTAATATTCAGAATTACCCATCTTAGAAGATAAATTTTGCTTTTATTTCTGTTGCGCTCTCCTTGTTTTTTTCTTTTTTTAACTTTCAACACTATTTTATAGAACAATCTGATCTTTTTTTCATGAAACTGTTTGTTTTGATTGCAGTTTATTTTCTGGAACCAGGAAATCACAGGGTTTTTTTATTAAAGATAAGCCTATTCTATCTTATGATTTTTCTTACTTTAAGTATCTGATTCTTCTGCAAAAGATTATTTTTGTAAGTGTTCTAGTGAAACAATTATTTTCTTTATCAGTTCTTTCCTACCAAATTTGTTAATGTTTCAACTCTCTCTCTCTCTTACTACCAATGGAGCTACAGTTAAATATGCAATCTAGTGTGATAACTTATTCCAGGTAATAACGCAGGCAATGCAAAAAACTAAGAGGAGGAGATTGGAGAACTGGAAATTAGGAGGATAGAAATTCACAGACCAAACATTCCACATGTATTTTCTTTGCATACTCAGCATATTTTAAACTAAAATTACTGAGACACCATGGAGCCTTGTTTTTTTTTTTTTTTTTTCTCTCTCAATTGCTTGGTGGTAGAATTACGTTTTAAATCATTCTGTAAAATCCTGACTTAGTTTACACTTTGTGATACGAGGTTTCTGCTATGCAGCATTTGGCAGAAAAATCTGACTTTTCTCATACATTTTATACCTTCCCCCTTCAAATAAAGAAAAGAGAATGTGACTTTAAAAGCTTTTGTCTAGAAGATGTGTGACTGACTCTACCTAGTGATCGGTTGTGCTGAGCAGATACATTAAAAATAGAAAAGATCACATGCCACCGTTAAAATTTTCTGTCATTCTTTTTTTTTCTTGAAATAATGTTTCAATGTACACAATTATTTAAAGAGTAATATGATTCATCTCAGAATTCATGGCTTGCAGCATAAGCTGACTATGTAACTAATTAATTTAATAAGCAGGGAGCAAGGCTATTCACTCACACATGGGTTTCAGCGGGGTGGTCTTCAGCCTAGCAGTGGTCTGGAGGGTCATCGCAACAGGCATGTAGGTGGTCCTGGGGCCACATCATTCCTTTTGTAGAGTTTGTATAAAGATGATGGAAGCCCCTCAAAATGTGAGGGTAGAAAATAGTGCATGAAATCTGGCAGTGATAATTTTAGTGGAAAATTTGCAAAAAGCAGAAGCCACATTACTGGAATAATACTATATCCAGGCACCCAAGGCCTTGTAAGACTGGGATTCAAGCCTCTGAACATATGTGGATACTTATGGATTACTTCCTAGAGCCTGATCCTAAATCCTTTATTTCATTTTTGCTCATTTCATTAAAATTTCCATCCTCAATAGTTACAATTTCAGGCAGTGAAATTATATGCAACTAAATAATAACGTTCTTATAACACTTTCATCTCTTTTAAGCTTGTATCTTTTTAAGAAAAGGATAAATACCATTGTCATGGTACTGGAAGCTACTGGGAGCATATTCAGAAAAATAAAGCTTATAACATGGTCATTAAAATCGATCTTGCTGCTCCTCCAGAAAAAAAGTAAACTTTACATTCGGAAAGAGCCCCTGGAAGTCATCTGGTTCTCCTCAGCGCAAGTCTAGTTTCAAAGTTAGATCAGATTACTCAAGGTCTTCTACAGTTAAGCTTTTTATAATCTTCAAGGCTGGTGATTCCACAGCATTTCTGGGCAGCATGTTCCACTGCTTAACCTCCCAACTCCATCCCCGCAGGTCCACTTCCAGGCCCACTGGGAAGCCCATCCCCTCTTGCAGACCTCCCCAACTCCCCCCACTGTCTTCTCRCATTTGAACTCAGAGTCTCCCACTCAGCCAACCTGGCCTCATGCCGCGTCTGCCCCATTTTCCTGCCGTTCAGGATGGTGTTTGGAGGAGGTGGTCTCATCGGCTCTCTTGGCCCCCTTGCCCTCCAAAGCCCACTCCATGTGGTTGGGTCTCGTGGCTGCCCGGACAAACTGAAGACCAGAGYTCTCAATCTGCTACTGAGAACTACTCTACAATCATGCCATTATTTAACTTAGCAACATTGTGTTGGCGTTCATGATAGGTTTCTCTGTGACTTTACACTCCCAGAATTTTGAGCTGCCAAATGATGTTATATCCAGATGCTTTCTGACAGTAGGGGTAGCGTAAGCTTACTCCTTATTTTTCAAAGWGCCAGATTTCTCCAGGAAAGGAAAAAGATGATGGGAGAAATCACCCATTCTCCATCTGTGACCATGCCACAGGTACTTACAACTGGAAAAAAAGGAGGGAGTGGACAAGTAAGATCCAGGAATAAATGTTCTATTCTGCTTTCGTGCTTGAGACGAGATTATAGGTGTGTATTTGATTTTGGATGAATATGTTTAAGCTGCCTTTGTATTTCCCATATTCTGAGATCAGCCAGGGGACATGCTGGGCCAGTTACTGATTTGTAACCATCCCCAACACGATCTTGGTGAGCTTTCTTCATCCTMTTTCAGTGAGAGTAGAGCAAGTCCTTTACCATCTTCCAAATGGAACCCAGGAAGTTGTTTTCTGCCTTTCCACCATGATTTGATGCGTTGCGACATGCTACCAGCTACATGTTTTTTTTTCTTTTTTTTTTTTTAAATTCTGTCTCCACATATGATCCAGATTTTTTTTTTTTTTTTTTTTTTTTTTAATTTATTGTGGGTTTGTGTGTTGCCTTTCTCCTCAGGTATTTGTGGAGAGGAAAATTTCTACTAGGAAGCGATTTCACATAAAATGTAAAGAGGTTTGGGTTTCCAATCTAGTTGTCAGTACTCCTCAAAAAATAAGAAAGCTTTGAGTCACTCTTAAAGGGGCATTGAAAAAATTTCTCCATGTGCATAAATCTGTTCATCTCAAGATTTCAGAACATAAAAAATTCTTTAACTAAAAGGAGAATTGGGCAACACATCACTATTGAAATAAAATATCAAAATGTTAAAGCTGACAGCGGTTATTAATTTTATCAAATATCACTTATTTGAGTTTAATCTAAATGACAAATCTTTTAAAATATACTTAATATTTGAGCTACTTACATAAATGGAGAGCCTTCATATTGTGGTTCCCAGATATAGCACAGCTACTTATCTTCACTCTTTGGCAGTTCTTCAAAGAAAGAGTTTCAAAAAGTTCTCCAATTACTGGTAGAATCTAACAGCATTGAGAATTTCTGCCCAAATCGTGTCAGAAACTGACACAAGTTAACTGTCTTTTGCAGACCTACATTCAMTTACAGCAGAACTGAGCTCTCATCCCTGGGATAAAAGCAAAATGTCAAGGAGGAAAGATCAGAGATAAGCTTCAGGAGTTTCTGATGAGGAGAATCAATGCTATTACAGCTCTCCACATTAAACTTGAACTCAGAAATGCTTTTGTCTACCCAGGCAGCTTTCAGTGGAGATCTCATAGCTTCTTGAAGGAATAACGAGACTTGAGAGGCAGAGGTTGAAGGTGGAATGGCAACATGTCAAAACCTTTTTTTCACATCATAAATACAAGTTCTTAGGAGGAAACCACCTTATGACTTGGAGCACTTTAGGACAAACATTAATAATAACAAACTCTAATTGGTCATTATTGCTTGCACAGAAAATATCAGATTTCATTTTCACCAGGAGGAAATGAAAATGTCATGTACTGTAAAATGACAAGCATGGAATTTACAGTAGTGATGTGTACTTGTAATTACCTTTATATGTGTAAATGCACACAAAGCAGAACACCAGGGAGGCTGTTTTACAACAGATTTAATCAAGTGAACATCTCTGTCGCCTCATAAACTTACTTAACCAACTTTGAAAAAAGAGTGGAGTTGATTAGACAGGTTAATGGGGTGATGTCTTTATAAATGACAGATGGCCACGTTAGAACAGAAAGTTGTTCACTCTCCATTTTTTATTTTATTTTACTTATGAGAGTATTTTACTGTTCTTTTACTTATGAAAGCACTGTTCATACATTTTTGATTAGTAAGGTTTTTTAAAAACAAAAAAAAAATTCCAACAAAACGGAGCTTTTAACTGGCTGGATGTTGCAATTATACTTAAGTGGCAATAAGCAAAACTAAAATACAAAATGAATATTTTTGAATTCCAGCKCCTTATAAACATCATGACCTCGCTACATTGGGTCACAAATGACAGAAAGTGCTTACAGATTTGCAAGCTTGTAAGAACATAACAAAGAAATGGAAACATGAAGAAGCAAGCTAGCTTTTTATCATAAAGGGAACCCATTAGTGGTGAATTTGACAGAGTAACTACAATAATCAAAATTAAAAAAAAAAAAAGGAGTTTTAATTAAGCCTTAATTGTAATTTTTACAATAATAAAAATCATTATTGTAGTGCAACATTAACTATATTTGAAAAAAAATACTTTGAGTGTAATGATTTTACCTCAGAATTATCCGAGTGTAGGATTTGAAACCGCCTAGATCTTACCTGAGATACACGAGGTATCCATGAGCGGATCACATACGGAGCGAGAAGTGAAGGAGGAGTCAGCCTGTAAGTCAGTCCCTGGGAACGTTCTCCAGGAAGCTAGCCAACCTGAGGAGAAAGCAGTGGAATAGCAGAGGTAACTCGTGGAAGGCACCGTGGCAGAGGCAGCCCTTGCCTCGCTGCTGGATGGCAGGCCACTGACAGTGCTCTGTTTGCCAACATTGGCATGTGTCACAGTTCGTGAAGCTCTGAGCTAAACCTTTTCAGTGCCACTAAACCTCTCCCAYGTGAAAAATCATCATTCCTAAATGGGCCGGAAATAAAGAAAAGTAAGAAGTGTTATGCTAACCTTCTACTGTTTCATCTTTCTCTTTTGATCTTGCTGTCATCTCCTTTTGCACCTACTAATGTCCCGAAGAATACAGCAGCTTCATCTGATGCATATCCCTAATTAAAACAATCTTATTGAATATCTCTCTGGCATGCAGTCTTGATAAGGCTGAGGATATATATGTAGAACGTACTCTGGTATTCCCAAACTGCTCCTTTCTATTTGTTTAGGGATCAGAATAATATTTTTACTCTAGAAAATGGGAAATTCTGCATTAGCTAACAATAATGAAAGATATTCTGAGATTCTAGATTGAGACATGTGGCTGCAGTGTATCAGAGGCTGGTTCAGAATTTTTGCAAGCCTTCCAGGTGCTAGCATGCTKCTAATTTTCAAATAAAATACAATAGCATATCACAAATGTAATTTAATTTACCTGTACATATGTAAATCCATAGTTTCCATAGTAGTTGCCTAATCCTCTTTATCAGAAATGGATTGGCTTATCTCTTGAACAGTGAGTGGATGGAAGAGCTGCAGAGATGCATTATYTTTGCTTTTGCTAAAAATATAATCAAACAGTGTGGAGTGATATTCTGACAACATATTTAAGTCACTGTGCAACTCAATCTACTTGTCCCACAGTTCACCCTTTATTAACACAAAGAAAGCAAATGTTACCTTTAATGTTCATCTAGGTAATTAGCAAAACTGCCTTTGTGTTCAGTGTTAGTATTTCCAACAGATTAATTGCTACAGCGTCAGCAGAATTACTTATCAGTGCGTTACCATCTGATAACGTGTTACCAAGGTAAAACGGCCATAATGCCATGGAGACTGAATAAATTACCTTTGCTCAAATAATTTCTTAAGTTCAGATGAAATTTTATGACAAAGTAACACCACAGCCAACCTCAAATACAATTATTCAGCCCTGCCTTGCTGCCAAATACRTGGAAATCTTTGTCAGTATGTATGTGTTCTTGGCCTGTGCACTAAGTGGCTGGTTTTGTGATACCCTGCACCTAATCAGAGTCTGTCCTCCTTTCTTCATAAGGGGAAGAGCTGTCTTTTTGACACATTCCTAGCTTTTGACTTCAGGACCACCTGTGGCTAGTTCCATGCATTAAGAGTCTCATCTTTCCAGAGACTTTTCAGTTAATGGATTCCACATTTTATCCAGAGCTCTGATTTTCCCCAGAGTTAGCTAGACAGTCACAGCATTTTGGGAGAGGGGAGATTTTTTTTTTTTTCATTTGTTTTCAGTAAGTGCTCTCTGGAATCACCAGATACATTGTGATCTCCAGTTTCACAAATGCAGTGGAAATATGTGGGACTAATATAGAGTGGAATGCAAAAGGTTTTCATCTGCAGAAGAAGCAGGGATTGCCACAGTATCTGATGCTTAACAATCAGCACTCTCTTCCAGTGCTTGGCTSCCTTGCAGAGTGGCCAGCTCTCATCTTTCAATGCACGTTTTCATGATTGGAGTCTCTTGATAAATAAAATACCACAGCTAATCTATTCAGAAAATCCTGRATCACTTCAGTTTATTGTGTTTGCTAAGTAAGTACATATGTAAAATAATATTCCTCAGTAGATGCAAGCACATAGCTATTATAATACTCAAATGAAAGACTGCATTTTGGAAAAGGCTGGTAAGTGCTCTTAAACTTTTAAACTTTTCTCTCTTCACTGACTGATTATCATCTAATTTATTATAGTGACTATCTGCTCCTCATGATTCTTTGCTGTTCTGTATGGACTGTCTCCCTGTGCACTTTGTCATTGATGTCTCTTTCTATTAATACAGCCTCTTATTCCATATTCTTCTTATCTTTCGCTGTTCTCTCACCTGTTTTTTCTTCCACCTTCCCCTTTTGATACAGTCTCTCTTCTTCCTTCCAGTGCCACTTTTCCTGCTCATCTTCCTACATGGCATTATTAATTTTTCTCCACTCCAACAGAACCTCCTCTCTCTGAATCCCATGCCGATGACTCTTTAGAGGGAGCTAGAGCAAAAAGAAAATGCTAAGAAATACGTATGACAGAGTAAAATAGATTAAAAAGTTCAAAGAGACCTAAATTAAYACAATGTCCAAAAATGTATAAAACCCGTTTAAGAAGAATAACAAATACAACATGAATTATTAGAGAAACTTCTCATTTTCTTTAACTTCTAATGTTCTAACTGTTCTAATACTTTTYACTTCAGAGTGTAGCTATCTAGGGAAGTACTAAAAGCCAGATGGAGATTATGTAGCTTATGTGTTCATTACAGGAGCAACTCTAATTAATCTTTGTCCTTGTAACCATACAACAGAACTGAATGCCTGCAGCATTGCAATACATAACAGCAGTGAGTTATTTCCATAATAATCATGATATTTCAACTTTAATTTTGTTATTTAGCCCCTTTTACAGCCTACCACAGGCTGTAAATACATTTACCCCAGAGATCTTTATCCAGCTCCTGTGAAATGTAATTTGTAGAGGATTTTGAAGGGGATCTGCGAGATCATGCTAGAGKTTTGTACAGAAAACCACTTGTCATCTCCCTCAAAACTTTAGAAAGAAGACGGCTRTTTCGAGGTTTTTCCTTCTTCTTGGCTCTTTGCCTGCTGTTCTTGCCTTTCAAACTGCAAAGCAARTGTTGGCTGGACAATTTTAACAGTACCCAAGTCACATGGTACAAAACAAGCAGCATCTGACTGGGAACATCTGCTTTCTGAAGCCAATAGCACAATTCCCATCTAGCACGGAAGATGGCAAAGCACATTCCTAAGGCTACCCCCTCAAGCAGACTGTCCAAGCATAYAGTTATTTGTTTTGATGCATGTTATTTAAATTCAGGTTTAAGCGAATAGATCCTTAGTGAAGAAACACTTTTTTTAGTATTTTCTCTATGCTAATGTCTTATGACTCTATTTTGCCCAAAATGATAAAACACAGAGCTTACTACCAAAGTAGAAAACTAAAGAAACATTTCTTATAATGCTGCAGGAATCTGGATTCTGTGCACTTTCCCAATAGCWCAAATATCTTTAGTACAAATGCAAGAGTGGAAAAAATGCTAACAAACTAGAGGTACATGACTCAAAAGGAAAAGGAATGGTCATTAAAAATAACATAAGGCACAATTAGTTATTTGATAAATTTATTCAGGATTTACTTTGGTAAAAGTTTGTATTTTCTTTCCTTTGACAGAAATGAGGTAACTSCTGGCGTAGCTTAGATTTTGTAAAGAATCACACCGACATTTTGAGGATCTTCTCTAAACTAAAGGTACAGTAGAAATGGGCTAAATCAGCCTGTTTAGCTCCCTATAAGCATAATTTTCTGACAGTATTTTCAAATGCCACAATGAGGCTTATTAAGTATTCATTTATTGATTTAGTATTGTTTGAGCATGGATAGCTGTAATCCATCCATTGTGAACACATACAAAGCAGAAAAATGAGGATAAACATCAACTACTCTCCTAAACAGAAATGAGTGAAGTTATACCACGTAGCATGATTTTATAATCTGAAATAAAAAGTGAATAGAAAACTAAGCAAAATTAATACAATTAAAATTGTATTAACACTACCTCCTCTTTAGGCAATGCTCACCTTTATTTCAGGTTTGTTGTGCTCTCTTCAACTATGATGTTCTCTTTAAAAACAAGGAGGAATGCTTATACTTGAGGTCAACAGTATTTATAAGCAGCTTTTTTATATAGATTTGAATTACTAGTCAAAGATTTAAAAAATAACTCTTAATACTAAAGATTAGGAAGCTYTTTTTTCATATATAATGTATTATTTATTTCCCCTCTTTTTTTTTTCCCCTAAAGGCAGAGAGAGTATTCTATAGCTAAAATTGACTTAATCACACACTTCTGACATTTCTGGAGATATCAAGGCCTCTAAAAGCCCCAAGAAAATGGAACATATCAATCCAGTTGGTTGGCATAAACAGAAGGAACCTACGGGCTGCAGAATGTGATGAACACTTGCTTTCTCATCTTATAAAAAGGTACTTTAGATAAAGTTTTACTATTTCCAATTCACTGTTTAAATTAATTATAATCCATGCTTTGTGTTTTTATTTTGAGGTGTTAAAAGTTTAGAGTAAACTTTGTATCATTTTGTATTTCTTTAACTCCATACTTCCAACCTGATTATGAAAGGGAGAACCAGAATTAGATTTATAACCAGGCCTGGGAAGGCTAGGACAAAAGATTAAGATGGTGCCTGCTCCTGGTTCTCAGATGTACTTCAAATAATTTTGTACCTTAAGTAGCCTATGATGATGGATTTGGGGTAATCAGCAAGGTTGCTTGTCCATAACGCATGCTTACATGCAGAAGAGATCCCCTGGAGAATTTAATGTTGGCTTCATCTGCCTGAAAAATCCAGCTAAAACAATTGTCTTGGCTCCCCAAACTGGCAGCCTGCTGAATATTCATTGCATTGACTGATGCACACGTACCCCACTGCCTTTAGCAATCAAGGCCAGTCAAGAAGTATTCATCTCTCGCCAAGAAGAGAGACGAAAATCTGACAGAATACAAGATGACACTGCTGTCCTCCCTAGTAAGCTAGGTTTGCTGGTTACTGGAGTAGTCACCTTAGATGAAAACATCTTAAATCCATTGTCACATCTTAGCAATTATGTTTTACTATTTTTCTCACATGACATTAAAAATAAAAAAAAAAAAGACAACAGGAGAAAAAAAAAAAAAAAAAAAAAAGAGTAGCAACACGTGTTGTACCCTACACAGATAATAGGAAAGACCATCAATAGAAGTAATACTTCAAGCTACTAGGTACAGAAAATGTTCTGAATGCTATTTATGCTTGTGCCTGGTAGTGGAWAATAAATCTACAATAACTGCTGATGAAGAGCTCAAAGATAAAAGCCAGTAGTGGAGGCAGGGGACACTGAAAAGCAGGCAAATAAAACTGGCATATGAAAATACATATTTAGACAGTTTAAAGGCTTGAATAAACATTATGACATATCTTTCTTACAACAGGGCAGAAATGCTTTAGGAAAACTACAGATGAATCACAGCAAGGCAGGAAATTTCAAGCAACAGATTGAAAAAAATCCAAACCCACATATTTGAAAAGACAACATCAGGGAATTCTAAGATTAAAATAGTAAGATTATACAGTATGTATAATACCATACAGTCTGACTGTAGCTTCACCGAGAGTAAAAGTATGAGTATTACAGTTCTAAGTTCTTCAAATACTGTAAAAAAACTGCAGACGTGCAACATGAATTAGAGATTCCTAATAATGCATGTATGTAACTAAGGGAGACAGGGAAAGAAAGATAAAAAAGGAACTWACTCCTTTCTTCATTCTTGGAATTTCAAATAGGAAAGGAATTATAAAACATTCTAGTCTTGACATATATTCCTGCATGGAAAAATGAGAAGATTCATACCAATGCACACACAAATCCAAGTAGAGCTTTCCCAAATCAAGCTACAAACAATTTAAAATACTGTTTAATAATATCAATTTAAAATACTAACTAATAATTAAAATCTCTAGTATATTTCTTAGAAATAATGTACTTCAGAAAAACATTTTTCAGAAAAAAATGTGGAGTGTTGTTTGTACTTTTTACATGTTAACGTAGGGAGATGCCATATTCAAACAGCTATATTGCACATATGGTGCGATATCAGGAGTATGGTGTAATTCTTACTACCATGCCAAAACATCTGTTGGCCTCTTTGGAGCACTATTGGAGCCAGATTTTCAAAATACAGACATTCATAGGCAGATCCAAGGATTTCCTCCTTCTTCCTCACAGGATGAAACAAATGCCACTTTCTTACATCATGCAAGTTATTATGAAGGATACATGAAGTCTTGAAGTATAAGCATATATATTTTCCAAAACATACATCTATATGCAAGTTGCAAGTACTTCTGGTACTTTTAASAACCACACCAAATGTATTTTATACTTGGTGACCTAGCATTCAAAGCACATTTGAACTTTGCTTAAAAAGCTTCTTTAACAAAGGTGCTGCTAGTCACATTCATAATTGTTATTGATATTTTGTATCCAAACTGAGATTAYAACCAGTGCTCACAGCATTCTAAAAAAGCTATCAGTGAACATGATGCCACYTCTGATATAATTTATTTTACATAGGTGTATCCATAGTTCAGTGTAAGTAAAATATGGATGGGCATAGGGGCCAATGTAGTGTAATAACTAGAATTATTTTACCAGAAATGTATTTTTAGGTCCATTCAGGAGGAAGCAGCATGAAATACAGTCTAACTAGCTTTGTAGCAAATCATTTTTTTTCTGTTTGCATCTTCACTGAAAATTTGTCATCAGACTATTTATTGTCAGAGCGGAAGCAATAGTGAGAATAGGGGCAAAAGCAAATGGAAGATCATTAACTTTTAAAATGTTGTATTTATCCTGTTTAGCAAATTCTTCCTGAAGTTACTGGTAAGTTTCCTTTTAGGCGAAGATATTTGAAATATTCAGCTTGTTGACTAATACATGCCACTGTACACACACTTGAAACAAAYCACCTGGTTTTTAATTTGCTTTGCTAATGAAACTTCAAATTGCATTTAAATAATATGTACAATGAACACAGCAGTTTTCTGCTGTGAAAGAAAGCAGGAAAGAAGAAAAGATACAAGCACCTGTGGAGTGAGTCATCATGCAACAAAGTGAAAAATTTGTCTTCTGAAAAGAAATGCATCTATAAAAAAAAGATGTATTAGGGTAGGGTTTTTTTTATTATTATTTTTAAAAAGGAACAGTTGTATGTATACATAAAGATGGTCTCCTGACCAAGAAGAAAATAAAATTGCATGARTTATTTGTGCAATAGTGTTGCTGTAGTAGTTACCAGGGCCTCAACATAAACTACCATATGCACATATAACAAAATGACATTTTTCTCTTGAAGATCTTGCAACAACAGCTGGATTCAGAAGGAAAGAAAAGAACACATGGATGGGACAGCATGATATACTAAGATGAATATAAACAGTAGGAGAAATTGTGACATGAAAAAAGTATCTGTAAATGGTCAAATAGACAAAATTATATAAGTATATATAGAGAGAGATGTACAATGACCATAAAAATGCTCAACTCATGCCAATGCATTAGAAGTCTTCTTAGCCACATCTATTGGGGCAGTCAGCCAAACAGGCAATTTTAAGAAGATATTAAAACTATTACCTTGTCAACTATTTCTGACATTATTCACATTTTCCAGATTAAATATATATTTCCATACAGACCTTAAGAAGAAATGTAGGTATGGGAGCTCTGCAGTTCACTTCAGTAATACCAGGACTGCATGCTAAAAATATTAAAACAAACAAACAAGAAAACAAAACCCACAGAAATGGCTTTGAAATCTTTAGAAAAATAATTTGTTTTGTTTTTCAGCATTTTGTCTCCCTAAATAGTTGGGAATTTAATTTTCTTCATATACTTCACCATATTTGCCCAGATACCACCTTTACACAGATGGACTTGATCAGAAATTATGGCTAGAAGCAAGCAGGGATACTACGCATTCTTACACTCAATGCAGCTAAATGCCACGTGTTGTACCACTGCTACTCCATAAATGAAACCTAGGACCAGGAAGTCTTACAACTCTGTGCAAAATGCAGCATACTTAAAGATGTCGCACTATGACATATTGGAGGAACACAAATTTAAGAATTATGTCATGTTAAAGCCAACAGAATTAAATAAACTTTTTTTTTTTCCCCCTGTAAGAAGCACATGAAAAAAAATCACAGGAAAGACAGGGATTTTTTTCTCTAAATATTCATACACAAGAAGACCTATTACTTATGCAAGAAGACCTATTACTAAATAGCAAAAAAAACACCCTGTTAACTTTTCAAATAAGAGCAGTAGTTAGTCTGAGATGCAAAGCTGATAAAGAAAATTAATTTGAGGATTTATACAGGTAGTGCTGCTGCTTAAATCAACAAGATGTGTAAGATATTATTCGTAACCATCACAATAAGCTTAGTCTTCTTCTAACTGCTCTAGGCTGTGTATCCCTTTATTCTACATAACTAAGTGTTGGGACTTAGAGTGTTTGAGTGATAGTGATTGAGCAATAGCGATAAAGTGATTGCTTGATGGCTGAATTTGATTTTACATGAATATGTGTGTATTATCATGTGTGTATTGTTCATGTGTAAATAATGAGGTAATATGGAAACCATAAAATGTGCAATGAATTCTTCCTTTCCGAGAAGACTCCAAAAAGAAAAAAAAAACCATACTATAGCTGACCGTGCAATGTATTTTTTTCCTACAAGAATTATTTTGCTTTAATTTTGTCCATATTTCTAGGTAGGATTAAGTAAATCTGGATTATCCTGCTAAGCTTTCTCCTTTATTAGATGCTCTGCACCAGAAGAAGGAGAATTTTCATACATGATACATGAGGAGCATATAACTGAATAAAACTCTTAACTCACTCAAGTGAAATCACAAACAAACTTTAGAATGATTTTCCCAAAAAAAAAACTTAAAAAAGAGCTGGCAGTTATTACACAAAGTCCTCAGACTTTACTGTTCTGTTCAGTTTTAAAAAGATGAAAGATGCTCAGTGACTACCAGAATGGGCAACAGCGTAAAACCCTGAAACAGATTATGGTGACAGTCTGTGAGTTAACAGAATTAATGGGAGAAGTAAATCTTTCTCCTGTCTCCTCCCTGAAATACAAACATAAAAATCAGGGTGGGGAAAAGACAAATGACTGTCTACTAAAATCACTAGACAATCTTTCATCGAGCACTGTAGTCAATTATTAAGAAATCACAAATACATCACTTGGAGAGAGGAAAAAAAAAAAAACCCAACACACACACAACACCGTCCTAGAACATAATTATGATGAGCATGATGACTGTTTTTTGTCCGTAATCCAATCAYCTGGAAATGCATTTGCCTGTCTGTTAAGCAGCTGGTACCAGACCCTGCAGCCCTTGGTGGGTTGAATAATCCTCATTCAGACAARCAGCCTCATTGAAAGCACCGAGTCAAAGACTGTTTGAATGAACAGCTCAAAGGAGCAGACCCTCTTGGTTCTTTATTACAGATTTGCAGAGAAACATGAGGTGCACAGCTTTACTAATAGGCCAGGCAAAAAGTTCATTACATCTGAGACAAGGTGCACGTAAATGCATGCATTTAGTCACCTTGGGAGGGAACACTAAAAGGCCACCAGCCTCTGTGCTTTGCAACTGCCTAAATGAGGATCCACAATCTTAGGGGGCAGACTGGATATTTAATAACTAAYGGGATATGAAGTTAACAGTTTGTACATAACAGTTTGCAGCCAGGGTAGCTGCACATGTACATGTTACTGCCCTCCCAGGTTGACCTCTAGGTTTAAAAAAAATCGGTATTTTTTTCAGCGTGCACCCACGTTGTTTTTCGGTTGCAATTTGGCGACTAAGGCCGGTTAATATTACGGGCAGGTCCCGGCAGAGCGAGCAGGGCCGGAGGGAGGACAAGCAGGGGCCGCTTCGAGGACGGGGCCTTGGCCGCAGGGAGCTGCTCCCCAGGCGCGAGGGCCGCCACAGGCGCCGCCCGCCCCCTCCTCGCGGCTGACCGTTGGTAACGGTCGCCACGCGCACCCTGGGCGGGAAACCGCCCTCTGTCGCGCGGGGCGGAGGGCGAGGAGCCGCCGCAAACGTCGCCCCAGAGGGTATTTCCACAAGGACACGGCTGAGGGGAGGGCAGACCTTATTTATGACCTATTTTCACTTTTACTGGGATGGCGAGAGCAGTTTGGGGGGCAGMGGGGAGGTCCCGGGGCCTCTCCCCCCGCCCTGCGGAAGGGGGCCGCGGAGCCGTAACAGGRGTCCCGGCGGCCCCGCCGCCATCTCCCATCTCCGGGGGGGGATTTCCCCCAAACGCCCGTGTGCGACCAGYGAGCGACGCGCGCCCTCGGCGGCGAAACCTCCTCGGGAAACCTGAGGGCAGAGCGCGCCGCCGCGCCTCTCCTCCGCGGGATTTTAACGGGAGAGAAGAGAGCGCCCGTCCTGCTCTCCGCACGACTTCTCACACGTTTTAAACCTGAACGCGTMGGATGTGAGCCGTGACCTACATTGGCGCTCCCTAGAGAGGAGGAGGAGAAGGAGGAGGAGGAAGGACAGCCGGCTCGGTTGCCGCCGCCGAGGCGCTACCTGCTCCGCCTGCTCGCGGTTTCCCTGCGGCTCGGCGCCGCGAGCGCTGCTGGCTTCGCTCTCGCACGCTGGTCCTGCGTGTGGAAGAAGAAAAAAAAAACTGCAAGCAGTTGTGAACGAGCCCAGCAGGAATAAAAAAAAAAAAAAAAAAAAAAAGAGAGAGAGAAAAAAAGAAAGTTTGGGGAAAGTTTTTGGACTCGAGAACAGCCCACTCCGTGCGGTGTCAGCTTCGGACACCCGCGTAGCTCCATCGCAGGGAACAAGGACGAGGTAGGTGGGTGAGGAGGAGAGGGCCGGCGCTGCGCCAGTCGCGTCGCTCCCGCCACCCGGAGCGGCGCACGCGCCCGGCGGATCCCGCCCCGCTCGCAGGTGCGCAGGGCGCTGCCYACGCCCTCGGGAGCCCGCTGCGCACAGCGCCCCGCCGCGGAGCCGCCGGCGCCCTCGGCCTCCTGCCGCGCCGCGGGCCCCGCAGGTGCGGCCGGGCCGGGCCTGGCTAGGCCGGGCCGGGGGGTGAGGACGGAGTCGCGGGGCGGGGGCGCGCGCTCACCTGGGCGCGCTCACCTGGGCGCACCTGTGCGCGCGCGAGCGGCTCCCGGCCCCGCCGCCCCGCCCCTCCCGCCCCGCCGCCGCCGCGCGCAGGCGCACGCGCTGCGGGCCCGGCGGCGCTCCGGGGGCTCGGCGCTGTCATGGCGGCAGCGGGCGGCAGGAAGCGATGGGGCTGAGCGGGCCGGCGGCGTGAGGCGGCAGCGCGCGGGACGCGGCGCTCTCGGCGGCGGCGGTGGTGGCGGAGGGGACGTCGCTCCTCGGGCCGCCCTCGTGGGTGAGAGCGGGGCAGAGCCGCCGTCGCCGCTGTGCCCCGGCCGCGGAGCCGCGCGTCGCGGCGGCCGGTGCCCTGGGCGGGCGGGGGCCGCACCTGCGGGGGCGGCGGCGGCAGGAGGCGGCCCCGGCGCGAAGCGGAGCCGGGCGGTGGAGAGCGTGTCCGCCCCGGGAGCGGCTAACAAGCGGTTATCCCGGCGCGTGCGGCGGGGGCTCCGCGCTGACCCCTCCGGGGCGAGCGGGGACCTTGGGGCGGCGCGCGGCTCCCGGCGGCTTCCAAAATATCTCGCGTTGTTCCGCAGGGCGCTGAGTACCTGCCGTGGGGCACGGAGCTGCTGCTGCTGCGGACGACTCCTGCTGAGGAGCGAGCCGGGACGCGGAGGGCGCGACCGACCGAGCGACCGACCGGCCGCCCTGCGCCGCGCCTTTCTCTTAGCGCCCGGCGCGGCCGGGAGGAGAGGCCGCGGGACCCCCTGCCCCGAGGCGGAGCTGCCCCCGGAGCCGCGGCGGCGCCTCCGGCCGGCCCGGTGGTGACCTGAGGCGCGCTGGCCATGGCGAGCGAAGGCAAACAAGTTGTTCAGCTAACAGGTGATGGAGAAGGAGGAGGAGGAGGAGGAGGAGCGGGAAAAGAAGGAAATGCTGCTGGAGGGGGGAGCGTGCTGCAGCCGCTGAATCCAGGAATCCCCATCCGAGGCATCCGGATGAAATTTGCTGTGCTGACAGGACTGGTGGAAGTCGGTGAAGTATCCAACAGAGACATAGTGGAGACTGTGTTCAATCTGGTAAGTGGATCGCCTTTTTGCACATGAGATAAGAATAGCGTATGCATGTAGAAAAATCCCATGCTCTTTCACTCTCTTTTCCCATCTTAGAGTATTTTTCTGCATGTTYGCACTTTCACAATCCTGCATTTCAGCTAACTGCTTTTTACTTAAAAACAGAAAAAGCTGAAGAAAAAGTACATGAGCTTCCTTATATGCATTTAAACTTGGAACAACTCTAAGAGTGTCAGCTGTAACTTGCATTAGGTTAGCTAGAACTGGAAAAAAATCATGTGTAAACATTGTATTTATATAGTTAACAGTAAAAAGGCTTTTTTAGTAACTCAAACTGTGACCAAGTTCCTTGGGAATCTTTGTTGGGAATTAAAAAAAAAAAAGTTTGTTTTGAAAGGCCTTTTCTATTAATAACCTAAGTAGTCAGCTTTTTTTTTTCCCTTGAATATAGTAAGAAGACCTTAATACTTGATAACAAATATTGCTAAAATGTGAGGACACAACTTCTCCTGTGTAGGCAACAAACAGCATGCTGTTGAACATTTTGGGTAGGACTAGTTATTAGTATTTGTATGCAAGAATAGATAAAGCACCAAGGGGAAAGACTTTTGTTTATTAAATGTTTTGTTGTTAYTAGATGTCTAAAAGTGTTGGAAGTCTAAGAATTCACATCACTCCTGTTTGCTTTTAGTGAGTACCTTTGACTTTAAAACAGAGTGGGATTTCTGACTAACCAGGAAGTGAGAGCAGGTGCAGCAAGCATGAAGCTTGTAACAAGAAAGTTAGTGCAGAAACCATACTGATTTTTAAATACTATTTACATTTCTGTTATTTTGTTAGTAATTTTTTTTAGGCCATATGCATAAGTATTTAGTGACAATTACAATTTATATATGTTGTGTTTATTTAAAGCTTTTTGTTGTTATCTTAATTTCTTATGGTGAGTTTCATTTTTTTTCTCCTTTTTTTTTTTTTTCTATCAGAATATCCATACTAACAGAATTTAAACCTGTATTTTTTTTTAGGCTGAAAGCCTCATTACAGAAAAAAAATGCAATACTTGCAGAAATGAAGAGCAGAGGTTCCATGCATATTTTAAGTAGGAGAAAGTGATTTAACTTCTGCAGAGTGCACTTGACAATTGTTCTTGACTAAACCCAGTCAACATGTGGAGAGAAAGTTCAAAAGGGAATTCTGGTAAATAGTCTAGGATTTTAATGTTACCTTAGGACGATTAAGGGAGAAGATCTTCATGAATGTATTAAATTTCACTTTATTCCTGGCATGCTCTTTTAGATAGTGTATATTTTATGGCAGTGGTAGAAGAAGAATCAACGGAATAAGTGTAAAAGGTGCTTAATCCTGTGATTCCTTTTCTGGCTCTGTGTGAAGAAAATAAGGAACCAGAACAATGCAACTTGATTCTGGGAATCCTCAGTTTTGTCAGAGCAGTACTAGTTGGTTGCTACCTATAGTAAAACAAGTAATAACTTGGTAGTAGGGATGCTTTACCCTTACTGTGTGAGAGCACAATTAAAGTTTCTCTTCAAAATCAGAAAAAGTAGGTGTCCTGCTATTCCACGTCCCAGAAGAACAAATCAATACTGTTGACTGCTTTACTGGGAGCAGATCTTTGGAATCTTATTATTATTTTAATTGAAATTAGCCAGTGTCATTATTGAAGACATCTATTGTCCAGAAACTTTTACTGAAAATTGTTGAGCTGACTTTTTAATGTTAGCTCTCTCTAATCTGTGTGTGAAACAGAGACTGAAGATGTGCAGCATTAACATCTCCCTCCGAAACAGTACTTGTTCACCTGGGTTTGATCGATATTTAGGTGTGACCTCTTGATTTTTTCAGATAATACCTTTGAAATCACACGGATCAGAATTTGGACCATGTGAAGTAATGGTTAGCAACGTCAGATATATTTTTCTGTTTATGGATTAATTTTTTCTATGAAAAAAGTGATCCTCAGCTATGTCTTTTACAGCACTGTGTTTCCCAGTAGCTTTTAGAGCAAATTTAGACTTGTGCATGTAGCTGCATACAGCTGAAGGCATGAAGATCATACTGTGTTCTGTTGTTATTTGAGGCTTAACCCTACTACTGTSCCCTGCTACTGAGTTTTTTTCTGTTTGGTGACTCATAAGTGCACTAGCTCAGTAGTGTTAACGGAAATCAGTCAGCTTTCTTCTTGTACTTTGGAAGAAGGAGACATACAGTATATAGTCTATTTTTTTAGGAGGGGAAGGTTATTATAGTGAGCTATCTTTGGGCTGGGCAAGATGTGTGTAGAAAGACTTAATTGCATGCTCTATTGTCATAGGAAAACTACATAAGATAAAAAGTTTCCTTTGAGGAAAGGATTTGGCTGACCTAAATCTTACTTTTTGAGCAAGCATGGTGGTCTTATGCTTTTCAAACTTGCTGTAGCATGTGCAGATTATGGTGCATTTCTTGACATCAGAAACAAAAGTGCAATTTTGATATTTCTCTTCCTTAGATCTTTGAGGTGAGCAAGTATACGTGCAATATACACACAATATACGTGTCTGTGTGTATGTATACATCTTATTATGCCAGTACTGTTTTGTTTCCAAGACKCTGTAAATCTCTAGTTTATATATAAAACTTAGGTCATTGATACTCTTGTCTATTCAGCACTTCAGGTAAAGCGCTCTTGCAGGCCGGAGTTTTGTTCATACTGAGTACTATGTGCCAGGGTTACTGTGTTGCGCTAGGGTTGCAGGGAGAATCAGATACTTTTGGCAAAAAACTGTTGCATTTCAAGGAGGTGGCTGTACAGGTATGACCTTCCTTTGTTGCTGCTGATTCTGTTYGTGGATTATGAGGTCTTCGCCAAGATTCTGTTAGTGCCAGAGTACGTGTGAGGAGTATCTTTGTTTTTGTCACCTTATGAGGAAAAATAGCTTGAGCTGACGAGGAAAAAATAATGTTACTTTTAAAACTTTGTCACCTCCCTCTGCTTTCTGCCAGACAGCAAATTAAATCCATGAAGAAGAATTACTTTTAATTTTCTTTTTTTTTTTGTCTCTTTAAAGATACCTTCTATTTCATTTATTCTTATAGAACAAAYGTGAGATGACTGACTCAATTTCCACTTATTTGCCTGATGCTGATGGGCTTTCTGCTGTTCTTTTATTTTTTCTATTTCAGTTTCTCCCTATCATCTCAGTGTTTTTCATTATTCATATTGAAAGCTAATGACATCACCTGCTGATACACCTGCTTCTAATTTGTTATGAATGCTTCTGAGATAGTAATACAAGAGGTTTTATGAAGTAAAATTTCTCCTTTTTTTTCCTGTGATCACTGAGACTTCTTGTTGCTTTTACCATGTGGATAGACACCAAAGATAATGCTGACAGAATTAGAATTTATTATAGTTGTTGAAAAATGCATCATAAATGTTCTTATAACATTTCATTGTTTTTCCTTWGTATATATTTCTATAGAATGCTAGGATTTATTTTTTATCAAACCTTACCGATGCTGATGAGAGCTGAAAGCAATCAGGTAGCTTCCATTGCTATCGCACATTAGTTCATGTATGTACTCTTTCTGTGGTTATCAGTGAGTACACCTCTGGCTACAAGTTATCCTAGTTCAGTCACTTCTGTCTACTTGTCCTATAGGTGATAAGAAAACTCTATGGCTTTAGCCTGGGCCAAGCTTGTAATTTTTTTTTTAAGAGATAGTAATGCAGCAAAAAAACTGTGCTTCCAGATCTATCTCAAATCCTTTTGATAAAATAGTTAAGATACAAACTTCCTTGCTCCTGTTTCTTCATGTTAGAAAAGTTGTTCCAGTTTAATAAATGAATGTAGACTCCTTGATTCTAAGTTATCTTTATGCTTTGAAAGGCCAGTAAGTAACCAAGTAACCATAAAATGTGTGGGGTTTTTTTTTTGTTGTTGTTGTTTATGAAGTCTTGCCAAGAAAATGAGACCAAGAGATGTCTTTAACCAAATGTTAACTAGCTCAAAATTGTTGAGTGATAGAAGTCACTATCCTTCAATAGATACACCTACTATTGAAGTGACTTTTTTTTTTTTTTTTTTTTTTTTTTTAACCCCCTTCTGGATATTGCTGAGACTTAGATCCCTTTGTAATTAATGGAAATATCACCTTGCTTGACAAGTATAGGAATTCAAGGAACTTTGTCTAGTTATGGTGCACTGATAAATATATAGCATGCAGTATGTGAGATAATATTGATTTAGATGTGACAGACTTGAATCTGACATGCTGATGATTGACATGCCAAAACTAYGTCATTTAGAAGAAAATAGTCTAGACTCAGAAGAACTGTTTTGCACTCTGATTGTGGTATTGACTTACTTAGGGAAATTTGCCTCTGGCCAATTTTTATAGCTTCTTATGACCAGTCTGAATGAAGTATCTGTGAATAACTTGTGAACTGTGTAGGCGTTGTATTTTCCAGAAGTTTTGTCATCCTGTGCTGTAACCATCAGAAGGCTCTGCAGAAACTTAAAATCTTAAAAATTAAGGTGGTAGCAAGTATTTACATATCATGTGACATGCATTAACAATATGATGTTTGATAAAAGAGTGTTTTAATTAGCAGTCCATCCTAAAAGCCTATCAGTGTTGCAATTTAAAATGGACTCATATTATATTTTCCATTTCAAAATTTCCATTAGAGGGAAAKCACACATTTAATGAAAGCTTTTCATGTTGATGTTTTTTAACAAAGAAGAAAGATTTATTATGCATGTTTTGCATCTCTAAATACTCTAAATAATATTTTTGTATCACATCTGTCAGAGATACTGGCTTAGATGGGCCATTGACCTGACCCACTAGGACAAAGAACCCGGTAAAACAGTGACCATATGGACTGTCTCAGGAAAAACATTTGTGGATTAGAGAATAGAATGAAATTAGGCACAAGCATCAGGGAAATAGGTGGATGGCTTTTCAAGGTTGTTACAAAGGCTGAACAATGCAGACCAAGATAAAAATAGAGAATTATTCATGTCCATTGAAATAGATTATTGAAGAACTGAGTCAAAGTTTGTGACTTCCAAGGGAGTGAGAGACAGGTTTTGAACTGGCTGTGTTGGGGCAAATCAGAGACAGGGGAAGCTATTTATTTATTTGCGTTGTTGGTTTAGTTTTGTGTTACTGACTGACTTCTGGCTAGTCAAATGTATATTCAGTTGATCAATCTTGCTGAGCTGATGAGTCTTCTGAAGATCATAGAAAATGATTTTTTTGTTTGTTTGCATGCCAGCTCAGATGAAAAATAAAAATATGCTGCTCTGTTGTTTCTTTTACTCGTTTTACCGCCTATCAAGGAAACTGCAGTTAWTCTAGAGTGTGTCACTTGACATGGTGATTTGACATATTTTTTTTTACTAAATAATCTGTTAATTTAAAGCCCTTTTAAATTCTGTTTTTCACAGCCAAGAAGTTCCTTATGAACCCTAAGAGGAAGGCTTTAATCTGTGTAACAGATTAAATGAGCTCTACAGCTTAGTCATTAGCTACTTGCCACCTTCAGTCTTTCTGTGCATGAAATGCTTTAAGAATCTATTCTGTCAAATTCAGGCTTGTATGCCTTGAATTTATGCATGTCTTTTTAAAGAATTTCTATTTATTGTAAGTGGGTCATTCGGTAAGAAACTTTTGTTCATAATCACTAATTACAGTTAGCTAACTTTCTGCCATTCAGATGTCTTCTGCAGTCCGTAGAGGCCTTGCTGACCTCTTCATAATGTTTGCATGATTTTTTGATTTTTTTTTTTTTTTTGGTTTTAGCTTGACCCAATTACTAATATCCTAATTTAGAACACATTTATGCTTTTTTTTTCCTTCTCTCCCTTTTATTAGAGACCTAGTATTGTATATTGCTGCCGTTTCAAAAACTAGTTCACTGTTGACTTTTTCAATGGGAAACYTTCAGACTTGGTCTGCCTGGGAACCCTGGCCATTTGCCAGGACTCTGATGACTGATTAATTTGTTGTCACCTGCTTTTTTAATATCAAATGCAGCCAGTGGAGCCTGCATTTTCGAGTATGCAATGCTCAGTGTTCAAAGCAGATAGCAATCGAGAACTAYTCTTGCGCAAATACTACAATCAAATGAGCTAAATAATGATACTGCATGAGCAGTTGTAATTGTGCCTTTCCTGGAGGTTGTGCTGACACCGGAAACTTATTGTGTTTTATGAGGAGCTTGCATTTCTACAGCGCTTTAGATTTCAAAGCTTCACAGGCAGGCATAAATAGTTTCTAAACTGAAAGTAACTCATGGAAAAGAAACCTAATGCCTTCCACTGTGTTGTGTTCTACCAGTGTTGATGAGGGAACTAGGAACAGACACTTCCGGGGCATCATTTTCTCTGTATCAGTAACTACCTTAGATGATATTTAAATGAGTGCAGTGGTGGAGACCAAAGTCCATGAATGGAATAGTCTCTTCTGTCTCCACCTTCAAGTTTTTCATTGTAAATCGGACTAGTCCCATAAGACAATGATAATAAGCTCTTTGGGTGACTGTTAACTCATTCTACCGTTTGGAAGTGCCAACAACCTAGTGACCATAATAAGCATCAGGACAGCCTGTTGCTGCAGCTGAAGAAGAATTTCACATTTGGAAGAGCAGCAAGAGAGTGAGTAGCATCTTGCATCAGGTTGAGTAATCAGTAAGTACTGAGCCCAGAATGATGAATGTTTGCTTGAAAAAAACACCTCCACAAATTGGTTCTTTTATCAAACAATTGACATTTCCCACCCAAAATTGTCCTAGTTATTTTTTTCCAGCTATGAATAGAGTTGTGGGAAGACTTTTGGGGTTGGTGGGATTACTTGGTAGAATAAAATGAACTCTGCTGCTCTAGAATTGCTGAATAAAGGCTTTACAGAGCCTATGCTGTATTTCCAAACTTTAGTAGTCCATTTTTAGGGAAGTCTTGATGTCTTATGCTCTTCTTAGAACTAAAGCTATACTCTTAAGGATAATTGTTTTTAATAGGGCTATTAATAATTCAGGAGAACCTTTAGAGCAAGTATTGCTTAAAACAACCAAGCTGGGTCTTTATATAGAATCAGCAGACATGAGCTTAAAAAATTGGTAATGATGCAGCAGTAGAATTGTTGATAAGCCTTAAAACAATGCAGCTAGGGGAGAACAGAGATCGAATGACTAGTGTTGGTAATGGTACATGACTGTTAAATAAACAAATGGAAACTACTAGTCCAGTCAGCATCTGCCTTCTGCTAATGTTTTTGTTGAAGGGAAGCATGTGATTTGTCTGTACCCTAGAYTGGGAACTAGATGGAAAAAGCTAGCAAGATTTTTATTTTTATGGCTTAATCATACTGTAGTATTTGATACTGTGGTGMGATTTAGGTGCTTTAATGCTTCACTTGCATGGTATGAAACTGAGTAGCCATGACTGATATCTGATATTATAGAATGATACTGAGATACTAGATTTGGATATTTCAGCCAGGATTGTGYGTTCTCTGTCCACCTGATAATTGATGTCCAGAGTCATCTTATGAAGCTAGGCAATTGGTACTGCTCAGGTCTCCTTGATTTAAACTCATCTGGAAGGAGGTAGTCCTGGTACCTTTCTCAGTAGTGAAGTGGTGGCCCAGAAACTGGCCCAGCAGCTTCCCGTTTCATGMAAACCAGCAATTCTTGAAACAATTCTTGAAAACATGTAGGAGTTCATAAAGYGGGTATTGATCCCCATAATGATGAGAATGAAGCAGAATAGTTTCTTCTATCACAATTTACCTGTATCTCTCTAAACTAAGAGATGTCTAAACCATAAATTTACTCAAGTATTTTGAATGCCAAGGTACCTGTGTTGAGAGAGAGGAAAAAAAAAAAAAAAAACTCAACAAACAAACAAAATGAGACTATTGGAAGATATTGCCCAGTAGTACCATGTGAGACATCTCCGAATGAACTGTGGTGTATGAGAGAAAATGCGGTAATGGAATGTGTGGCAACTATATTAATGAAATATTTTCCATTCGTGCATGTGTTTGTTTTCAGGCAGTGCTTCCTCAAGTGCAGTGCTATAATGATATTCTACATATGTATTCTCATTCTGTGAACCAATAAGGTGTTTATGCATTCACTGCTTTTCTAATATGAAGTTAAATACACTGGATTAGAATAAGATATGAGTAAAATGTCTTTAATCAACATTCAATGCATGTTTAGATGAGCCGTGTGCAAGATATGTAGAATGTGTTTACAAAAATCTGTGAATGGAAAGGAGTCCTACTAGCATTTAAGCATTCAAGGCAGATAAACTGAAATTTATGCAAGTTACGCATTGTAATGAAAACAGGGTGAATCTTCCACATAATTATAAAATCTCGTATAAAGTTCTCATTGAATTACAGTATATCTATWATTTTATAATTTTTGTAGCAGTGGTAAAGAACCTGACTCTTTAAGAGAAAAAATTCATTCCAGTTGCACTGTTTGAACTAAATGCAGATTAGTCTTCAAAAGTCCCTTGAGTATGATATGGAAGGTTTCTTCACTTCTTAAAGTAGAATGAAAACGTCTTTTTGCTCCAGGTTTGTAGCAGAAGCATGGTGGCACCTACTGCAGAGACTTGCAAGCTTATTTGCAACCCTGGGTTTAGTAATGTTGAAGTATCCCTGCACAGCTTTTGAGTCTGAGGTAGCGTGTTTGCAAGGTGCTGTGTGACTGGTCCTGTGACTGTACTAGCTGCTAGGTAGATGTAGCTCAGGAGATCTTTGTAGCATATTCCRTTTTGAAGTATGTTTGTGCTTGTTGTTGCTTGAGTGATTTCCATATGAAAGTTGAGTGAACTCAATGAGGATTTTTTTTTTTTTTTTTTCCCCCCCTGCTGATGCTGCTACCTTGGCATGGACTGTCTGAGTCAGGCTGGACTCTTCCCTTTTCATCCTCAAGCTGTAACAAAGGTTCTGCGGGATGAATCAAGTTACACTTGCACTTCCTTGGCTATCATTAGTAATATGGCACATGTTTAGTTAACCMTCTCCAGGAAGAAGAGTGGGTTCTGGATGTTTCCACAAGACTGTAAAGGTACATATGGATGCAAAGATACATATGTCCTAAAGGTACATATGGATGCTAAGAATGGGAAAAACTGCTTCCAGTGTACAGGAGCTATCTGCTTTGGAAGCATTGGTATAGAAAACTGCAGAGAATGTGCAGAATTGAGGCTAGTGATAATTCTGGATTTCAAAACCCTATGGGTGATACAAGCTAGAAATGTCCAAGGCAGCTGTCTACATTTGCTGTTGTTGGGATAGYACATTTCTCCTGGGTTGTGCTTTCTGCGCTGCACTGTCAAGTGATGCCTCACAATATTGCACCCTGGTTCTAATGGGAATAGAAATCTGTAAGAAGTTATGTCTTGTTTTATTTTATTTTTTTTTTGTACCATTCATTCATAGTAATTACAAAATAGGCTTAATGCAATGAAGGACTTGAAGTGCTGGAGCTTTTACTTGCTCATGAATAAAATGTTTATTAGAAACTTTTGGAAAGCTATATTTCCTTTTCTCTGCAAACTGATTCAGAGACAGGCCATTTGGCATCATCATCACTTCTGCTGGACTGTGTTTGCTTAGGCCAAACTGCAAATTTCAGGATTAATCTCTAACAGGGAAGAAGATGCTTGGTTCCTCATGATGGAATTTCAGAATGTTAAAAGCAAGACTAGAAAAGATATTAAAAAATGGAAAAGTAGCATCTTTGAGGAATGAACRTTTTGTACGTTAAGATAACCAAGTGTTAACCTAATCCCTTTCCTTTGAAAGGATTTTTATTAAAGTCTTTCTCTAGTGTTCTGCCCCTTGCTTGCAGCCATTGTATAATGCTGTGGCCAAGAAACACCTGTGGCCTCAACCTTTTCATTGTGCGAATAATCTTTCTCTGGCATTGAGGCTGGGCTCCTGCTGCTGTCAAAGCAACAGTAGATGTGTGTGTTTTGTTGRGTAGCATCAGTTGGCTTGGAGGTAGGAGCTAGAGAAGGAAGAGAATCATATTAGACTTGCCACTCTCAGCCTAGCATATGGTTACTGTTCTTTCTCCTTGGGAATTAAACTGAGCTAAAACTGCTCAGCATCTGCCTCTGGATGCTCATTGTGCTCCATGCATTAAGTTTTTACATGAGACCTGGACTCCCTTGCTCTTCAGGAAGAGGAAAGTATGCTATCTAATTCAGTTCTGTAACTCTCTTGGGGCTTGAAGGGTTAAAACTCTGACATAAATTTCTTTGGGAATTTGTATTGTAGCTTTCAAGATTTTGATAGGTTTACTGCTAATGTCATTCAGAGTCTGTAAAACTTTCAAAATAATACAATAGACAATTTTGCGTAGAAAATGACTTTTTTTTTCATGGAAGTAGAACCATCAACCTAAGACAGTGACAAAATACGACTGTTCTGTTTTCTGTGAATTTTCAGGTCCTTTATGGTTTCAGGCAAAAGTGTTTTTCTGAAGCTAACATTAATATTGGCATATTCCAGCATTAATATTGGCATACTGTATAGCCCTAAGGATGCCTGGAAGCGGAGTTCTGCAATGTCTGAGCCTGATCCTGACAATAGTCTAAGCAGGTAATCTGCCTCTACATGCAAATCTCCCTGTATTTTAAGCCAGTGGAATGGCTCACTGTTTGTACTATGATGGGATATTCTGTAAACTGCTTTAATGGTTCCAGTATTTGGTCACTGCTGTTATAGAACTTGTGCTGCTGTGTACTTGGTACATACAGGTTACCATTCTCTCTTTTTGTGTGTGTGTGTGTGTGTGGTAGAGTATATGGCTGTAAGTAGGAGTTCATTTCTGTTTAAAACAAGAAACTAGTAGATCAAATGAGCTCAACTTAATATTCCAAGACAATCCTGATATGGCTATTGCTTTCATAATAAGGTGTGGAATAGAATAACTACGGTATCCCTGAAAAGCCAGTTTTCTAGAAAGATATTATCTTCATAATTCTGCAGTTGTTCTGTATTAAATACAAGAAAAAAATCATTTAAAGTGCTACAATTTATTGTATTAGTATATTTTACTTATGTGCAAAACTATTACAACTATGGTTTAAGCTATTTAGAACGTTGACCTTTAGGGTGACTCCGCTGTGACCTAAAACCTGAAATGAGGTTGTAGATACTAAAACTTAATCAGTTTCTGAAGGGTAGGATTTCAAATATCAACTTTGAAATACCGTTTTCTTCAGCTAAACTTCTTGGAGTTCTTCTACAGGAGTTGGGGCAGAGATTCCTTGTGGACAAATGTACAAGTTGTCTGCTTTTAGGCAGGCTGTCTCCAAGGGAGAAAGATGATGTCAGAGGGAGCCGAGCTGTGTTATAATTTGTAGTACCTAGCCTGCTTAGCTCTGGCTGCAGCTGTTGCAGCTGGCATTGCTGCAGATGGCAGTAGTGATGGCTGCTTCTGACAGCCATCTGTGACTGGAAACAAGACCTAATGTGTTACTGGAAATCTCCTTTCCAAATGTGTAAAGCTCTTTAAGCTCTTCACTGGAATAATGCTTGTGATTTGAAAAGGTTAAAAACTCTTTTCCCCTAGAATCATGATCTTACTTTTATAAAATTCTACCTATGGATTTGATGTAAAGGAATTAATGCAAGTAGGATTGATCTGTGGACCAAATTAAATATATTTCATGATTTCATAATTATAAATTTAACAGTAAGTATATTGTCTTACCTACTGTACAAATAAAAACTGTTAATAAGCAGTTTGCCTTCTTTTTGTAGCTGTATGAGGCAAGAACAGAGAAATTTACTCCTGCTTCCCGATCAAACTCCTTAAAATTTTCCCTTTAGTAGGTGCGTTTCTCAGTTTGTTTATGATGGTTATGTAAAGCATTGTTTTTTTTATATGACTGCTTATTTTTGTGTATTTTGAGATTTCTAAAATATTATTGCTATAAAGATCTGAAACTATCATTGTATTAAACAGAAATGGGCCTGGAGCATAATTTGAGCAGAAAATCTAACTGCTCTCCCCTCTAACTGCTCTAATCTCACAGAAGCCTTCTTCCGATTATTGGGAGTTGCTTGGCACCATCTGTAGTGCCATGTGTAACACAGTTAAAGTAGTAGGAGAGATGTTCAGGATAAATACAGTTAGATTGAAAATGACTTGGCAAATAAGGGTAAGAGGATGAATATCAATTATTTAGGAATTCAAGAGTCTTCTACAGAAAGAGATTGTTATCTGTAGTCTGCTTTCTTCCACAGTAAGGTACAACTGTGCAGTGCTGTTTAGTTATCTCTATTATTTTGCCTGATCGTTTCAGCTGTAGTTTCTGCTCAGCAGAGAACTTGCTTTAACTGTTTGTTGCTGCAGCCTATGCTCTTTACCTGCAGTGCCCAGGTACAGAAGAGCAATAACTGTTGTARTGGTTGTCCTTTATTGTGTCAATTGTGTTTAAAATAATTTAGGCAATTGTGTCTAAAATAATTTGGGCTTTTTAAAGCTTTTTTACCGTATTCAAGGTAAAAGGGAGTGTTGACTGTTGTGATAGAATCATTAGAATATCATTCCTACAATGCCAATGTTCTTCCTACCGTATTGCACTTAAACTCTTGTAGAATGGGATACTGTTCTAGATGCTGAAGGAATGTTCTAGATGCTGTCTTATCTATAATTTGCTTTATACAAAAATTAAAAAATTTAACTGACAGTATTTTATCAGAGCATGACTGGCTGTAATAATATATTTTGGTATGGTTATAAATAAATGCAGCTTGTATTGTTTCTACAACTGTATGCATTTTCTTTTTGCTCCACACCTCCCAACTCCCTAACCTGAACTTGAATGAGAGGAAGAGAAGGAGTTAATTTTAAGGAGTTAATTTTTATATTGAAGTTTTCTTCTGAAGTTATGAATAATGGAGTCTGTGCTTATAGCATTTTTTTTTTTTTTTTTTTTTTTTTGATAATCCACGTCTGTGTTTTTTTTTTTTTTTTTTTGATAATCCACGTCTGTGTCTGACCAGCTGGGTTTGGGCAAAAGTGTTGTCAGAGATAGTCTTGCACATAGGTGAAAATCAGATGAGTGGCAATAGGACGAAATAGTTTCTGAAAGGCACATGGTACTCTGCGGAAGCCCAAGACTGGAGTAACAATAAAGAAAAAAGAGCCACCTTTCCTCCTCTGTCTTCATTTTTAAAATTATGTATGAATAAAATCTGCTCTTGTGAAATAATTATGTTGAAAAGAATTTGGCCAATTTTGCTTGCCTGTTGAGGGTCTTGTGTATTGCAGTGCAAGCATCTGGTGTATCAGAATATGCAAGTGATTCATGTAAGTAGTGATCTGCTGGAGATTTGAAGACATGGAAAATGCTATACTAAAAATGAATCACAATTGACTCTTGCAGAGTATAGCTCAACCTTAGAGACTAACTACAGAGTTGCTTTTTAAGTGAAATATATGTTTTTAGTTTGACTTTTTAGTGTTTGAAATTCTGTCAAATTATGCATATATTTGATTGTACAGGGAAAAATAAGTGCTCTAATGAAAGTCTAATCAAAGATATTAAAATTGATTTAGAACTTTGTGACTGGTCTTACAGTTACCTTTTACCCTTGTAAATCTGAAAGAGTGAGCAATGGAAAATTCAAATTGGTACAGGTCTGGTGAATTAGGAACAGAAACAGGAAAAGATATTGGAGAGTGTTTTGGCTGTGATGATATATCCTGGTTCGTGCAAAATGTGTCTTGCCTCCATTAACTTTTTATGTAAGGTGTGAATCTTGGGCTATAACTGAAACATTTGTTGCTGGGCAGTTAGCCCATGTTCATAAGCAGGATTTGTGACCAATTTTCATTTCTTTTAAGGTGAAGTTTTGTATATAGGTTGGTGTGTCTTGGCTACTATCATAACTAGGAGAGCTATTCCAGCTGTGTGAGGGTTTATAGATCTGCCCTGGTCAATCTGAAGCTGGGGAAAGGTACCTATTTTTTTTTGGGAAGCTTTGCAGAGAACTTTGTGGTGATGGATGGATTGAGTAACAGGGCTCTATGACAGGCTGCCTGCCTTTGTGTCAATACTAACAGATATGGATGGACTAATTTATTTATACGCTACAGGACAGGGAGCTGGCTAAGCTTAAGTACTGAGAAACTGTGCATGGGGATTCATGGCAGTGCATTTTGGAAGGAAGCCAAGGAAGCACTTCAGAGTTGTCCTAGGATTACACAAAGGCATTGAGGTCTGCATGTAAAATGTTGGAGCTGGGTTGACTGTCAGCTGCTGTGGAATGACTGTAAAGGTAGGGTAGGCAACTCACACATGCAATGTCTGGCTGAAGAGTTGTGGCCACTTTTTCCTGTTTCATTTAGTACCTTTTCCAGAGTTAATTAGATTGTTTGGGGCAAGGAGAGACAGAACTGTCAACTGTGCATTATACCCTGGAACTAGCAACCAAATTTTCTTAGTGGAGCACTTTTCCAGGGACAGCTTGTATGTTCCAGCAGAATCTACACTCCCTCTGATTTCATTTCTGCAGTGGTAACCATAAATACAGAGCACTGAAAGTTTCATTTGATGTGCAAGGCTTGTGAAAGCTAAAGTCAGCTTTTGAGCCAAGACTTAAGCAGTGGGATGTAGGTGTATTTGACTATGACTGTCTATTATGACATACTTCATTTTTAAATCTTACAGGAAAATAGAGTGAAAAAAACTTTCAGCTATCAGAAATATATTTAATCAGATTAATAGTAAGTCTGTTTGGTCTAGATTATGCTTTAGTCTGAGGCACAGTGGCATAGTATTTCAGTTTTCAAATATATTTTGCCCTCTCTGAAAGGCCAGAGTCAAAACTCAAATGTTTTTGGAAAAAAAATTATGCATGTGTTTAAGAATGTATCCTCTATATAGCTCAAGGCATTAGGAGCTCTGCTACTGGTGTGACTGATGATATTATCAAGAAACATGTTTATTTTCCAAAATATAAAAGTATAACTTAAAAAAAAAAAAAAGCTAAGGGAAAATTTTCTTTGGAAACTAGTCGTCTTTGGGAGGATTTATAAAATTAAATACCTGGCCTTAGTTTCTAAAATAATAGTACAGTGGCAGAGCCTAGTGATTGGTCATCCCTTCTCTAATGTTATATGCTACAGACTATAGCTTCATTTTGAGACTCTTTTTAATCATAGCTGCTGTTATGAATTGTCATTATTTACTTTCTGTTCTCTTTGTAATGTTTTATTTTACTAATTGTAACATTTATGATCAGTAAATGCAAGTTTACAGTATTAACCTTTTTTGTACTCCGAAGAAAAATTAAAATGCTGTTTGCTACAACAGGACTGCCTTTGTAACCTGAGCTAGTAGATAAGTGAAAAGGGAAGTTCTCTCTGAGGTATTACTGTTACTGGCTAAAATTTCAAGTCAGAGAGAAACTGGTATTATTGAGTGTCAAGTACTTAAAATAATAGTTGCTAAGACTGTTTTGAGAAACCATGTTTGAACCTGCCAGAATGTACAGGAATGCATCTAAAAGATCTCATAGGATTTCACTAACTGATGGTGAAGCTGAAAAAAAAATATACAAGCATACAATCATATTTTACAATGATTTATTTAATTATTTATTACCTTAAAAGGAATTAAATACCTACTTTTAGAATTCATTTGGCAGTCCTTGTCTGCTGTTTTTGAAGACTCATTTGAGCAATCCTGTGTCTTCATATGTAAACATATGAACTTTGAAAATGTGCTCGTGTGTGATTCAGTTGTGCTGCCTTTTTTTGGTAAGGAAGATTCGCGTGTTGGAGACTTGAAGTTCTATTTTCCGTACAAGAACTGTTACCTCAAATGCCCATGAGATGGTGCTCATCAGTTTTATTTTTTATGTAGTGGCAGATGTGAATATAGTTCTGAGTGAAGAGAAGAATGAGGATGTTAGCATTGCTGTCTTTCAAAAAATAAATTATTGTCCTGTCAGCCAGATGTATATCACTACAATATTTTCAGGCATGCTTTAAAAATAGTCCTACTGTCCCTGCTCATTTTAGGAAAGGCTAAATACTAATTTACAAAAATGACAAGTTACACCTTATGTTGTCTGACTTAGAATTTTCTAAATTAACAAAAAATAAACAGGTTTTAGACTAATGTCATTTCTGCTTTGTGCTGTCTTTTTTTCCTTTCTGTTTTCCTCAAACAGCTCTGTGAAGAACCAAAGCATTTTCTGCTACTGACCCACACTAATACATGGTATTTCTATGAGAAGTTTGTTCTTTTGAGGTTTTTATCACCACCACCACTCGCCTTTCCATGGGCAATCTGTATCAAGCAATGCAGAACTGTTATGGGAGGAATGTTTAACTCTTATGTAAAACTAAGGCAGGGAGAATGTTTATTCTTTGGCCTCTAATGATTGTTACATACCACAGATCCCTCTCCTCCCCCTATTTTTTTTAGAGGACTAATAGTATAAGAAGTTATGGTTACATTTTTGAAGTGTACAATATAATTTCATGTGCAAGGTAGAGGAAAGAATAGCCAAAAGTAGTTAGAGCAAAAACCTGCTTTTTGAGGTATTTTAAAAGATTCAAAAATAGGCCATAGCAGAGCCAAACACATTTTGCCTCGAGCATTCTGTATCTAATGCTTCTTACATGCAGTAAAAACCTGAATGATCTTTGAGGTGAGATGTGGTCKAAGAGGGACACAAGTGACTGTGAGATGCCTTCCTTGGGAGGTCAGCTGTAGACATAGATGGAAAATGAATCAAAAAATAGATGAAAATGAGGACAGATATAAACCTTGTAAGTTGATCTAGTGATAGTGTTAAAATATTTAAAGCCTATATTTAAAACCTGCTTTTAAAACCTGTGAAGATTGTCTTTGTACAGGCTATTGCAGTTGCGTCAGGCCAAGAGAAAAAATTGTGCCTTTCCCCTTGAAACTTGTTTTCCCTTCCAAGTTCTATGCGTGTTTCTAAGCTTGGTGTTTCTTGTGGTGATTTTTTTTTTTTTGTTTTAAAAAAGCTCATAGTGTTTTTGAGCAAATAAGCAACTAGATTCATCATTTTCTGTGTGTTCTGTCATTGACAGTAAAAAGCATTATTAGGAAGGCACCGAATACGCCAAAGTGCTTGCTACCTTGAGAAAAAATGGGATCACTGCTTTACTTAGAGGGAACTGAGGAGAAGTTCAAACTGAAACATAGATTTTCTTCTTTTTAGAGGGAAAGTAGAGAGGGGAGAGAAAAAAAAAAAAAAGAAAAAAAAGACTTGGCTGAATTTCCCTTTGGGGAAAAAAAAAGTTTAAAAGTTTAATTTTGCATCATTTTCCTTCACTTGGAACAGAAGGATTAGGTTGTATTCTGAGTATGCTCAAGTGAGTGGGAGGAAGTCCACATTACCGATTAGGATGATGCATTGCATATTATTTTTGGGAGACTGAAATTTGAGGTGGGCATGATGTCAATGGTGAGAGAAGGAAATGCATCATTTGTATGTTGAAGACAACTGCTGTAGGAGAAGATTTTGAACACCCTGTAATGGGATAACCTGTGAATGATATTGGAAGATTAGATATGGTTTAAGGAAGCAATGTAGAGTTAGGGACAGGTGGATTTCTAATCCTACTTCATGCTGACACTAGTATATGTGAGTAACCTTGAATTTTTTAGAAATATTTGAATTTTTAGTTACATAAAAGCTTAGAAACTTTTGCAACTTTCAGAGATCTAAGTATGTACTCAGTGTCATTCATTGGTATTTAAATCTCATGATGCTTCATCTACCAGTTGAAAACTGTCTTTCTACCTGGACAACATAATGAGCTGCAGAGAAGAATACCTATGTCCACCCCAGTGGTTTTGCTAGGGTAGGCAGTGGTTAGTAGTTGTTGTTGGCTTTGTTCCTTAAACTACACTGGGATAAAATGTAATGGCAGATTGATCTGAAGGAAAAGCAGAGTTTCAGATTAAGGATCTTTTTGGTTTTTTTTCCCCCCTCTCAAAGATACAAAGATTCATAAATTTCAAGACATTCTGATATTTGCAGTCAAATGATAGGTTTTTTTCTGTCGGTTTCAGTTTATGGCTTCAGACCTGAGGCCACAGTTGATATTGTTACCAGGTAACACTCTTAACGCCTGTTTGAGTTTCTTACTGGAGAAACTATTGCCGGAGTTTCATAACATTTTGTAGTATTTGCTTTGTTATTGTTGTATTGGGAAATCTTTCTCTTGCAAGTAAATATGTACGTGTCTGGAAATGTACCCAAAATATCATTACCAAGAATGTGATTTGATAAGTGTTGAGGAATGCCAAGGTGATCATTCATTTAGTGTTGAGCTTGGTTTGCAAAGCTTTAGGTACAACAGTAAAAGGAATAGTAAACAAAGCTGCTTGGCACTCATGCTTCACTGAATTTATATATCTGCCGTTTATTTGAAACTGGTTTATTTACCAGCCAAAGTTTTCAGTTACCCTTGCAGTCCTAGAATCCATGATTATAATAAATGTTATGTGCTGTCTTTGAAATTCATATTAGTAAATCAATACAGTTTTAATAGGAGGGACTACTTTTAAAGGAACTAATTCCTTTTCATTGTGGGGTTTTGCTACTGACAAGAGTCTGAAGGAGGGTTTGCATGTTCTATGTTAACCTTAAATGCTAAGATTAAGGAAAGAAAACACCCCAAATAATTTGGGTATGGAATCTAATAGAAATTTTTGCTAAAAAAAAGTACTGTTCTTTCTGTTTTGATATCCTTTCCTTTAATAATGATACTTCCTTTGTATTCAAGCAAAGTTGCTTTTTATAGTAGCAGATGTTCCTTCCTTTATGCTCTCACTGAAGCAAGATTTATTGTTCAGTTAGTCACACTTTCCRTAGAGAAAACAATATTCTAAGAAATACCATTTCATATACTCCCACATTATTTGGATATGGCCTTTTCAGTGTGTGCAATCACTCCTGGGTAATGGTTTAGTTTTGATTCACGAAGTTCTTTGTGTGGGAGATGCTTTAAACATCCTTCTAAATTCTCTAATGTAGTAAATACAGAACAAGCCTTTTTGCCTTAGGAGTCTGAATGCATGAGACAAAGCTGGAAAATTGCATTAGTTCTGTGTTTTTGTCAGAATTTTAGGCAGAAATCTGTTGAATATGGTGTTTTAWGTTTTTTCTTTTTTTTTTTTTTTGGTTACAAATATTAGATATCTCTAATTCAAAATATTTTTGCCTAACATTTGTTGTTTCCCCTCCAGTCTAAACTATATAACTACTCATCTTGCAGTGGCGGGGTCCTCCCAGGTTGTTTGGAGAATTTGTTAGCGCTGTTTGATTGCAAAAGGAAGGGGCGGTGGGGGAAACAAAACTCAAAAAGCAGAGCATACCTAATATATATATAAACTAAATTTGTGGGCTTTTTGTTTTGTTTTTTTTTCCCTGTCTGGTTTGAAATCCAGATATGTCCAGTGGCTAAGATGGGATTGGTGGCAGCATGCAGATCCCTGCCGTGCTTATTGAATGTTATGTAGCCTGTTTCCCACTGGCCTTGGTGGGAAGTGCCTCTCCTAGAGGCACTGTGAGGTGTCATGGGAACTGCATGGGGAGAGCCCCTTGGCCAGATACAAAGACACTGTTGTGTCAGTATGTCAGAACCACTTTGTTCCGAAGCGGAAGAAGGTATGGAGGAAAAGGGTTGTCAGAGAAGAGGGAAAGGGAAAACAGGATGAACAGTTTACGTTCAGAGGACTGAGAGAACAAAGGGAGTTTATTAGGAGAAGGATTTTTTGGGGAGAAGAGTGGGGAGATTTAGTAAGCAAAAAAGGAGGGTGTACTTGTAAGCAGGAATGCTGCAATGTTTCTTCTTCCGTGCTCTTATCTCTTTCCTGTTGTATCCATTTCTTGGAGACGAATCCTATTCCGTCATAATCTGTACACTGAGGAAAGGGAGACAGAGGCAAGCTGAGGGTAGAGAGACTCTTGGAGTGATAGTAATAGCGGCTTCTGCACTGGGGAGAAACAGAAACAAAGCAACCTGATGGCAAGCCAGGAAGGAAAGGTTGAAGTTGCATGTAGAGACAAAGGTATAAAGGCCACTTGTAACAAAGTTTAAATGCCAGTCTCATTTTTCTTCTTGCCTTAAGCATTGGTTTATGAGGAGTGAAAGAAACAAACAAATATTGGTTAGTCCTCTTAACAGAAATTTTACTGATGTGTCCTCACAAGGAGAACTTTTCTTTTTCCTCCTGATGTAGTTAATAGAAATTGGCTGTTTGGCAATAGCTCTCTTGCTGTTTTGAAAGCCAGGGTGAGTGGAGCTTTTTCCAGCATAATTGTGGCTACTAAGGGGTTGATTCCTGACATCCCCTTTGCTTGCCATGACCAGTATGGATGTGTTGGCCACACTTCTGTGTGTGTAGCCATGGCTTAGATCAAAAAGAGGAAGGGAGCACCAACACACTGCCATGGTGAAATTGGCCACTTGACTATCTGTATCCCGAATGGCTGGCTAGCTGGCTTCCATTCCTCTCTACTATGAAACTTTCTGCATTGAAACTATTGGCTGCCTGTGCCTTAGCTATAACAGATAATTCTGCCAAACCTTGGGGGGCAAGTGGGGTGTCGACCAGCTGTTCTGCATCCAGGGAGTGTCCGAAGTGGTAGAAATAGATGTGCTGAGTTCTTGGATTTTGTTGGAATTTGTAATCTGGTGCCCTTAGTTGTGCTGGAATTCACTGCAATTAATCTGCTGAGCTGTGAAATGTGGTCACAGTTGTGGAGCTGGCACATACTTCTAGCATGTGCGATGGTGTGCACCATATTATGGCTGTGACTTTCAGTAGGAAGAGAAAACTCTCAAAATTACTAAATCTGATAAAATCTGTCAGAGCTTTAAAAGTAAAGTCTTCATCTCATGTTCTCCTTCATCTTCTCGAGCTTTCTTTCTTCTCGAGATTACCTTTGTTTTCCTATTCTATTGGGAACATCTTCCACTCTTTCCTCTTACTTGACTACTGCCTTTGTTCCTTTATCCTGTCACCAATTCCTTTGTTGTCCCTGAGTCTTTGCAAACTTGCAAAATATGTTCAAATATGTTCCCTAGAATAAACATATAACCTCATTTTACTCTAGCATTCCATTGTTAGTGTTCTATATACTATTCGCAAGGCACTTTACTAAGTAGACTAAGTCAAAAATTATGTAAAGTATTGCTTGTATAAGGCTTAGAGGATCCAAAATTCAGATTTTGTCAAGAAAGAGTGGTTCCTTGTTATATGTAAAGAAAATGAGTAAGGCTTTCACATATTTCACCTTACGTGACTTAAAAATAGGATGTGATTTAAATGTCTAGATTAAGATCTTGACATGGTACTGCTTGTAATAAACATGAAGAGGGTTTCAGTATGTTATTAGAGAAGTACATTTGCTTCAGGTCTAAAATTTTAAGTGTATTTTCTACTTGTTTATAGAATGACAATAATGAGACATTAAGTCAAAAGCAGGGCAATCTCTGTGAACGTGTGTTGGCTGTACAGTTTGTTCCTCATTTGGGACTTGTTCATGATTCATATCATATTACAAACGCTGCCTTTTTGGCACCTTCCCTGAAATAAAGACCAAGATGTGAGAGGGTGCAGACTTGGGTGGCTTTGTGGCTGAGTTCGTCAGACCTTCTCACTAAAGCCATAACTGATTTATTTTGTGTGTGTGTAGTGGTGATGTTTCCTGACTTAACATGAAGTTATGTACTCAAAGGAGAATTGCATGCATCTGATTCTTGAAATAAACATACATATTTTTAACATTCTTTCAAATTTAAATTCAAATATTAGGTTACTTTTAGAAGCATAGGTAATATATTTTCCTAGAGTGGGGAGAGGATTGCTTGGATGATGAGATGGACAGTATGGTACAGTGCTTTGCTATCTGTGTTACGTGTCTTTGAGTTTAAATTCAGAGTAATGTAACTTGAGCTGTCTTTCTACTGGCAGTCATAAAATGATAGATTTCTGATTTTTGAAATGTCACAACCATAAATCATTAGTTTGCTAAGATTGCACTAGCAAGCTATTAAAGAACATGGAAGTATTTACTGTAGGTAAATGCAAATTTAAAAAGGTTCTCTGTATCATGGTTTAAATGATTTATTTGCTTTCAGTGCACATATGAATCTGATATGATGTAATGATTTAGGAAATTTCATTTTCTGTGTGGAGGCTTGAATTTGCATATTATTAAACTATCCCTTGGAATCGTATCTTTCTTATATATACTTAAACAGTATCACAGATTAAAAGGTACTGAAATTACTTTTAAAAAACAAAAGCTGACTTAAATACTATTAATACAGAAAGTGGAGGTATTAAAATTCCACCTGGATTTACAAATAACCTATACCTAGCCTCCTGAGGAGCAAAGGACCTCTACAGTTGCTGTTCTGCATGGGACAAACGTCCAGCCTCTAGTACGGCCTCTCCATCGCTGTCCTTGTCTAAAGACCTGCAGATTCACTGCATTTACCGCCTGTTCAGTCTGTGGCAGAATATAGTTTCCTGGACTCCTAGTACTGCTGTGTAGCGTGGCTTTCTTAGCAATCTTTTTTTTTTTTAATCAGTCATCCTATTTCTAGTTATTTTCCCATCCTATTTCATCTATTTTTTTTTCCCATGAAAAAAACAATGGAGAAGATTGCAAAATTTTCAATACTGGCCTTGACTGCAACAGGCTTATTTCGTCAGACCTCAGGTGAATTCCCAGAGGAGGAAGCAGAGCCACTGAGCACAATGGTGTGGGTTGATTTAACTTTTCAGATTGGAGCTTACTGTGTCCTTCAATTTTATTGCTGAGTAATTTTGCACTTTGTACTAAGTTGTCTTTCAACTGACATTATTTAGAAACCAGACTTAAAAGAAATATGACTATTTTAAGTCAAAATTTAACTTGGGTAATCATTTAGTATGAACTTGGATTGTTGTCTTTTATAAGAGAGATCTTGGGTTCCTTTTTCTGTACGTGTTCTGAAAAAGGCTTCTAAATGCCTTTTTTTTCCCCTACCTAAATTGTATGTGATTTTAAAATTCATATCCTCCTGTCTTACAAAGTTGTTGTATAGAATTAATTCTTGCTTGCTTTGCTCTATTGCACTGAGGCTTCAACTGGACACCAGGAACTGAATTAACTGCATGAATGGACTATTTTACCATAGAAGTGCTTGTAAGCAGAGTGAAAATCCAAGTTTATTGGAGTAAATTGAGCATAACTTGTTGTAGCATAGTAATTTTCTTAAAAAAAAAAAAAAACCAACCCAAACAAACAACAAAAAAATCCGCCTTCTCTTGGGAAACACAAACCCATCGGTAAATGTCACTTCCATAAGGATGCTTCAGATGGCTTCTACCTTACCTGAGTAAAAACTGTGCTTTTTTCCAGTTATCTGAGGGGGTTAYTTGGACACGTACAAGGATGTAGCTCAGTGCCTTTTTAAAAGAGAATTTCCTTAGGCTAACTGAGTGGGAGGTTACTGCTACTCCTGCCTATGCACACGAGCTGAATTGTGTTTTCCATAGTTAGGACTTGTGAAATCAAACAAAATCGTTTTACATTAAACAATATACAAGTGCAAACTTTTCTGCAAATTTGAAATCTTACTCAGCTGTATTTCCTGGAAATAAAAGCGGCTTTGCAATGTGGCGGGAACTGTAAACTGCTCCTGTCACACTATCTTGGCAAGGGAGAGAATAGTGCCGTGCTGAGACACGCTATGTTGAAAAACCTGTAATGCTGGATTAAAGGTTTCAAATCCAACATTAGGTGGCAGCAGTAGACTCCCAACACCTTGGACATGCCTGTGAACAAGTGTTAGTTTTAAGCAGGTTTCCAAGTGAGAGACAGACCTAAAGAAATTCAACTACAGAGCATTCCCTTTTAAATCCTCGTGAAGGGGGCCAGTGGGGATATTTCTGTTGAATGAGCTACCTCTGCTTGGGACTGGATTGCAATTAATAGTGTGATGAAACTGAATTATACAAAAGCGTCTTTAAACTTTGTCTTATGAAAGTGAACCTCGTTTGTTTGGATCCATTTATGGTTGATTTAATGGACATATATATATTTTTAAGGTTAATAATAATAAAATTGCCATCCCTTTCCTCCCTGTAGCATATTTCTGCCTGAGCCCTGTTTGTCATCATGTCACTGACTTGACATTCACACCAGTGTTACTTTCTGATATCGTTATGCAAACTTTCAGCAGACTGTCCTAACAAACCTTCTCTTAGGACTCTCATTCTGTTTTCAACTTGAAGTGACGGACTAGTGGTAGGGAAGAGAACATGGAAAAATGTGGGGCAGGGGAGGCAGAGAGAATGGATAGTTGCAGTTAGTATGTGAAGGTTGTGCCCTTTCTCCACTTTCTTCTGATATAYAGAGTTCTTTCAGAACAGTCAGGCCATCTTTTTGTTGCATCTAGAATGTGTACTCAGTTGTGTGTGTGGGTTTTTGTTGTTGTTGTTGTTTATTGTGTACCTTCAAGGGATTCAATTCATTTGGTGATGACTTGTGAAATTATCAGATCCTTGCCCTAAATATGGTAATTCTTATGCTTCTCAAATCTTAGCTGCATAATTATGAAGATAAATACATTTGTTCTGAGTTTCTTAATGCCTGAAAAGGCATTAAGGGATGAAAAGGGATGGAACCCACGTTGTGGGTTATTACATTGCCTATATTGTTCCTGTCTTCTATTAAAGTTTATTGCATAGCTATTTGTTTTTATTCACAAGTATAATGCCTAAAATGAACCTATTTTGTATTCTCTAGAAGATGCATTCACACTGTGTCATCAATTCATGAACATTATGTTATCTTACCTTAGGTCAATTGACATAATGCAAAACTGCAGTAAAACAAAGAACATTTTGGATAGCATAGCTATTTTGTGCGTAGAAGTAAATGATGAGGATTATCTCAAAACATTAATTGTTGAACTAGCAACTCATTTAGTTTCAGCATATCTTTCTTGGTGTTTAACTTGTGTAAGCACTTTGCTCTGGAAGACTTGAAGCACTTATTAGCCTTGTGCATGAAGCTTTGCAGCTCCTGCTTACGCATACGCTTACAAAAGTTCCTTGGAGATGGAACTGGCCTCCTGTTTTGAATAGTCATTTGTCAAATAAAATTTTAGATTTCAAAACGAGCATCTTGGAGAACGGAGAGTAAGAGGACAGTTTACAATGTTCATCTTTTTCATCCTGGTTATTGAGAACAAAGGAAGTGCTTGTGTCATAATGCATAGTAACTAGAAGGCTCAGGTGGAGCTAAGAAAAGTCGCATTTTTTAGAGATATTAGGTAAAATTGGATATCTAGTTCTATAGTTTTTCCCCAAAATAAACAGCTYGGATTTTCCTGTTTTCCTCAGAAATGCTGGTCTTGCTTGCGCTTCTTTTTTTCTGTCTTCTTTTTTTCTATCTTTTTTTATTTGTTTTAGTACATTGAAATACTACCACCATTTCATACAAGCTTTTGAAATATTTTTGTCTACCATTAACAGATGTGACTATAAATCTGATTTATAACCTTTATCATAATCTTCAGCAAAGGTGGAGTTTGACAATGTTTATTCTGAGCAATTGTCTGCTTATTGTACTTGGGAAATTGCTCAACTGAAGTGTGGGTATGCCATGTCTTTTATATCTTGGATCACCTTTCCTGTTTTAGATTGAGTGGAAGCTTCAAAACAAAGAGATTTGATTATATTTAAATTCTTTTTTCTTTCTGTTTAGGAGTGTTGTCATGCTTTTCTATAGTAGTTAGTGCTGTAATGCTGACTACTTATTGTTTCTCAAAGTAAAGGGGGAAAAAAATCACACTATTTGACTGTGTAGCTATGAACTGTAATGGAAATGCAAACTCCCTGTTTCAATCAACTAAATGTAGAATTGTGTTTCTGAAAAGCTGGAGCCATTGATTTGGTTCATGATTTTTTTTTTCAAGTAAATATAACTGGCAAAATGTGGAATTTGTGAAGGTGTATTTGAATATTTCCAATTCTGCCCTTTAAAATCATTCCTATAAGCTTACACTTAATTCTACACTCCAAAGAAAGAAAGCGTTATGTCACCCTGTAGATTGTGATAAAGATTGTTTATGCAGCTGAGCACAAGCCTTAAAATACATTGAATTGGAGAATTTTGAAAAATGTACTGTACGACACAGGAGACCAAATCATGCTAAAGTACAAGGAAAGACTATACATCAGTTCAAAGGCTACATTATTCAAAAAAATACAACCATAAAAAAGGTAATAAGATTACATTCTCACACTTCATGGCTAGTAAGGTGCATTAAGCTGCTCAGATATTCATAACTTACTGTGACATTTGGGAAGATTACATTTTGCTGTGCACAGCCATTACTGCGGCTCAGATAATAACTAGCCAATGCATGGACCTGGATTATGATCCCTGTCATTGGAAACAAATTTGTGTTTTGAAGGTTGATCAGTTTCAAATCACCATTAGAAAGGGTTAATATGACATACTGTGGTGTGCGCGTGGGTGTTTATGTGTGTCTAATGGGTATGCATACATATAGYACATCAAATGCACTGTGCATTCAGTATATTGCTTTCTCCATCCCCCTCTCTCAGTCCTCAGGAGATATCCCCTAAAGGAAATGTTAATATGCTATGGTAAAAATAATTGCTATTATTTCTAGAATGTATTTGGTGAAATGYTTATGTTTGCAGAGTAGATTGGAAACCTTATTTGACAGCTTCCTGGATGGGTGGTTACTGATAATAGTGTATCTAGCCAAAAATGAAAGATTGGTGGGGGAGACTATAGGGTGAAGGTAAGGTCACCTCTAGTTGCGACTTAAGTGCTGCCATATATGATTTTGGTGTGATGATTGATGGTTGGCTAGTTAAAATCAAACACATAAACATTTGAATTTGTTGCTAAGAAATTAGYAGGTGCTTTGTGGCTGGAGTTTAACCTTGAGCTGTTTTGTTTGCACACAGAATGTAGTAATTCTGTTTCGGTGAGAAAGAGATGGGCTTTTTGTGGGGTACTTCACTCTTGTATAGAGTCTATACTTTGTTTTACACTATATGTGTTTTTATTAGTTATGTATTTTGCCTTTTCACTAGGAGAAGGTGTACTTTTTTCTTTGGATGTGTTTTGTGATACTTCTACTTTGATTTGTTCTGCTCAGTGTTCTTGATTTCCCTTGAATACTGCCTTACAGTGCTTTCTTGAKGTGGGCCTCAGCTCCCTTGTATGGAAGGGAAAATTGGGATTTGGAGAATGATAATGACATGATAGATTTGTTTGATAAYGACAGGGTGAGTTGATATAGAGAAGCTGAGAGCGTAATTCAAAGCTGCTCATTCAGTTCCAACTGTAGTTTCCCTAGATATTAAGGAAGCATCTGACAGTAAATTGCATAATTATTTTCCATGACCAGGAGAGGAGAAAATGGAAAAGTGTAAATTACTATTTAGAAATTGTTACCTGGAGATATTGTCTATTCTGTCATAAAACCTGTAACTTTCCCTGCTTCTTGTGGTGCTTGGCATTACTGATTTATGTCCAGAAGATTGCTTCTTCAAAGTGACAAGATTTAGACACTTGGGGAAAATGTATGGTAATTTCAGGAGTTAATAAAGTGCATATATTCTGCCCTGTTGGGTAGGTTTATCTTCCTATCCTGACTAGCTGAGAGAAATTTTTGGAGCTAATATGGTAGCCAGAAAGTATACCTATTTTGGAGCAGTTTTGACGTGGTATGACTTTAGCAAGTAACACTACTGAATGATTAAATGCTGTGTAGAAAAATGATGTAGGACAGAAATCGTGTCTTGACTTAAACCAAGTGATGAGAACCTCATATAGTTTTGATGACAAGTTATGAGGTTAGGTCTGTGTTGTGTTTCTTTTTGGACACTGTTCTGTAATAAGTATCTTGGCAAACACAACACATTTTTAAGGATGCATTTTTTTTTGTTTGTGTTTTTCTTTTCTAATTGAATAGGTGTCATGGTTAACAGATTAAGAGCAATGCAAGTTCTAACATTCAAGGAAAGTTTAAATAGTGGGATTGGGGTATAAGAGTTTGTTAGGACAACTCATACTTCCTTCAACTGGAAATTTCATTTTACTGAGTATACAAGCAAGAATGAAGTAGGTTATTTCAGGTGCCTACTCCCCGTTGCCACCCTTAGCACATGCCCATGTGATTTGCTACTCAGTTTAAGCCAAAACGAAGCCTGCACACGACAGACCTGAAATATGGCAGGATTTAAGTTTGTTAGCCAGAGCATAGGCTTCAAAAAACACTGTTTCGCARAAGGAAGCAAGACTTGGCTTTCTTTTCATACCTGTAGCTGCAAACATAATTCACAGTTAGGACTTGAATGCTTTTGGTATCTCAAGAATGACTCTAAGTGTTTGTAAAGAACAAAGTTTATGTGTGGTGGTGCCTTTTGGCTAGAATTGCCGTCTACTGGAGTTAGAAGTTAAGCAGATGCGGAAGAAAGCTTAAAGGGGCATTCTAGGCTGTTTAAGATCTCTTAGCAGATTGCTGTCTCCCCTGTCTTGGAAAACTGTCTGGATTTGTTCACTTTTCAGCYGTGCAGGCAGGAACATACAGTTCAGGATATCAGTAACTTGAACATGAATGTGCTTCTGCAGCAATTGTCCCATAGTAGGTCACACTTTAGGAGCATCTGTGTTGAAGTTAGCCGGCAAAACTTGAAAAGAGGAGGAAAAAGATGTGATATTGGCCTCGTTATATGTTTTGGCATGTGGCCTTGATAGCGTACTTACAAAATGGGTAAGTTTTAGTGTGGAATGATATTATGATATAGTTGTCCTGATCTTTGTTGACTTTTTTCTACTTTTTGTTTGAAAGCTTGTTGGTGGCCGTTTTGACTTGGAAATGAACTTCATCATCCAAGAAGGAGAGGGAGTTACGTGCATGGTAGACTTGCTGGATAAGTGTGACACCACGTGCCAGGCTGAGGTGTGGAGCATGTTTACAGCCATCTTGAAGAAAAGCATTCGCAACCTGCAGGCGTGCGCAGAGGTGGGCCTGGTTGAGCAAGTGCTCAAGAGGATTGATAGAGCTGACAGTATGATTGCAGGTACGGCTTCAGTCTGTATAGGAGTCAAGTTGTATTCCCCTTTTGTGTGAAATCTCACAGCACAATTACTAATTAATGAAGTCATAAATGTTTGATTTTTTTTTTYCCCCTTTTCAGATCTCCTAGTGGATATGCTGGGTGTTTTAGCTACCTATAACTTGACAGTTCGAGAGCTMAAGTTATTCTTCAGCAAACTTCAAGGAGAAAAGGGAAGATGGGTAAAAGAAAAAAACACTCTATATTTTTTCCTAATCTTCCTAACATAAAAAACTGTTTAATAATCTGTATAGTAAGAATTTTTAAAAGTATCAAKGTATAAAGGATACATGTTAGTGTTATATCACCTTTTAACTTGCAAGCAATTAAAATACATAGGGTAGTGATTGTTTGCCCTCTGTTTATATTGACAGAATTGGTCTTTTTTGAACAGCTGGGAATAATATGGTGACTCTAAGCGTGTGCTTTTATGCACATTTACTTTTTGTCATTCCTCTTACGAGAAACTGAAGGAAAAGAATTAAAATTTTTTTTTCAAAGACTTTGCAAAGAAATAAATAATTGTCTGCATGTGCAGATCAGTATATTTCTATTTTCATAATGTTGATCTTAAAGATTGAAAAAATGTTCTTGTGGTAATGAGAATTTGTTGCAGAAGTTAAAATAAAGAGTATCTTGCAGTTTGACTCAGAAATATGCTCTAGGTGAGAATTCACATCTTATGTTTTCTCCTCTTTGGATGTGAATTAAAATGGGACAAGGAGCTCTCCTACAATTGTTAATCTTCTTCCTTAAAGTGAAATTTTGTATGTTGGAGATGCTGCCAGATGCACTTCTTTTTTTAGCCAGAAAACTACTATTTTGCTACAATTCTTAATGTTTTAAACAGTTGCTATACCTATTTTCAATWTTAATTCAGCTGCCATTATCTTTAAATACCCCACCTGATATGGGGAAAAGGCAGTACAGCAGGTTTTCCCACTTGGAAAAATAATGTTCACTGTAAATGTTGGTGTACTTGCACAATAATATAGAAAAAAATCARAGAGAGCTCTTGAAACAAGTTCCTTCTGATCTAAACTTGCTCACGTAAAAATATTCTATATAAGATTTAAATTTAAAAATCAAACATATAGAGTATATTTAACTTTAGCTGAATTAAAGTTGTCTTCGTAACATTAGCTTTCTCATTTCCTGACTCTTTATTATTTGCATTTAATTTCCTTGCTTTATTAAAGGCCAAATACAAGGGAAAGGAGGAGGAAAAACTCATGGTTGCATTGTGAGGGAGTTGCACCACAGCTCCATAAATCTTAACCTCAACAGTGCTGTAAAGATACCAAATATCTAACCCCAGCATGAATTACCTAGCTGAGTTTCTGTCCTGCTAAAGACATCTAAACAAATCTCAGTGTATTTTTTGGTTGTTATTTGTTTTGTTTACCTTCAGTTCAAATGCAGGAAGCACTGTTTATTTGACTGTTTGGTTTGTTTGAAATACTTACAGATGATGCAAAACTTAATTTTCAAGAGAGTGGCTGCTTGCAAGAGGAGAAAAGGGCACCTTTAGGAACAGATCAGAGGTGTAAAGTTGTAGAAAAATAAATTAATAAACAAAAACCATGCAGAAGTAGGATGAGGGTGGGGAAGTGTTAAGCATTCACAATAACTACTGCATCTACTGCATGTTGTATGAAGATATCCCTGACTTTTTGTCCAAGTTTATTGAAAGTCTAGAGTTATTGTCTTAGAGGACAAGGACGTAAGATGTGTCAAAATTCTTTTTTTGTATGTATAGACGTTTCTTTCTTGCAGGTGTGTGCTATTTATTTACATGTGTAATATTTCTTTTTGTCAGCCACCRCATGCTGGGAAGCTGTTGTCTGTATTAAAACACATGCCTCAGAAGTATGGGCCTGATGCCTTCTTCAACTTTCCAGGGAAAAGYGCTGCAGTAAGTAAATTGTTTAAATCCTTTTTTTTTTTTTTTTTTTCTACTAACACCATTCACAGTTTTCACTGCTGTCTTTTTGGCTTCTGTGGAATGTCATAGAGATGAAGAGTTGTACAGTTGTTTTGCATGAGAATTAAGTGTACTGACTCTTTTTCGCTCCTGACATCAGAGGATGARGTAATTTTTTCAGAACTCCATGCATAATATAGAATGAGATTTATCAGAGGACTCTTTCTAGCTTTTTCATGTAACCYGTAACCTATCTGCCTTGGTGACTTGAGATTATACTTCACCAACTTCATGACATCAAGTATCTTATTGGAAAGAGAAGTTGAAACTCAAAAATACTTTTACAGAAATATATTTGCATACAACCGACCATATCAATAGACATGTTTTTATTCTTTCTGGCTATTCATATGCTTGCATAGCCCGAGTATTTGATAAAACCAYTCCAAGATCCTTTGTTAGCTAAGCCAAATTGTCGTGCTACCAGTTCCCAAAAGCTGGTCTCAAAAACATATAGACTGATTAGTTAGCTGGTTTAGAGAAGAATTTATTTATTTWTTTTTTAACGGATAAAGCAGCTGAGTGGAGGAGTGTAATAAAGAGTGTGGTGTTGCTGAAGTTCTTTAATGTTTTTGTTCATTGGCATTGATCACCTGGACAGCATCTTTGATTAGTGACTATGGCAGTCTTAGTTGAAGTATGCATTTCAAGTATGTGCAGCAAAGCAGTGAAAAGCTAAGAGCAATGTTAATAATAATAAGAAAAAAAAATAGGCAACAAAAGCAGTTGTTTGAAATGGAGAACCGAGCCTTACATGGTTTATAACTTAAGAGCTTTAAACTAACATTGATAAAATCCTTACCAGCCAAACATTGTATTAACTTTAATTTAAGCAAGRTAAGAAAACTGTTATATTCTACTTTACATTGACATGAGTTTCAAGAGAAAAAAGAATGCTTCAAATGTATATAAACAGTTCCCTTTTTGTGGCCATGTTGTTTTCATAATCAGTGATTTTCCTGGATGCCAGGAATATGTGAAAATAAATGTGTAAATGTGATTCTTCTGTTAGGGTACCACAAAACCAAATCATGTTGAACTTGCATTTTGAGGAAATTTATGTAGTAACTTTTTCACCAAAATACTCTATTTTTGAAGTGGAGCTTGTATTGCTATTATTTTTCTTATAATACAAAGATCAGTCTTGAAATATTTGGACTATTWAAAAAAAAGCTGCATAGAACAACTTTATTTTTATGCAGTGTTCCTTTATGCTATAATCTCTTAAGCTGTGTGCCCTTACTGGTTAAACTGTCGTGATTTTGATCTTTCTACAAGAGTAACTGTGCCTTCTTTAGGGTATTGCCTTACCTCCTATAGCCAAGTGGCCCTACCAGAATGGATTCACTTTTCATACTTGGCTAAGAATGGATCCTGTAAATAATATCAATGTGGATAAGGATAAACCTTACTTATATTGGTGAGTATTATGTAAAACTGTATTTCTGGTGTTTGATTCTTGTTATTCAATGGCTTCTGCTTCTATCTGTACTTATTGATTTTACTTGATATTTTTCAGTTTTCGAACAAACAAAGGACTTGGTTATTCTGCACACTTTGTTGGAGGCTGCTTGGTTGTAACATCCATAAAATCAAAGGGAAAAGGTTTCCAGCATTGTGTAAAATTTGATTTCAAGCCACAAAAGGTGAGTCAAGAGAGTAAAGTCTTTCAGATGCACAGAAATGCGCATGGACTTGTGTGTAGCTACGAGGTATATTTTTAGTAAATCTTTCTACTACAGTCAAGAGGAAGTGTTGTTCCTGTTAATGATTAAGTAAATATGTACACATTTACACTGGAATGAGCAAAATACATTTTCTATTCTGAAAATTATATTTCAAGTTTTACTTATGAAATATTTAAGAAAAAAAGCTTTAAAAAAGCAGTTTACKAGAAGTTTTAAGAGTTTGTGAAACCTTTGTGAAATCTTTGACAACTCTTAACCTGAAAGCTGTGAGGAGACTGACCTTTTTTCTGGTCTCATTTTTTTCCTTCTATCTCTGAACTTGTTTTTCTCCTTTTCCTGAGGGATTTTAACAATCTCCTTAAATGATTTTTTAATATTCTATATGGAGAAATGCCATGTACTTTAGAGAGCTGTTTACTCAGCCATATTTAATTTTCCTAAGCTGGGGCAGTCAATGAAAGTTTGCTTTTCTTGCATTTAGGAGAACAGATATATCCTTAAAAGGAAAACACTTTCTATTCATGCAGGTTGTCCAGAGAATATTCTCCTTGCAGTTGATGTTATATCTATCTTCTCAAATATAGAAATTAAAATGAGTTCATTTAAGTGTTGTTATTCAAGACKTGCTTGCCTATTAAGCAGTGTTATGCTACATTGAAAATGTTTCTTTCTTAAAGTAGAAATTCTGCTGCAGTTCATGTAAACATTTTGTGGGGAACGGGCCTCTTCCTGACCTCCTGAGGAATTTCTTATCAGTAATCCCTTGCTGTAAATACGGTTACTGTTTATGACAATTTGACATGCACAGACTTTGAAAGTCTTTGAAAGTTTGGAGTCATCCTTGATGGGCTTTGGAATGACAACATCCAAAGCAGAACAGCAGTTTAAATATAACTAAGTTAAAATATATTTGCACAGTAATTACTTTGACCTTAGTGTTATTATATGGCTCGTGATTGCTGTGAAAATGGTTTGAATTTTATGCCATAGATATCTTTTAAACTTTAAGTCCAATTTTTCTTTTTTTATGGGCAAAATGGCACATATGTATATAACTAAACTCATCTATGACTTCATCTTTTCTATTTAAAATATACATTACTGCCCTAACTTAATGCAAATMAAGTTATTTTTTCCCCGTAATACCCTACTACTTATTCTTTTTTTTTTTAATTATTCAGTGGTATATGGTTACTATCGTGCACATATACAACCGCTGGAAGAATAGTGAACTTCGATGTTATGTGAATGGGGAACTGGCATCGTATGGAGAAATAACGTGGTTTGTCAACACCAGTGATGTAAGTGATCTCTGTACTAGAAAGTATGTATAGTAGAACATTTTGGTGGATTACATAGGTTTCTTTTTCCATTGAACACTTTTCTTCCTGTTTAAGGCTTTTAATAAAAGCATTATTAAAAATATGTAACCCCCACTTTTTAAATTGTGAAATAGAAGTGGATATTCTTTTATATCTCTCAGAAACACAAAGCATGTTTCTGCTAAGCCATCAAAAGCTTGTCTATTTAAAAATACCTGCTTGATAAACATAGACTATACTTGAGTAGTTTAGAATAAACCTGGTTGCTGGATTTTGTTTCCTTTCCAGACATTTGACAAATGTTTCCTGGGTTCTTCAGAAACAGCAGATGCCAATCGTGTGTTTTGTGGGCAGATGACATCTGTTTACCTTTTCAGCGAGGCTCTCAATGCTGCCCAGATCTTTGCCATTTATCAGCTTGGTCTGGGATATAAGGTATCTTGGAATTGACTGAAAGGTTTCTGAAGTTTAATTCTGATATCTTTTTAGCACGCATTTCAGGAACATTTTGATGCCTTTACCTGCTTTCTAAATTCTTTTACTTTTTACATTTTTTTTCTAAATTAAGCTGTTCCATATTTTTCCTATAAAGCAAATGGTCTCCTTATAAACTACAAGTAAATATTTAATTTCTAAACAAAATTAAACTTAAGTTCTTGTTCATTTTTATAATCTTGTGTTGGCTGTTGTGAGAGGGAACAGCACTTATCTGGAGCTAGATTCACTTTTCCATGGAGACTGAAGATTTTAGACCAAATATACTACATTTGTTTTAGAAAAGTAGTTTGATAGCTGACATTGCTATTCACTGTTTCTTAACATAGGAAGCAAATGCTGAGGATTATTTTTATTACAGTGATTTATTACTTGTTTTGTCATAGCCTGTGGGGCAGTAATTGGGAACTGTTATTCCCTAGTAGCTATAAAAACATACACCAAGAAGATGATTCTGCTGTTCTCTCTGCTCCCTGGTTATTAGCTCTTAGTTATTAGCTCATCTAATGTGTTTATTTTACACTATGCACTATTTTTGCAATGTTACTCATAGGGGGCCAAAAAAATAGTTGKGCCATGATAATTCTGTAAAAATGGTTCTGATTGCACATATTATGAGACTCCTTTTTTAATTATTATTGCTAAAGTGATTSAATATTTTAGAAATTCTCTGATATCAATTTTGTTCTGAACTAAATTCTCAATGTATATAATTACTTTTTTCTCTTTTCCATCCTTAACCCTGGTCCCCAATCCAGGGAACATTCAAATTCAAGGCAGAAAGTGATCTTTTCCTTGCTGAACATCACAAATTGTTGCTGTATGATGGCAAGCTATCCAGCGCTATCGCTTTTATGTACAACCCAAGGGCTACAGATGCACAGCTCTGTCTAGAGTCATCTCCTAAGGATAATGCTTCTATTTTTGTTCATTCACCACATGCCCTCATGCTGCAGGTACTTCAATGCTTTGATAGATTTTAAGGATACAAATGGTTTCCATTAAAACCAACAAAGAAAAAGAATGTTAAGTTTTATAGGGATTGGGCAAGATAGTTGCTGATATTTTTCTTGATGACCTCTCTCTTTCCCTCTAGCAAATCTTAGCCGAGATTGTGCGCTCTTCTACCTCAGTCTCCAAAGCTGATGACTGTGGTAGGCAGTCACTCATAGCTCTTGAAATTATGAAGCCTGTCTGTACTGTTTGACCACCTGACTTTTCCTGACTGCTATCTAAAGTAGACTTCCCCCTTGGCTATAGTCAGGTATCCAGTGTGGCCAGCTTCCCTGTTCTCTCTTGCATTACATAATTCCGTACTTTTGTTTTTTGTAATGTCACATGCATGGTCAGAGGGATCTTTGCTCAGTGGTGTGCAGACCTACTGTCCATTCCTGAATGAATGTGGATGTGCAAGTATCCTAAGAAAACGCTTATCAAGGTTCCAACATAAAATAGTATTGCAAAGATTTTATTGTCCTAGCTTTTCAAAAACTTACCTCTTCCCCATTTCTGGCATACTTTAATTCCACTACACATGCTACCCATCTTCAGTCCCCTTGCTCTATTTATATTATAGTTTTTYTTCTGTATCCTTTGAAGACTTTGATCTTTACATTTGTAATGAGCTTTTCATGTGGCCAAGAAATTCCCAGCTTTAGGATTTACAAACCATGTCTTGTATTTGTCTGAGGACCCAAACTGTGGACTTCCATCAATAGCTTGTACATAGATCATTCACACTGGGCCTTTAGTGTGGCTGTAGCAGCTAGATTGTACTTTTTCAGTATTGTTTTATTTGTTAACAATTAATTTATATTTTGGAGAAATTTCAAACTACGCATAACAAACTACTTCAACAGGATTTTAATCTTCTTTTTCAGGATGTGAAGGCAGTCTTAACACATTCTATCCAAAGTGCCATGCACTCCATTGGAGGAGTGCAGGTGCTTTTCCCTCTGTTTGCACAGTTAGACTATAGGCAATATTCATCAGACCATATTGACACAACTGTTTGGTGAGTGTATATGTTCCTTCTCCATGTCCTTACTATGTAAAGGAAATTACCTCTTGCTTTATTAAGCTGTAATTTAGTATGTAATGCATACTAATTTAATTTAGCATTTAGTGTGTAGTGCATAGTAACTTGTTTTGTACAACAGGGAATTATGTTTAAAAACAAAGCATGCCTTGTTACTCAAGGACATCAAATGTTTGTTTGCACCACTTTTTGTCAGTTCACACAAAATCAAAGCACACATCTCTTCTATTTTGCAAATATTTGGTGCAACAGAATTATGAATGTTTGAAACTGATTCCTGTCCATGAGGAAAAAGAATAGGGAGTTACTTTTAGAGAAACTCCAGGAAAGTTTAATTTTTCAGCTATATCATCTGAGTTGTTTTGTGGAATTTCTTTGGTTTTTGTATTTGGACTTTTAGGGGAATGAAGTTTTAAAACAATCCGCACAGAAAAATACAGTATTATTTTTTTCAATTCTTTTTTAGCATTTTTGAAATGTATTTATAATTTGACATTAATGTAAAACTCATGTTGATATAAAGCTATAATGTCCTTTTTTTTTTCCCCGTTTGCTAATCTACATTACTGTCAAGCTTTGAGAGATTATAACTTTTTTTATTGTGAGTTTTTTTTCTGGTTTGAACCCTTTCAGCAGAGTTCAACATCTGCATATCCAGGCATAGGAATTGGTGGAACTCCTCAGAGCAGTGTTAATACTGTTAGCACTGTTAATACAGTGTTAATAAAAGGGATCCCTGGTAGAATCCTCCTGTAGTCTGCTGTCCTGCTTTGCAGTTGTAGTTTTGTGACTGTGTTAAGATGATCTCTGCCATGCTGTTGCTAAGAGGGATGGTCACCGTATTCCTTCAGCACATTTATACATGGGTTTGTATATTCAGGGTTCTGATTCAATTGCATCTTAGCCCAGCAGGAGAAGGATTTTCAGCTGGTTGTGGCCTTGACTCACAGGCACTAGTACTATGACACATGGGGAGAGACACTGACGTTCTTTTTGGCAGCAGGAAAGTATTGAATTAGCTTGAGCTGGTAGCAAAACTGTGCCTAGAGAAGTATTTCCAACATCTGTTTATCTAAAAGCAAAGTGGTAGCAAGTGGAAAGGCATTGGCACTCATCTTGAAGTTTGAAAGTGAAATATGAAGCAGAGAAAAGTAGGCACTGTTGTCTTTTTTACAAGAATAAGTTTTCATAATAATTTTTCTGTTATCTAATTATCTCTAATTTTATATGTTGRTAGTGTTTATGGGAAAATACTTTATATGTTATTGCCATAACCATTCAAAACTCTTTATCTTCTGATATATTTTTCAGTTCTACTTTGCTGGCTTTCATCATGGAGTTGTTGAAGAACTCCATTGCTATGCAAGAGCAGATGCTTTCCTGTAAGGGCTTCCTTGTGATAGGATATAGCCTAGAAAAGGTAAAGCAAAATCTTATCGATGTTCATATCGTTATGTATCATGGATATTATGTATTTCTTTTGAATGAATAATCTTTCTTGACTGTTGCAAGGTTCTTGCTTAAGGGAATTCTCTTTTACAGTCTTCCAAAGCCCATGTTACACGAGCTGTGCTAGAACTATGCCTTGCCTTTTCCAAGTACCTGAGCAACTTGCACAATGGAGTGCCCTTGCTGAAGCAGCTGTGTGATCATGTTCTTCTTAACCCTGCAATATGGATTCATATTCCAGCAAAGGTAAAATAGTTTCTTGAATAAGATACCGTATGATGCATCTATTCTGGAGTCATGAAATGAGATCCAGTCTTTAAGACTTCTAAATCTGCAACTAGAAATCCTGCTARAAGTGACTCTGCTTTTCTACATAGAGCTGTTAAGTTTTGCAATCTTGCGAGGTTTTCAGTGAATTTGGAAACCTACAGCACTCTGCAGAGCAGTATGAGGATGGCTTTTGGAGTCCCTAATCTTGGMAGTCTTGCAGACTGGGAAGGAATCTGTGAGGGCCTTGTTGACCAACCTCTCTGCTCCTCCTCTCACCCCCTCCATCCTGCCTTCTCCTGTGCCCCCTGAAAAAAGGTTCTAGAGCTAAATTAAATAATTATTTAAATGATTATTTCTCTACTTCTCAGCAGAAAAGGGAAGTGCATAAATACTTAAGTCCATAATGAGTAGCAAGGCGTGTAATAAATATGCAGCTTTGCATAATAATGGAGTACTTCCTGAAGTATCCCTTTTGAAGTCTGTATTTGCGGCAGAAATGTTATCTTTCTTGTTACAAGTAGCACATGTAGGAAAGAAGGAAATAAAAACTAACMGACAAATACCTTTGACCTTTTTTATTTAACTTTGTGATTATCAAAGATATTTAGTGTATCAGCTGCTTCTGTGTAACATAGGGCAAGAAGAAAATGGTTTCCCACAGGATATCAGTCTGTTATTGCCTCACCCTTTTAAGGTCATGTTAAACTTTTTCTTTTTGATTTCTGATCTTTCTTTTTGCTGTTAGAACGTTTGTGGTTCTTTCAACACATTCTGCATGGGAATGACTAASGAAAATGCCTGTGGGCTGTTCCTTCTCAAGGAAGAAATTCTAGGAGCAGTCATGGCTTGGAGTKTGTTACTGTATTTGGTCTTTTTCTCTTAAGACAATTTTTTGAAGGATATATTTTGATATAATGCAGCATTTGCAATGATGTGTTTTGGGGAAGGCTTGAGCAGAGGGATAGGTGGATTTAATTAGATCATTTTAATGTTTTACATGAGCCTTTTGTTAAATTTCAAAAAAAAAAAGGCACAAAATGAATCATTTCTTAAAATTGTCGTAATTCCTTTCAGGTTATGAAGTAAAACCAAGAACCAACAGCATGATATAAATAATATAGATAGTTTACAAAACGAGGTCATAAATAATTGTACAAGGCATTTCTTTTGTCTTTTTTTCATTTTGTGTTTTGTTAATATCTTTAAAACTCTGCCAGCTAAGTTTAACTACTGCTTTCTTAACCTCAAGCATTTGAAATAGTTTTTCACTTCGTCTGCCAAAGTTGTGTGAAGGAGAGTAGAAACCCTATATATTTACTCTTAATACGTGAGCGAGCGCCGTGCCCTTGTAGCAAAGGCAGCCAGCAGCCTCCTGGGCTGCACTGGGCAGAGCTGCCAGCGGGTTGAGGGAGCTGATTCTTCCCCTCATCTCAGTGCAGGGGAGGCCACAGCTGGGGCACTGGCTCATCTGGACCTCCTGGAACAAGCCCAGGCAAGGGCCCCTACAATAACAAAGGGATTGGAGCTCCTTTTACGTGAGGAGAGGCTGAGAGAGTAGAGACATCTTGGCCTGGGCAAGAGGAGGCTTGAGGTTCTTACCAATATGTAAAAAATACCTGAGGGGAGAATGTGAACAAGATAGAGCCTGGTTCTTCACAGTGACCAGAACAACAAGCAGCGGGCACAAGTTAAAACACCAGAAATTCTTGAATCAGAAAATGCTTCTTCACTGTGAACGTGGGAACTGGTTGCCCAGACAGGTTGTGGAGTCCCTGTCTTGAGACATTCAGAATCTGCCTGGATGTGATCTTGGGCAGCCTGTTCTAGGTGCCCGTATCTGAGCAAGGAGTTAGACTTAAATGATTCTCAGAGGTCCCTTCCAACCTCAGCAGTTTTGAGATTCTGTGAATTTCATGCTTAGATTCTCTTGTAAATAATGGTCCACTCTTTAAAAAAGAAAATCTCTAATGTTAGAAATAAAATGACTTATTTTTTCAGTTTCCTAGAGTTTTAGAAGCTTCATGGATGCTGCAGAGAAAGTATTCTGCTKCTTTAAGAAATTTTAATGGATGACATTTATTAATACAATTGCCTGATATACCACAATTTTGATGTAATGATATTTAAGCTTTTTATTGGGTCTTATAGGTTCAGCTGATCCTGTATACCTACCTGTCTACTGAATTCATTGGCACTGTTAACATATACAATGCAATCCGGCGAGTTGGGACTGTTCTTCTGGTCATGCATACCCTAAAGTATTACTACTGGGTAGTGAATCCTCAGGATCGCAGCGGTATTACTCCTAAAGGTTTAGGTAGGTGTATGTTTCTACTCTTGCAAGCCAACATTGAACTCTATTCTCTCACTATATTTTATTTTAATAAAATGATATCCTACCTTAGACAGATACTAGAACTGTGAGAGTCAATAGGATTTTGTAACTGTGGATCTATACTTAGAAATGTGTTGGGTCTCTTTATGGTACTTATTTCTGGACACCATTAAGTGCTTGTTAGATCTGCTGATAGAACTAGGGTAGCGGAAAGCAGGCATATTGAGTCTATTTGCCAAGCACAGAGGTCTGAAGTTGCTGGAAACATGCTTAATAAGCATGCTTAATCACTACAGTGAGCTCGCGGTGAAAGGAGTAGTAAGAAATTTAGAACAGGTGTTTAGCACTTGTCATTGACAAGGAACAAGGAAATGTGTTGTAAGAAAAAAGCCAAGGGAGTAGCTGGCTAACATGTGCAGCAACTTCATACCTAGCGTAAACATGTATGTACAGGCGGGTCTGGAGCAGATTAAGAGGTTAATGCTTCTTGAAAATCACTTTCCAGTGATTGCTTTGAGTTTTATGGGGATGATGCACACAACACCTCTCAATCTTCTTTCCTTTTTTTGGTGATGAAAAGCGAGGGGTCCACTTGACAGAATGGCCAACCCTATCGTAGCACTACAAAGATTGCTTTGTAATGGTTTGTGTCTTGTAAGGTACCAAATTGTTTCTTCTCAGTGAAGACATGGATTTACTTAATCAGCTTCTGAACTGGTTTATTGAACATGGGGCAAGTGTACTTATAGGATAATCTTACTATCTTAGTTTGAATGGCTTATTTTGACTAGACTGGTCTATACTGAAATACTTGTTCTTAGACTGAATATGCAACTGGATATATCCTGTACAAAAACATAGCCTTCTATGATTATTTGCATTAGCTAATTGATTTACTTTTCCCTAGTGATTATGATCATAGAAACTGTGAATCTATGAGCAAATGTAAAATCTGCCCCTAAGATGTGTGCAGCAGCCATTTTCTTTCCATATAAAGATTTTTCCTTTGGCTTTGGCATGTGGTTTCACCTGCTATTTTAACCTTTTCTCTCTTGGGAGCTGTTCAGTATTTAAAACATTTTAGTAGTAATCTGCTTTACAAAGAAGTGGCAGAAGCAAGTCCTTGACTTTGAGTTCTAGTATTGCAGGCTTCAATTGTGTATGTACCCTATGTGTAATCATGGGGCATAGTGCTGCTTTTGGAGCTTTAGTAAACAGCACACAGGGCTAAAAAGATTGAAAACTGCAAAAACTTCTGATTTATAAAYTCTAGTGTAAAATTCTCCTGTAGGATTCATTTCTTGCATGAAGTTGGTAAAAGTTTAGAGGCTTTTAGAATACTGTTTAATAGAAACTTTTTTAGAACCTCACCTGTCAGAGTGTTTTGCTAATAAACAGCCCTAAATATATTATTATTTCACACTGCACAGTGGAGGGAAAATAACTGCAATTAAAATTGTGCTTGCTTTCCTTAGCAAATGCTTTTTATTTTTTCTGTGCATGCAAACGCTCTTTACACCAATAACCACCATTAAGTTGTATTTTATGTGTCTGCTTTTTTATTTTGTAGATGGGCCACGACCTAATCAAAAGGAGATTTTATCTCTGAGGGCATTTTTATTGATGTTCATTAAACAGCTAGTGATGAAGGTAGGCTAATTTTAAATTATGGTAAGGTATCCAAGTTTCCTTTCAGAAGGAAAGCAACTTCACTATAACTTCATTTTTATTCCCTAAGCAGATTGAGTCTTGAAAGCAATTAAGTAAATGAAAATAGCATTTAGGTTGGATTATGTTATTATGGCTAGTGTCATAGACAGTAGTGCTAAAGATGTATTTTTTCTCTTATAAGCTCATTTCTATCAAAAATAGAATACTTAAGTCATCTGATATAGCAACATCTACTACAGGGGAGTTTTGTATATTTGGTGCAAGTTAGATATTAAAACTCATGTTATGTTATATATTATGTATTCTTTCATAGACACTTTCTTACTGCAACTTCAGATCTCGTCTTGTTTGTCCTTTGTTATGTTCTTTGGGCGATGTCTTCTGTGTTAGTCTTTTTTTTTTTTTTTCTTTTTTTTCCTCCTCTCTCATAAATTTAGAATGTTTTGCATGCTCTTTGCTACCATAACTTAAACAGCTTATTTGTAAAAATCTGAGTTCACATTTTCTTTATCTATTATTTCATGTACTTTATTTCTCTCCAGTTTACCTTTATGCCTAGCTTGGAGTCATCTTAATGCACTTCAGTTGGCTAATCTTCAGTTGGGTTCTTTTGGGGCAGAGAAACAGCTACCTTCTATCTATGCAGCTATACAGAATTACAGTATTATTTGTGAAAACAAATGTCTTGTGAGACTCTTGCACTGTATGTACCCATGGTATGTAGTAATGTTCTTATGGGAACTGCTTTTTTGTGCATTGACAGATAATACTTCTTTTTTTTTAAAAGGACTATGGAATAAAAGAGGATGAATTGCAGGCTATTCTGAATTATTTGCTCACTATCCATGAGGTAATTTTAAACTTTTTTTTAACATTGCTTCTGCTGTTTGTGACTACTAAATAAATAATCTTTTAAAAGAAAATACAATACCCTCTTTGTACCACAAGATGGCTCTGTAGAAGAAGTAGCAAATGTTAACCGGTTCTGAAGTGTAGTAGGTTGAATTATCAGTATCTTGTCGTGTAATGCACTATGTAAAATAGTAGATTGAAATTCAGGAAGCCAGTAAGTCAAAATACTTTCCTGTGTTGATCTGCAAACTGATTTAACGAGCAGGGAAGCAGATGGTGCTTAAAAATGAAACAAACTTGTTTTGTGCTGCCTAAGTAATATTTTTTAATTTTGTTTTTTATTCCTTTTTATTTTGCTTCTTAAATAAAGCAATAAAATTGAAAACAATGCATTAAAAATAAACATGCATGTTAATGACATCTAAAAGAAGCATATAATCTTAATTGGGAGAAAATGTTGGTTACCACTGATACATCTGCATCTTCGTATTTTAGCACCAGGAAAAGGCACTTTATACCAGATGCAACATCAAAGACAAGGGAAATGGGAACATAAATCTAACTGATCTAATCTGTGTGAGGGTGCTTGAAATGCTTGAAATGTGTAAAATAAGGAATTAATTGAGCTTCCCTTCAAGTAGTACAGATATTTTTTTTCTATTTACACCTATATCTTCCTTTTATTCTCTCTGCTGGTTACTGAACCATGTACTTTGCTGCATCATGGTCAAATAACTTATGTCATTCTCCTATACATCGATATCTAAAAGTAAGACCTTGGTAACAASTGAGTGATCCAAAACAGCAGAAGCTATATATAGCCTTCACATGAGAAGGTGGTAGTATTTTTAACTGTATAATGAACTATATATGGCCTAGTCTAAAAGATGGATACTGAATCTTACTGAATTAGTTATGTAGATGTAAATTAATAATAGCAGTGATAAAATTCAGTTGCTTTATGAGGCTCATTTGTCAATGATAATGTCTGTGATGCAAGTTAATGGTATTTTCAGAGGAGCAGAATTGTTCAGGAGGTGTAAAAATAGTTTACTCATAGGGACAGAATCAGAATATTTGCTCAGAAATGAGGAAAAGGGTGTTTTGATGTGCATGTGGGTTTTTTTGTTTTGTTTTTTAGCTTTCCATTTAATAGAGAGAATGTGAAAAAAATACACAGTTGCATTTTACTTACTTTAAAGGGTTTTTTTTGTAGTTGTAATTTAACTTTGAATGAATTCCTAAACTGTGGTTTTGAGTGATTTAGTTAAAAACTAAAGTTTTTTTCTTCTCTGTTTACACCTGTATCTTCCTTTTACTCTCTGTGCTGGTTACTGAAGTTTTTAACTAAAGTTTTTGACTGACAGCCACCTAAATGTGTGACTTGAGTTACCTATTTTTAATGTTGTCAATGCGGATGGTATTAATTTGTTTTTTTTCTGGAGGTGCCATTTGTTAGTGGAGATTCCTTACTGAACATTGCCCAGTGTAGGGCACAGTAGGCCCAGTGCTTGAAGAAAGGGAAATGATGACCATGTGCAACGGGATGAAATAGCTATAGAGTCCATTCCCTGTTAGGAGCTTACTCATCATATTTCTGTCACTTTTGCCTCTATTGAAAAAAAAAAAAAAATCTTCATAATATTTTCTCCTGGCTCCATAAAAGTGCCTTCTAGATCTTCAGCTCTTTCATCCTGGTCTTTTACATTTGGCCATTGGTCTACCAATACTGCTAACAATGCTCTGCTAAATAATGCTCTAGCATAGATGTGTTCTTATTTCCAATTTTTAATTTTTGTTCAACAGGATGACAATCTAATGGATGTCTTGCAATTGCTTGTTGCTCTAATGTCAGAGCATCCCAGTTCTTTGATCCCTGCTTTCGACAAGAGGAATGGATTACGGTAAGTTAAGTTTTCTAAATAGGTAGAAGAGAATAATATTTTGACCTTATTTATTTGTTAAAGTTTGCGTGCATTCTGGAACATCCTTGTCAGTGTGTGTAGCAACCTCAGGCTACTTTTGACTAGAGGAAATAATGGATATGTTATCAATGATTTTTTTTTTTAATATATATCCAAACTGTCAGTCATGCTGAAACAAATATTAGTCAATTTGAGTTTTTATATGTGTGTGTGTATATATATATATATATATATATATATGGAGTGTGTGTGTGTGTCTGTGTGTGTGTGTATATGTAGTATTTTATCTACTAGGTTTTTAGTATCCCATTCTTGCATATATTTTTGAGCTCATGGTAAACCAACAAGATCAGCAAAAAAAGATCAGATTTTTTCTGACCTATTATGATCTATTAGCTTTTTTTTTAATGTGCAAAGTATTATAGGATATTGCAGAACAAAGCTTTTGATTAATTTTTTTCACTTTGTTCATAACAACTGTTTCCTCCCTAAAAAGCAAAATATTGCTTCACTATTTTGAGAGTAAAGTAGTTGGGAAGCTGGTTCTGCTGACACTAAGAGCACCAGGAGAACATGTACTAGGAAAAGGCTTAAGTTATGGCTTTGATTTTGTGTTGTGGCTCTCAGAGGGTGTTTGCATTATTGAACTTTGCCAATTTAAAATCAATCTGCACGGACCTTGTGGGGAGAAAATAGCATAAGGCAAAAAACGGTAAAACTCATTCCTAGAAATGTATGTGGAGTAGTAATTCTCTGCTGTTATAAAGGCAGAGTCTCAATTCATACTTTTTTTTGCACCTATTGGTTAACCCTCATTTATATATATATTTTTTTCAGTTACTCTTTCTCAAGAGACTACATTGAGGCATGTTCATAATTGTTTCTGCCCTTTGTAGTGCTGTGCTGATTCCTTTTTTCTTTTTAACCCATTTTTTTCAGCTTTATCTTCATTTATATGGTAATGTATTATGTTATGGGAAACTAATACAAACTCTAAATAATAAAGTATATGAATGTCATGTTGGGTCTCTAATGTAATACATTTGTTTTTTCTTAACAACTGGTAGTAGACATTTTCCTTTTTATTAACTAGTGTATAAGCAACTCAATATGAATAGTGAGTCCACAGTGAGAAATCATTTTATTTTCTTGGCTCATTTATTACATTCTTTGCTCCTGTACTGTCTCCAGTCACTTAACGGGTTTCTTTTATATTTATAGACTTTTTCTAATTAAAAAAAAACCCTTGGTATTGAAATATAAAAGCAATTCTACAAAGCTTCATAAATAATTTTTAGAATTAAGATTTTTAAAGTTAGCAGTCTTGTGAAGAAATAACAAKAATTGAAAATATTTACTTTCCTTTGAGACGAGGTATCACTCATGATGCTCTGTTAGAACAGGTAGGGTGCAGAAGTGGATTATATTGTTAATGTGACATTGTATGGTGGCCTTAGCCATTAGTTTTATTCCATAGCTGCTGTTGCTTCAGCTGTCCTACGATAGATTATTTACTATAGAACTTGAGATATAGAACATGCCCAGGGTTTTCATTTACATTCCAGTGTAAATTTGGATTTTATTGCAGTTTAGATATCCTGCGGATATCCTAACATTTGAATACTTTTGGAAGGCTTCTTCAGGCATTCCTTTAAAAATAATAATAATAAAAAAAAGCTTTACAAATTTCCTCACAAATGTCTCTTTTCTTAGAACTAAGTAGTGGAGATAGGCTGTTGTCACATAGGTGTAGAGCAGGAATTGGAAATTTGGCACCATAAAGCTGGTGAGAGTTGTGCTAGTATCCAGAACATGTTTTTCTGGAGCCTCTCACTTGCCAGACTTTTAAGGTTCTGACCTTTGTTGTTGGTGCATTTGCAGTACGAGGTGGAGAGACAGTTCTCTGGCAGCCGCTTCCCAGGAGTCCATGTCTGGCAGGAAGTGAGGAAGCCTTTATCTGAGTTGCTGTTGGCATACCCCATGCTGCTGAACATGAGAAATGAAAGCAGATTCAAATGCAAAGATACTGAGCAAAGGAAATGTGTATTTTCTTTGAAATTCCAAGAAACAACATCAAAGAATACTTTACTTTAGAGACCTTATTGCTAAGATAGATAAATTAAGAACACTAAAGTTGGGGACCTCTAAAATAAAGGTTGTTCGGGATTTTTGTCTACTCTGCTTTGCTCTTATACATTTGGAGAATTTTTTATATTCCTTCAGACACATTTTGAGGATACAGTTAAAAGTTGTTGGGAGGACTACTGCTTAAAAATACTGTGGAGACTTTTTCCAGAGACGCTTTCTGGAAATCGAGGAAGAAGTTGAAGGGAGAACAGTTTTCAAATGCTTGAGATCATTGAATGATGCTTTGACGAAAGGTCTTTTTGCCTGGGCTGCCCATCAGGCTGTTTATGTCACCCATCTCTCATGTGCCACTAACTGTGGTTTCCTGCCTTTTTGTGACCGCAAATTGAGATACCTACAGTCTGATTTCTAGAGGAGGTGAGGATTTGCTAGTACAACTGCATTCAGTGAGAGTTTGTTCAAACTTCAGTGTATAAATGGTTTTACAAGATCCTTGTGTAAAGAATGCTGTTTCTCTTGTTTTTTTTCCTTCATGTCCTATCTTAAAAATAAGGAAATATCATCTTGTTACCTATGGAGGTTATGAAAAAGAGCTCAGTGATGTCTATTCCACACACACAACCGGCATGAGATGATCACACTGACGTCACTAGTGTTTAAAAAACTGAGTGCTGCTTAAAATATGTTGAAAGAAATAATTCACTGAGATCTCCCTTTTGTTATAAAGATACAAGTTAGGGCAGAGGTGCTGCCCTAACTATAGGTGATCCTATGAAGATTATTTAAGAGATCTGATAGGGCTGAATCCTCTTTGTAGCAGGTATTTTCTAATTAGCATGATGAATGTCCCTAATATTTGTAACTTGGTGTAACAAGCAAATAGAATTGGAATAAGCAAAAGTGCTCAGGAATTGGTCTGTAGTTCTTCTGAAATGTACTATGCAGCCTCCTTTTGGAGGACGTTGTTGAAGGACAATGCATTTTTGCATTAAATACTTTGTACTTATTTGCTTCTGCCTTTCAGAATATTAAGGGTGAAATGGCAAGATTGCTTCCTGGCTTGCTGGTRCTTTACTTCTGGAGGGGACCAGCAAAGGGTACAAGTGTTAAATATTAGGGCTAGTAATAAATGTGAAAACACAAATTGCTGTATGATTAACTAAAATAACATACTGTTTTTTTCTAGTTTATATTAATAGCCATCTTCTTAACTTGGGTCCTAGGACCAGACACGAATTTATTTGCAGTCTGCTGCAGTTAGTACGTTTTTTGACATGACAAATTATTTCAATATTTTAAGAAGCCTTGTGTTTTCTCCACCTAGGGTTGTCTACAAGCTTTTAGCATCAAAAAGTGAAGGCATCAGGGTGCAAGCTCTAAAAGTGATGGGATATTTCTTAAAACATCTTCCTCCAAAGTAAGTATTGATTTTGGTCTTGAGAAAGCATATGTTGTGACATGTGCTATATACCACTGTGTGTGTGTGTGTGTATACATATTTAAAAAATGTTTATAGAAATGTGTACATGTAAAATAGAACAAAATAAGAGAGGCTCTGTTGCAAGTGAGTTAGCAAATATGCTTCACCACATGGCGAAGGTACCAAATTGGTACCTTTCAGTTTGTTTTCTATTAGTTTTTAATGTGGTAGAATTACTTGTTACTAGTAACTRCAGTCCAGGCATTATCACTTACTTACATTCATTTCCTACTGCTTACCTACAGCTTCTTGTTTTCTAAAGTAGTCTTTTTGCATAATTCCAGTGAAATCATTGGTAAGAATTAGAATGGTGAGATGGAACCTCTCACTACTGAGGTTGAATATCTCAAGCTTCTTTTTAATGTTCTTAATAAAATGGTTAGAACTATATTAATGTTAACAATCAATTGCTTTTTTATATGCCTGTTTTTATATGCCTATATTCCTAACCAGTTTTGAGATCTAGAAGTTCTAAATTTTGATTTTATTAGTTCTTTCATGCTTTATCTGTGATGTGTGCACATATAAGAGTACTTACTGTGTAGCCGTGGGTAGTCATGGATAAATATCTGCTAGTTATCCTAGCTCTGAATAGCACATAGATTTCTCTTCTATTTTTTCTTGATATGTCTTACTTTAGCATGTTTTTTTGATCCTGGGAGTCAGCAACCTGCAGAAGAAAAGATAACATTGATATCCCATCTACTCAGTTAGATGGGAAGCTGGCCACAGTACAAGATAAATAGTGAGATCGCTGTCCATGGTGAAAATGTATTTGACTTAAATAGGGACAAAGATGTTCTTTCCTCAATGTTTATCAAAAAATCTTGAAGGGTCTGTTCTAGCCTATCGGTGAGTGGACTGTGTCAGTGGAAGTAAGATGGCTGTTGTCCAAAAGCCTGTCTCTTTTCAGACCTTCAGACTACTAGACCTTTGCCTTAGTTGCAAATGAAGAGTTAAGGGGAAAAAAAAGCTAATGTTTTAACTTCATTTTCTTGATTTTTTTTTTTAAAGCAAGTTGAATTTGCAAGTTAATTTTCTTTATCTTTCTGTGCTATTTTAGGAGAAAAGCTGAAGTCATGCTTGGACATGGATTGTTCTCTTTGTTGGCTGAAAGGCTGATGCTTCAGACAAGCTTAATCACAATGACCACATACAATGTCCTATTTGAGGTAGTAATATACCATAGTTAGGATCCAATTTTCCTAATTACTTGTAAGACATTGTTAGAAAATTGCTTGCATGTTTGAGTTGATATGTTCCAGATGACATTAAAACCTTAGTGTGATGCAGCTTAGAGCTCTTTTTTTTCCCCTTCTTTCTCCAAGGCTCGCTACTTGAGTTTTTTTTTCGTCTTAACATGGATATGCTTATTATGAACAATTCCAGATAATGTGTGAGCTGAATGTCAGAAGCAGAGGTTCTTGTGTGTGTGGAATTTTATTCCAGCAGTGATCTTACCTTTCAGGGGCTGTTGTGGCTAGATTCAGTTTTCTTGTGCAGTACACTGAAAATAGCAGTTGTACATTTAAGAGCACAAAAAATATAATTGAGTAAAATACTAGAAACAGGAAAAATTGTTATGAAGAAAAAGGGCAAATGATTTTCATGTAGTTTTGTAAGTTTGGTGAAACAATGATGGCACTGCAGAAAAAAAATGAAAAATGTATCCAACTATATTCCAGTAAGCTCTTTATGAATGTTGATATGATATCTTCTTCCTTCTTGCTAGATTCTGACTGAGCAGATTTGCACTCAAGTGATACATAAACAACATCCTGACCCAGATTCAACACTGAAGATACARAATCCTCGTAAGGAAGATACAAATTTCTAAGTGATACCATCTTTAGATTAAATAACTGTTCTTTAAGTTATTAATTACATTTTCAAGTATGAAAGCTGACCTCAGATTTGCTAGTTTTTCATATAAGAGGAAAGATAATGCATTTTTAGTTGGAGTTATGTGGGAAGCATCTATCTTTCGCTTTTTGAAAGACATGTAATGTGTCCAAATATGCATGCAATTCATGACTGCAATATGTTATAAAATGGTTTTCAAGACATGCACAGAATATATTGTTTTAGTGTATATTTTAAGGTTCCAGCACAATTCTGATTATGTTATTTAGTGCTCTCAGACTATGTTACCTGAAGTATTAAAGATCCATGACTAGACTGAAAGTAGGAGAAATTATCTGTTTATGTTTTGGATCACTTTGTGTAAAATATCTTGCTATGAAACTTAAGATGTTTTGAACTTGGAGGAAATGCTTATCTCTTTTCCTGAATTATATGCATTATATGAATTATATGCATAATTATATGCATATATGCACTTTGTATATAATACAATGATATTATGATAGCTTTGGAAGTTCTTTTTTTTTTGTAGAGGAATATACAATTTTTGCTTTCATAGTTGCTCTGTCATTAAGTGGAGGGCATAATTGTGGGGTTACTTCATGTGTAAAGTAGGGTAGAGTAGGGAAAGCAAATTATGTATGCATCTTCTTCAGTACGTAATTTTAGAGAAGCTTGCATACAGCAATGATTTTGAGCATGTTAGACCTGGTAATTCAGAAATTTTTGTAGTATTTTAATTCTGCTTCTATTTCTTTTGCTATATGGGATTGCAAATCCCCCTCAAGGTGAGCAGATCTTGAAAGAAAGGATTTGTGTTAATGAAACCTATCCAAGTACAGATGTGTCTTTTTTCAGTATAATACTTCTTATGTGGGCTTTACTTTCCTTGGTGTGGTTAATATACAAACAATATAGGAAAAAAAAAGTCCTGTATTTTAAGATTTGCTTTAGTATTAATATTTTGTTGCTCATGACCTATTTTACAGAGATATTAAAAGTTATTGCAATCCTGCTACGCAACTCTCCCCAGTGTCCAGAAACTCTGGAGGTTCGACGAGCCTTTCTCTCAGATATGATTAAACTTTTTAATAACAGCAGAGAAAATAGGAGGTAAGATAACCTTTTTATATGCATGTGTGAGCAAACAGTGCATAAATAATCATCTCTTAATAAAATAGCCTCTCTAAGCAGTTGTAGCTTCATTTCTGTTTAGAAGAAACTTGTTTAGCACATTCTGCATTCTTGCTCTTCAGTATGTAATATTAGAAAAGCTTGCATGCAGCAGTAATTTTGCACATGTTAAGTTCTTCACTTGGCTGTGAATGTAAATTAATGTAGATTAAGATTGATTTTTGAAATCRTATTATATAGCATTTGTATTACATAACAAATTTGTATAGCATTTGTATAACACATGTGMATTTTGCAGGAGTTTGTTGCAGTGCTCTGTCTGGCAGGAGTGGATGCTTTCCCTTTGCTGCTTTAATCCTAAGACTTCTGAGGAACAGAAGATAACTGAAATGGTCTATGCCATATTTCGAATTTTGCTCTACCATGCAATCAAATATGAATGGGGCGGCTGGCGTGTTTGGGTGGATACCCTGTCAATAACGCATTCAAAGGTGAGTGTTTAATTTACCTGGGAAATTTTGTTTGCTGTGTCATGAAGTTTGGAACTGTAAAGTGGCGGATCATACAATGTGATAGTTTTGGAATGAAGATCAACGGTTGAAATATATCAAAATTGGAATTTTATTTATGTTACTGGATATAACTGTTTCAAATATTTAACAAATGAGTGTTAATTTTGTTGTGGGAACACCACTTGAAGCAAGAATGATTCTTGTTCACATTGTGCTAGTATACTGTTTGGATGCTAATGTTGGCTCGTAAATATTTTCAAAAATTAGATAGTTACACTTCAGGAACATTTCTGATGGATGTGGATACTGGATTTGGCTTTTCAGAATGGCATGAACACAAGGTGGCGTACCATGTCTATTCTTAAACAAAAATCTCATTTAGAAACATCAAAAGGCTCTAAAACAAATGAGGAAAAAGCAAAGAAATCAAGTTAGGATAAACATTTCAGTTAAGCCTTCATGAGATGCGTAATGAGAAAGCAAATCCTTGCAGTATGAATAAGACCATTAACCTTCATGATTTTTCTGTTAGAATTTTTTTTGTCTCTATTTTTTCAGGAGGAGGAAGTGCCAAATTTTGTCATAAAAGTCATTAGTGAATCTCAGTCTAGTATTGCAGTGTAAAATACAACTCCCCTGCTTCCTTTCCAATACAAAAAAACAAGATCTATATAATAGTAATGGAAGATTTTATTTTTGCATTAAGTTGTAAAGTAGGTATTTCTAAATTTGTATAAATTAACTAAGTAAAGTAAGAAATCTGAATCCTGATAATCACTTTATAGCTCTGAGGAGTGATTAGTATTTCTGAGGGTCCTTTATTTTGAATGAATTGAAGAAATTTCTGGAGACAACATGAATACCTTTATTTTGGACCTCTATTCATGTCTTTTGTAGCTTCAGAATTGGATTATTTGGCTAGGGGAAGGCAATAAAAGTGTACAAAGCAACATTAACCTGGCTATACAGGTTAATCACAGCCAAATTTTAACCCATACTGAGATCATGCTGTGTTTGTACAAAAATACGTTAATCATCTTTTGTGCCAACTCAGAAATCTATTTCTTCTCTTTGCCCCAATATGAGAGGGGGTAGGTAGTATAGACTGTAGCACAGCAAAGTCAACAACCTTTTACTCCATAGCCAATGTAAAATTTAAAACCCTGCTTGCTTGGAATTGCTAGGGAACTGTCCCTAGGGAAAGAAAGAGAGGTGGAGGAAGGCCACCTTTTTTTTTYCCCTCTGTCTTACACAGCTTCGGTGTTTTGAATTTAAAAATGATTTTGTGCTTTTAAGTTGTTCTATTCTTTGACTTTTTCATGAGTTTAAGTTAGTTTAATGGATGAAATCTTAATTAAATCTATGTTAAGAAACTAACATGTATTTCTGGTCATTAATATTACACGTTAATCCTGTAACTTAATGTGTTTATGTATTTATACTAGAGTTTATACAGGAGAAAAGAAAAAGATTTTTAGTGATCCTGTAGGCTAAAATATTGAGAGAAGGAATCTGTTTTCAGAAAACACCAAAAAGCTGGGGATTTGTAGATAATGTTACTTTTAGGTTTTTCATTTTGTTTTGTTTTTGTTTTTAAATGCATATATTTTAGCACAGTACCATAGTGGATCCAAATATGATGTGTTTGACTCCTCCTGTTTCTTATTTTCAGTTCTTGGCATGCTGGCATAGTGTGAGAATACAAGCTTCCTATTTCAGTTTTCCCAGATTTGTTGGCTTTCAGGTCAATATATAAGGACTGCTTGTTCTTCTAGCCTATTTCAGAAGTTGAATATTGGCAAGATTTAGAAGTGTGTGAGTAGAGGTAGTGGTACTGCAGTTTTGAAGGGTTTAAAGTGGATATGTTTGGATGTTAATGCTAATATTATTCAGCTCCAGAAGCATAAAGGAGCATGAAAATTAAGCAACAAAAGCACTCTGAAATAAACCTAGTGATAATGACGTGAATAATATGTTTGGAGATTCTTAGGTATGATTTTTTCACCTTTTTTGTGCATTTGGAGTTTGAACTTTTTTGGTAAGTAACACTGGCAGTTCACACAAGTAGCCATGTAAAGCTAGATGATGCTTCATAGCCATTTTTGTTTAAACATAAATTAGAGTAAATCATAGAAAAAGCTCCTTGTCACCAAAACTTACTAATGACTTGAAAATGACCATATATGATGGTCCTAATATCCAATGATAATCAAATTTTAATTCTTCCCTCTTATTAACATTCTCTTACACCAATTTTGAAATTCATATAGGAGAGAGATAGCATGCTGTGGACATAATTCAGTGGGCAGATTTTTAGATGCTAAGTGCATCTCAGATGTTTTTGATTTCTAGTATGCTTTAAGAGTAATCTGGGAATTATGGGAGCGAAAGTATTTCCTTAATGTTGCTAAGAGTAACCAATTTGTTTTTTTTAAGTATTTCATCTCTAATTGTATTGGGTTACTGCTTATTTTTCCTTTTTACAACCCTTTGCTCCATTCATACCACTAATTTATAACACCATTCTATGATAAAGAACTAGTATATAAAGGACTAGTGTTGCAGAATTGGATAGATTTTGCAGAGCTACACATCAAGATACATGCAGCTGCTATAAAAAGCCAAAGAAACTCAATTGCAATTTTATTGTCCAGTTTGATAGATTTCCTGCCACCTTTGTAGCAGGGAAGCTGTTTGTCACTGTAACCCACTCCACCAACAGCTGCACAGCATTTTATAAGCAGCAATGGCTTTTCTAGCATAATTGCATTACATTGGTTTCCTTGCAGTCAAAATTTAAAAGGTGTGTGTAACCTTTTTAAAGCTACATTTCTTAGTATTGCTCATGTACTTCCTAATTTCCATATCATATATATTTTTGCAAATACAACACTGTATATAAATGTGTTTAATCTGTAGCTGCTGCTTCAATAAAAAATGAAAAATATAAAACCAAACTTGGGTTAGTTCTAATCAGAGAGCACTGAATTTGTGAAAGCAACTAAAAACTTCTGATGTCTAAACCTTACAACCACGCTAGCTAGGCCTTTTGTCTAGGAGCCTTACTTTGCAATAAGGACCAATGGCTTGGTGGTTGATAATAGGAAACACATAAAGAGAGGTACACAACTTGCCTTTTGACCTTCCAGATTCCCCGAATTCTAAAACAATATATGTTTATACAGCACCATACTCTAATAAATAATTTCAGTGTTTTAAACTACTATTACTACAAAAAAACTTTTTCCAGGCCCTTAAAAKATTTTATTCCTTAAAAAGATGTTTCATGTTTCTGCATTATGTTAAATAGAAGTCACTTGGGTAAAATCTGAACTTTGTAGTAACACAAAGCAAAAGTCAGGAATGTTAATACTACATGGAGGCTGAATTTTGGAACCTTGTTCACTGATCTAAATAGAAAGAAATATAATCCTAAAACCTTYGTACTGTGTTTTTATCATACAGTGTATTTTAAATAATTGCTGTCTTTCAATTTCAGCAAGTCCAACTGTAATAAGCATGGAAAAGTGATCAGTGAGGGAGATGCCTCATTTAATTCAGAAGAAGGCACGATGTGTATGGAGTCTGTGTATTATGTTTGCCAGACTTGCATCACTGCTGCTGTTGCGGTCAAATGGGCAGAAGCAGCACTGGTCAGRCATTATTTATGGGGAAGGGAATATAGCTTTGTGGTTTAGAATGGAGCAGACTATTCAGATCTCTGGAGTTCAGATCCACTTGGCACTCATGAATTGTCAAGGGCTGATGGGTCTCCTTTTGTGCCCCTATCTCTGCAGAAGAAAAGGTCTCTCTCCCAYTGTGGGGTTTGCAGGCATTGGTAGCTCTGGGGTGTAGAGAAGATTTCAGAGGCTTCTTCAGTCTTCCAGAGTGCCTGTGTTTCTCTTCTGAGAAGCRGAGTTAATTAGCCAAGAGCATCGTGGTATAATTGTAGGGTTTTGGCTKTTAGATATGACACCCTGTGTGTTATGAAGCAAACCTGAGGGAGACATGAATTATATTCAGTGCACTTGAAATGCTTAAATAGAAGTTTTTTTTTATCATAGAATAGCTGCTTATAAAAAGAATTACTAGTTCCAGATAGAAAAGATTCTCAGGGATTTGAAAAACAATGGGGAATAAGTGCCACGTAATTTGTGGAGAGCTCAAGGAACTCAAACTGGAGTGTTCAACTCCTTTGAAATTATGTACCTTCTAGAAAGTGTGGAATTACTTATGTGTGCAGCACATAGATTTAATGGAGAGCTCCTCCATCTCCTTAGCCACTCTGTGTAAGTGGAATGTTAAATGTGGGAGGAGCTGTGGGATGCTGGAATTTGGGTAAATCAAACAGGCAGAAGTGAGTGAAGCCAAGGTGGGAATGGAGTGAGGAACGTAGACTGAGAATTTGTGCAGCAGGAAAGAACAGCATCAGCTGAATGAACTGAGCTGCACAGAAGCCTAAAAGAAGAGAGTTTGTGATAGAGATGAACTAGTGGTTTAAAAATACCCAGGATGTCTGATAAAGAAATGAAGAAACAATTTTTCAGTTGAAGAGAGCTTTAAGGAGTTCTTACTATGCAAAGAATACCTGAAAATAGAGTGGATCCTCATCCTTGTAGCTGCATATGTAAAAATACTRGAGGATGGGACCTGCACCTGCAGAATGGAAAATTGTTAGTGGTCATCTTTAGTGTTGCTGCAGAGTTCTTTCTTACTGCAAACTCTTCATTGTGGCTCTGCCACATTTGGCAACCAAATGGGAAAATACTTCTGGGCCAGATGTTGGACGGATGGATGTGGAACCTCAGCTTCAGGGCTTCCCACAACACATGGAGACTGATGGGTCAAATGGCCAAGTGCACAAAGCTGGCAGCTGGGTATAGGGATGTGCAGTGTGGCAAACTCTGCATTTGACTGCAGCATATTTTTGAGGATTAAGTATCAAATGCGCACAAGACGTGGCTGTTTTTTGAAGTATTTCATGGAGAGTTTGTCTCTTGAACTGTGAGGTCTGTCTGTTGAACTGAGAATATTGGTGGGRAAGTGGATACGGATAAAAATGGAATATATTTCTGGATTTATGAAGGGTTTGTTGGAATCTGCTGCATGGGAACTAGTTTGCAGGAGCAGAAGCTGTATGGAAACAGGAGGACCATGTAATTGTTTGACCTGCTTGGCCAACGTGCCTCTCTTCTCCACAAAATTGCCCACCTGAAAAGAAGAAAAGACAAAATCTTAACACATTACTGAAATATTTTCACTGTGTTCTTTAATGCAAATGTCAATCATCTTAACCTTTTTGCTTGCTGTATGCTATTTTTTCTCCTTGGCAATTAGTAAATGTTGGATGTCAAGTTAAAATTAATGGCAGAGGCAAATGTTGTAGTTATTAGCTCACAAGTGTCCTTAACTAGTAGTGCGTAGAGATGCATTCCAAACATTGCAGCAGCTATGGATTAACTATCAAATGATGGTGAAGATTAATGATTGGCCTTTTAGCTCACTAATTTAGAACAATTTCTAGTAATTAATTTTGTATTATCAGCTTTACAGTTGCAAATGTGTAAAGGGAAATAAAAAATGACTTCAGTGCATGTGAGGTTCTCCAAGCTGATAGCTGCCTTTTAAATTGTTGCAAGTTTGTACTTCCTAATATTTAATTCTAAGTACTCTTACATGTTATCTCTGTCTACCTGTATTTATTCAGAGTGATTTCTATTTCATTTTGTATTTTTCTTGATATTGTGTTAATCTTAAATATGTTCTTTGTATGATATATTGTTTGACTTTGTGAATATGTATGCTTTATAATTGCCATGCCATGGGACAAGTGTGGGAGGGAAGAACTGTCAAACCCCTTGATAGTAACACTGTTTCTTGCTTTCTTATCCATCCAATTTGAAGATCAATATAGTGAGCAAAAAAATTTTAGGCAGCTTTGTTGAAAAGTTGATTTTTGAAAAGCAGTATTTCTTTAAATCGTTTACATTTTTGATAAGAAAACCTCAAACCTGAAATGCAAGTTTGAAGAATCCTGTGTTGTAGATAGTCTACCTAATTTGGGGTGTTGATATTTGATTTACATATTATTTAAATCACACTACTTAAATCACTAATTGTTACATGACATGAAATGTTGATTTGTGATATGTATGGTGGGAGTAGAAATTGCTTTCTGTTTTAATTTTTTGTTTTGTTTTAAGTGAGGTACTCTTGTAGTTCTGGGTGCAAGCCAGAACTTTAATTGTCTCAAAGGATGTGTTTCTTGTTGCCCCTAATCTGTTAAGAAGCTGCATGGATTTATGATTGAATTTATTTGCCTGTAAGCTTATATTGCCAATCTGTAAAGATTAACACTGCCCTGTTTTGGCCTTTCTTTTGTAACAATTCTGAAATGCACATCAGTTTGCTTTCCAGAGTGATGCAGCAGACTGATGAATTCTACCACATCCTTTTAGCACAAATATGTGTGTGTGTATTTTACTGATCAGCCCTACCTTGGCAAAGAAGAGCATATTGTCAATATGCTCAAAGAAGAGCATGTTGTCTGACTTGTACACCCAGTAGAACTCATAATTGTATCTTTTGGTAGCCTTAACTGAAGGGGGAAAAAAAAAACCCAAACCAAAAAACAACTACTCCAGCTTTTTGTGGATGGATGCTTCATAAATTAAATATTTGAAATAAACTCAGATAGGCACCATAGATACACACATGTTGATAATATAGGTATTGTTAGGAACTATAAAGCATGCAGCAGAAAACTCTCTAAGAGACAAAAGAGCGAAGGTAATATGGGGCAATTGGGATGCATTGATTAGTAGCAAGCATTTGTTTCTCATAAAGAACTTTGTTGAGATAGTGGCTATTTTTTAGATAGTGCCTTTCAGTTTTCCAAAGCAGGAAGTTTTATGTCTGGATGAGCTTTTCTTCTAGCACTGAAGTTTTAAGTGCCTTCCAGTTTAAATGAGAAGTTATGATGTGTAGGAAGTTGCTTGGATGCAGCCTAGTTGCTGTGGACCCATTGCTGAAAAGGTAGTAGGAGTTTAAATGTATCAAAAATAAATGAAAACTTGACCGTGTCTGAAATTGATGATTAATAAGTTATCAAATTGTTGAGAAGGGATCAGGAAACAAATGGATTTTGTTCTTCAGCATAGTATGAATTGACATACATGAAGCATATAAAATGCAAACCCGTTCAACTTTTATGTATGTAATCACTCCTTTTCTGATTTTATTGTACACTTCAAACAATATGCTGCTTCTGGTTTTTCCTTTGGAAAGTCATCTTATTTTGTTCAGGTTGTGTAGTTTACATCTTTCTATTTAGACAGACTGGGCAAATAGCACCCTGTTTAAAAGAAGTCTTAAGTGAGAATATTTTTGCAAACTCAGAGTACTTTAATACCCAAATTCCTGTTTGGGGGTCTTTTTGGAATCTTTATTTACTTGCTTTAAGTTAGTGATCTGCAATATGAAATGTTTTTTAACCTTGCATTTTATGGTATTTTGAGAACAGCATGCAATATAAGTTTAGGGTATAACCTTATAACTTGGATAGAATATTTTGTTGCCCCCCCCCCCCCTTTTTTTTTCCAGAATCAACATTATGGAACAAATACATTAAAAAGCATATTTTAATATATTCCCAACAATTCTGTTCTTTCAGGTAACTTTTGAAATGCACAAAGAGAATCTCTCTCAAATGTACAGAGAATATCAAGAGAAAGGAGGTGAAGGGAGTGCAATAAGCCCTTCAGCTCCCATTAGAACGGTCTCTGGAGTTAGCAAGGAAGCTGAAACTGTAGGAAAACTACCTCGTTTGGAGTTAAAAGAAGCTGCTGCTGCTGCTCCATCCTGTATTCTTGAAGATGATGTGGAGTGCAGTACTGAAAAAAATGTATCYGAGCCTTCATCGGATGGTGACCAACACGTTCATTCGGTCTCTCATCAAAGGAAGGAATTGGAGGGGGAAGGTGGAGAGAGTGCCCCCAATTTGGAAGCAGTGTCATGCTCAGAATTGTTTCCAGAGSCTGGAGCAATAAAGCCCACTGTTTCAGAAATTAGTACTGGAATAGCTGAAGCAATTGAAGATTCCCCAAGCCAAGCACAGGAACTTGTGCAGGAAAAAACAGCTGTTGGTGATGCTTCTTTAGGGGAGCAAACTGAATTGGAAGGAGAAACTCTTGAAAATCCAGAAGGAGTGGGAAAATCAACACTAGATGTGGAAGAGGAAGATGGCTTTGTTGATTTGAAAGAGGAAAGTAGCTTACCTTTACCACTAGAAGAGGTAGCAGAAACAGCTGAAGAATGTATTAGTCATGAAAATCAAGGATCAAAGCAAGATGAAGTCATTGAGAAAGAAGCTGAATCTGTGCTTTTAAAATCCAAAGATGCTGACGATATAGATAGGAAAAAGCAACRAATTGCTTCCTTATCGGAAACAGCAAGTTCTGCAGTTCAAGAAGTAGCAACTCAGATGCATTCAGAAGGGGAAAAGAAGCTGGAGGAAGAAAAGATTCTTTTCACTGAACCCAGAACAGCTGAAGTGGATGCCAGTGTACATGTACCAGAGCTTGCTGGAGCCTCTGCGAAAAGAATTGCCAAGCTTGATGTTTCTAGCGTTGCATCAGATACAGAAAAACTGGAATTGAAAGCCAGTACAAGTCTAGAAGCACCTTTGCCCCCCAGACCCCTACCTGAGGTAACTTCTGCTTGTCCTTCATGTGTCTAGCTTACAAACAAATGGGAGTGCTTAATTGTTTCTTTTTTTTAGTAAGAAAAAAATGTACCTGTCGACATTTTGGGAATTTTGTTATGAATGGATTTTGTGAATTATCTGAAGAACACATCTAACTCTTGATTAAATAACTGTAATTCTTATTAATTAGTCTTTAGAGAAGTCTCTAAGTTATTCTTCGTACTTCTGTTCATAGACGTTCTAGAATACTGAGTATTGGGCTAGATGATACCTCAGTCTGCATTGATACTGCTATTCTTCTGTTTTAAGAACAGAAAGAAACTTTTTTATATAATCTGAGATTATTTTATCTGGAATTTCTTCTGTCTCTTTACTCAGCCTCYGTTTTACTCTTTTTCAATCTGACCTCTGATAATTGACCTCTGGATTTTGAGAGGCAAAGATATGGGCAGAGATATGCTGATTATTTTCTTTTTCTGTGTCATGATGGAACCCATAAGAATATTTTTTATACTAGCTACTCTGAAGGTACATATTTTTTTCAAACTACACAATTTGACAAGGTTGTCATTTTACCATGTCAAGACTTCTATTGTCTACTGCATTTCTTCACCCCTGTAGTCTTTAGTTTCAAACTCTACTTCCCATGGTTAAATAGTCACCTATCTGAGTACTTCCTTTCTGCAGAGATTCCTGCTAATGGATGCTCTTCATTCTACACCATTCTTCCTCAAAGGAGGAAAAACATTATCTACAGCAACAGATACTGCCCCTGTGGTAAGGTTGAGTTGCTGCTTGTATATGCCTAGGATGGCAGGCATGGTAGCGCAGCTGTAGCCTAGTTTGTAGGTTTGGTTTATCCACTGCATAGCGTTTGTGTAATAGCTCTAGTATTATTTGTAACTGTGTGTACTAGCTAAGCTTGTGCACTGTCTGAGCTCTAAAGTTTGTAAAATGCTTTTCTGTATGTGCTGCAGAAACTAATTTGAAGGATTTTGGGTTTTTTTGTCTGCAAACTATGTATTCAGACTTCAAGGCAGCAAGATTCTTCAGGTCAAGAACTAGCAACTACATCGGATGGGCAAAAGAGAGACTCCAGGTCTACTGTGTTCCGTATTCCTGAGTTTAAGTGGTCCCTGATGCATCAGCGCTTGCTCACAGACTTGCTCTTCTCCATAGAAACAGATATACAGATGTGGAGAAGGTAAATGTATATGCTTTTTACATACAGTAATACAGGTTGGTGTTATGATTCACCTGAGAACTTGTTGAAATTGCTGAAATTGCATCACAGTCACTTGTTGACTTTGGAGTTTTCACATCTGCCACTATAAAGTAGCTTTAATTATTTTGTGCCCTATATCTAAATATTCTCAGATTTATGGTTTGTATTTTTAATTGCTTTTTACAAATATAAGTGGGGAATGGTAAATGACCTGCACATGTAGTTTTGACTGAAATCTTGACCCTGTAGGTTTTGGGTGTAGCTTTAGTTTCTTTGAGAAGTGGTTAGTGATTACTTTGCTTTCCAAATCTAGCTTATACTCCTAGGAARCATTATTGTATTGATTAAGTGACTCTTGCTGTAGTAGGTAATCATAGAGCAATCTTTAATGTATCTTTATCCAAATAATCATTTACACACATCTTGACGTTGATCTGGAGAGGATTAAGAACAAAAGGAAGGATAGTTTTGGGGGTTAAATTAAGGTATGCCAGTTGAACCTTGTGGTCATGTGATACTTGCTGCACCACTGCTTACTCTCTGGTTTGAGTCTTTTGAATACATAGATGGAAAAATATCACAAAAAGAAAGCTGTACTCTAAGTATTACTCTGAATGTTTTTTTGCAAAACCTGTGTTTTGGACAGCCATTCTACAAAAACTGTGATGGACTTTGTGAATAGCAGTGACAATGGCATATTTGTACACAACACAATTCACCTCATCTCTCAAGTAATGGACAACATGATTATGGCTTGTGGTGGCATATTGCCCTTGCTTTCTGCTGCTACATCTGCTACGGTAAGAAATAGCATTTTTATTTGCAAAAACCTCTCCTGTGGGAAGATGCCTCTCTTTATATAGTATATTAACCCATTCTGTTTGTTGTTTTGGGAGAAAGAAAATATGTTTCCAGAAAATCCTTTTTCCTCCCTCTGCACCCTTTGCTACCTCTGATTCCTCTGAGAAATTATTTGTCTGCACTTCTTGCCTGAATATGTAAAAAGAGGTCACTTAAGAGAGCATCTTTGTCCCAAGATGGTTTGTAGTAGGATTAAATCTTAATGCTGTTTTCCTACCCCCCCACTCCAAAATACAATTGATTAGTCCTTTGCTACTTTTGAATCTGACTAGAAATGGACTTCCAGCATACACTTTTCTTCTTTAGGCTGTATGAGGAATTATTTTCATAAATAAGTAAATGTTGCCTTCATGTTTTTCACTTTGCAGCATGAATTGGAGCATATTGAGCCAACTCAGGGACTTTCAGTAGAAGCGTCTTTAGCGTTTCTCCAGAGGCTAATCAACCTTGTGGATGTGTTAGTTTTTGCAAGCTCCCTTGTTTTCACTGATATTGAGTCTGAGAAAAATATGTCATCTGGAGGAATTCTGCGGCAGTGTCTCCGTCTGGGTAAGCCAATAAAACCAATTCATGAACATATAGTTAGCAAACTATGAAGTGATTACTATTGTTATTTTTTTAATTAAAATTAAGGCTAGTGAAAAGTATATTGACTTTTTTTTATTGTGTTGCTCTTGTGCTGCTGTACAATACTTACATGTTTTGTCCTGTTTAAATAGTTGAAATAACTGATTAAAATAAGTTCTGATAGCCTCAGTGTTAGATGCATGTATTGATTTTATCCAGAAGATTAATCTTTTGCCAAAGTTCCTAAAATAATCAAGACTGAAAACAGAAAGTGTTGGGGGGGAAAAGAAATCTTGCATTGTATATAAAAGTATGAACCTTTGCAATGCCTATGAAAGAAGATCAGTAGAGGAAAATGTGGTGGTAGCTAGAAACAAATTTTTGAAGAGTTAGTTGTCAGACCCATTGTTGTATATTTGTGGTGAACTGAATTGCAAGTGATCAATATGTGAAGAACACTAATGACTATTTTAAAAATGGGAGCATACGAGATCATAATCTGGGTCTAGTTAGTTAATATGAGAGGGCAGTGTTCATGCCAATTGCATGCTCTAAATTCTTTTGTTGTTACAAAAAATGTAATTTGCATGAGTGCTAGAGCAGCTCAGAGCCTCAAGAGTAACTAGCCTTCCTCTCCCTTTCTAGGCAATTAAAACTTTGCAGGTAGAACAAGATTTATGGGATGCAAACAGGTATAGAGGTGGGGTAGTTCTTTTTTCTTTTGAAAATAATATTAGAAGTTAAAACAGGTGCTATTGTGAAGCTTAAAAAAAAAAAAAAACTTGTTTAGCCTGAGAGTTACAAGTCACTGTAAACCAAATTTTATCATTTGTTTCACTAGTATAGCTCTTGTTTTTCTTTGTTAGACTGTGGCGAGAAATACAGCTGTGTTTACTCTTCTCACTCCCCAAGGTGGTGTGCATGGTAACATTTTAATGAGATGAAGAAAGGATATAGCAATACTAACCTATTTGTTTTGAAGGATTTATTATATATGTGTTCTAATAGTTTAGTATTAATTTTTAGTTATTACTATAAGTATTTAGAGCATTGTTATGCAACTATTTACAATTTATTGGAAAAAACTTTTCTTTTACTAATTTCTTTGAAATTTAAGTGGAAAACATAAGTGTACTATGCACACATGTATATGTATCTCTGCAAGGAATATAGATAAAATAATTCCAGTGGAGTTATTGACACTTCTTTTCCTTTCAAGTATGTGCAGTAGCAGTAAGAAATTGCTTGGAGTGCCAGCAGTATGCACAGATGAAACCTACTGGAGACACTGTCAAGAACCAAAAAATGATGCAGAGTCTTACAGGAGCAGGAAGATCTGCAGCAAAGGCAAGTTTGTGACCATTTTGGCCATGCTCCAACACGCAAATATTAATTATTATTGTGGACAGAAAGATAAGTGTTTAAATTTGTTACTGGCACCACTGGAATTTTTTATGGAGCTGAACAGCATGAACCCTGGAAATCCTGAAGTTATTCTTTCAAGCTATGAATTTAACACATATTTAACCTGTCACAGTGAAATAACTGTCACAAGCATTTACTTTACCAAATTGTTTGTGTGGTTTTCTTTGTTTTCCTTAAATCTGAAATATACATCTGATCTTGATGCTTTGAACACATCAAATATGACATTTTTCTCCCAAGTGTTACCTTGCAAGAGCTAAGAAATTATTAAATACAACACTGTACAACTAGTGATTCTTGGTAGAATGCTTTAAGAACTGAATCTGAAGCACTTGCTCTTTTTGAGCAGAGTCCAGTGGACGTTGTGACTGGTGGAATTTCTCCAATACGAGACCATGACAGACTTCTGCAGGATATGGATATTAATCGACTTCGAGCAGTGGTGTTCAGAGACATAGTGAGTTACAGATACTTTTTTTTTGTTGCTGTTGGCAGATTTCTGAATATGTTTGTTGAACATTTGCTATGTGTTACATAGGTTGCTTGAACTGACTTTGCAAAAATTGTATAATACTTACAGTAACCAGGTCTGCTCAATGCTCTGCAGCTCTTGTAGTGTTGGGAATTGGATGGAACGAGGGTTAAAAAACACTGCCTGCCAGTCAGGGTCTTTGGTGCGACTCTCTGGAATTCTGCCTAGGGCCTTCAAGACTTTTATGTTAAAGATGTTGTGTCTAGTGCAAATATGTACTTTTCACATGCCCCAATCAGACAAATTACTGAATATTTATAAGGTTGTTTGTGAGAAATGACTAACTTACTGGCTAATTACAAATTAGAGGTGAACTGTGATTCCTTTATTTCCCTTCAGAGGAACTAATTTGTATGTTATTTATATATTTATGTTCCTAGTGTGTTTTTTTTTTTTTTTTTTAACTTGAGTTGACTAAAAATAACTTTGCCTAATGTCAGCAGTTTTATAGCTGATACTAAAGAAATTTAAGTAGATTCCTCAAAAAAAAACCTCTGTAAGCAAATACAGTAGTTTTAATGGCTCTAAGTCGCTGGTGACCGTGAGCTTGGATGTTCGAAATAGTTTTCAGTAACTGGGCTATTTAGCAAGTATAATTTACTCGGTGCCTTTTCCTTCTCACTAGAATAGTGAAGCAACTTTTTTTTTTATCTTTATAGTAATTACTGATGGAAACAAATGTCTTTTAATCTGTACTTTGGCATTGGTGTGCTACAGAAGAATAAGAGGAAGTAGATCTGTCATACTACTGACAGTAAAATAAAAACAATCCCAATGTGAATAATTTTGAAGATTGAATCATTTTATGTACTCATTATTTTACTTCTAAAAATCTCAGAGATGGGGAGAGGTGACTTCTTTGAGTATAACAGATGGGACCTAGCTATATTTTCTATTTTTATCAAATACATCTCATCATCTTCTCCTAGAGTGGCTCGGGTGGGGAGAGGAGGAGAACTTTCTTACACTGATGGCTCAGTGAGGCCACAAATATTCAGTTCTGCTGTGATGCCAGAGTGTACTAAGCCTTGCAAGGATTTTTTGACCAGAGCCTAAAGGAAACAGGCAATAATCAGATCCTTGCCTGGCAAGGCAAGTCTTGCATGGATCTGTAGCTCTTTCCTATCTTTCACTAGGAGTAAGTGACTGCCTGGAAGAGACGTTTGAAATAGCTCATATTAAGGTTTATTTTGAAGTTATTTAAAAAAAAAAAAACTCTTAATAGAGTTGCACAATAATACAAATGAATGATTGCTTCTTTTGCTTAACTTCTGCATAATACAGTACATCCATCTGTACAATATGAAGGTGAAATGAAACCTTAATTTAGACTTTGGAGTTTGTTCCACTTGCTTCAATTAGAACATAAAAATTTAGAAATGGTTTTTCAGTTTTCTTGAGTATGCTTGCATGGTAGTGCTTCACAGCAAATGCTGGTAATAGCTTGGTAAAATCGAGGGAAAGTTTAGTAGAGGAAACACCTGTTAATACATAAAGAGGACCTATTCCCTGAACTAATTTGAAACACATAGTCAAAACAGATAACCTTAATCAAACTTGGCATACTTTATGAGGAAAATGAAAGGATTAGTGCCATTTGAATAGAATTGTTATATTCCCTTGCTTTATATGAGGCAAACTGTGACTAGAGAACAATGTTCTTCCATTGCTAACATAATCAACTTACTCTCAGTCTGTTTATGGTAGCACTGGGCATACTTTATAGAAAAATAAGCATGCTGTTGAAATTGTAATAGAAAATCTGTGTGTGTGTGTGTGTGTTCTTTTTTTACAGGAGGATAGTAAACAGGCTCAATTTTTGGCTTTGGCTGTAGTATATTTCATTTCTGTGCTGATGGTCTCAAAATACAGAGATATACTGGAACCCCAGAATGAAAGGAGACCACCTATTCATAGCCAGTCATTCAAGGCATCAGAGAATGGAAGTAATGAAACTACTGTTTCTACTGCAGGTGAATTGTTCTTTATTTGGACAAACAATATTTTTAGCGTGACTTGTGTATCTTAAGAGTCTGCAGAAGTCCATTTGAGACTGTATAAAAAATATACCACTTCTAAGCACTTAACATTATAATATCCGATCTAATCTACCTTAATGTTTGTGTGCAGTTTCCATGTGTCTGATTTCAGAAGAACCCACAGATTTTTGCCATGTAGAGAATGATTAGTCTCAGTGATGTAACTAAATATAAACGGATGCTTATCACAGAAAGACTGCTGTCTTGCTTGAGGTTAAATATATGTAAGCATAGACTGGCCACCTTTTGTTTTCACTGGAAGACTGGCTTTTTTTTCTTTCTCCTTCTACTTTTCCTTCAGGCTATTATTTCATTTTTATTCTTTGCATGTTGTGTCAAAACTTTCTKTTTCTTTGTTTTTAAAACTAGGAATATTAGAAACTTTCAGACTTTTCAGAAATTAAAAAGACTTAAGCTTCCTATTAAGTACTCTCTAAATAGGTAGGAAGGGAAATATGTAGAACTGTTATTTCACCCATCACCTGTTGATGTTACTCTTTTAAAGCAATATGATGAATGTAGTCCTATTAATAATGATTTAAAATGTATTTTCTGTGTTTTGTGGTGAAAAGTTGTAGAAAACCCATCTACTGCTCTCGATGCTTCATCTTCAGTCTTCACTGAAGATTTTGAAAGTACAGCATCTGTACGAAGAAGGGACTCGGGTCTCGGAGAGGAACCAGCTTCGAGTCAAGCAAACAGCTCAGACAGTGCTGTTGAAGAACCTCCGAAAGTCATTCCAGGTCCAGATGCTATCAGTGAGGTACTATCCACACTCTCGTTGGAAGTAAATAAATCTCAGGAGGGCAGAAGCGACGCAGAAACTAATGACAGTAAGGGTGCAGCTTCTGTGCCAACTGCAAAAAATGTCAACGTGAAGGACATTCTGCGAAGCCTGGTGAGCACACCAGCTGATGGGGCGGCCGTGGATCCTGCTCTTCTGCCAGCAGCCTTCCTTGGAGTTCTGGGCGATGCAGCTGCTGAGCAACCTGTGCAGTTCCATTCCTTTGACAGGTAATGTAACTCTTGAAATATTTGGGCTAATTAAGCTTGYTCTAAGGATTAGGGGAAAACAACCACAACAACAAACTTAGCAGATTGTGTTCGATGTCATCTAGTATTTAATGTAGTTAAGATAAATTGATTTAGAGGCACAATCCTTGACATGACTCAAGTTAATCAGGAAGATATTGTGCTATTCTCTTCAAATCATGGGATGTTACTGTGTGCGTTGAAAGATGCTCCCTTATGCTTCTCTCAAAGTAAATACTGTGCTCTGCTCATGGGTGCTGAACAGGAGAAAATGCTTTCAGGCAGTAGGAGGATCGTGGCAGGGAGAGACTGAATTTTCTTAGATCTTGTTGTGTCCCTCTATCCCTGCTGCTGCCCTGGTGCTTTCAGGGACTCCTCCTGAAGGTTTATTCCTGTTTTCCTTCCAAAACATTTCCTTGGTTTTGTAGAGGTTTCTGTAGTTACCTCAACTATTCTACAATGATGACTTGAGGATATTATTCAAAAGTCCTCCTATGACTTTTTATGTTTTATAGGTGGGGCTAAATATGTGAGGAAAAGGTCATGAGCTACTATAAAATATTTAGTCCATCAACAGTTGTATGTGACCTCTGATATGTCAACAGCTGTGTGTTTCTAGGTGGCGGAACGTTTCGTTTCCTTACTTTATATCAGGGAGACAAAAGTGCTCTTAATGGATATATAAGTAAAAGCCTTATCCTTGGTCAATTATAATCTGGTAGGGACATGAACAATTTTGCCTCTATGGTAAATATGTTGATGTATGATAGGGTATAATGTGTATACATTACTTTAAATAGAGCTGTTTGATAGAATAGTTTCATGAACACTGGAAAGTGATTGTAACTTTGGTGCAATTCTGCTTAAAATACAAGTTAATGCTCTGAAATAACATGTGAAGAAAAATGGGTAAAGGAGTTGGATTAGGAAAAGAAAAGCTGCTTTATAAGAAGCTAATAAAGTTGGAAATAGTAGCTTTTATCTCTGGGGCTGTGCAAAAATACTAAGAATACATTGGGAAAGTCTGGAAGAAGAGACTTTAGGATGGACTCTTAACTTTCTATGTCTGGTTTGCATTTAATGTATTGTCTGATGGCAAACACAAGCTCTGTCTTCACCATGTAACTTTTTTTTTTTAAAATTTAAGGACACTGTTAAAAGTTGTTCCCATGTAGCAGTTTCACAGTAGGGAATCTCTGGGAATTTCAAAGCATCTCTCTGATCCTGCATTTATCTCAGGAATGCTGTGTCAGAAATCAAAACTCTCCTCATATCTTAGGGATTATCAACTTCCCAGCCATAGCTGGAGAGTATACAGTCACAGCTATGTGAGTGAAACTTTGCTGAAAGGCTGCCAGGTGGCAAGCCTTTGCAAACAACTAGGTGTATGTGTTCCTTCCCATGCCAGAAAACTTCCCCTTATCTTATGTGAAGATGCAATCTCGTGATTAGTGGGTGCCAGGAGTTTATCGTGATAAAGTTCAAGGCTTGCATTGGCCTTTTCCCAGGATCCACGGGGACTTGAATTAATGATCTAGCTTCAGGGTCCTACAACATGGGTTCTCTTATTTGGTAGTGATTTTTTATTTTTTTAAAAGGTGGAACACACAGGGGAAAAGGCAGCAGTTTCTCTTCAAGTAATTTAATAAAACCTATAATGTGCAACTTGTTGTGTTTATTGTATAATTTAAAATAAAAGCTTGATTGCTTCTGGCTCCTACTGCTCTTTGTGGAAACTTCCAACATTTATCCCATTATAAGCTGATGCTTAGGGTGCAGAGGAATATAGGCTCCTAAGTCATGGTGTTGTGCTGTGGAGCTTAAGCCTGTAACTTGCACAAGAGATACATTAAGGAGCCTATTGATCTTCTTGGAATTTTTTGTCTGTAAGCAGCTTGGCTTGCCTCATCCTCTATATATGTGTTTGCTGATTGTCTCCTGTGTGCTCCTTTAGTGGCTGAAGGTCCTATTTCTGCTAAATTTTATCTGAAAAATTTTGTGTATGAATCAAATGCAGTTTAGACCTGGTTGATATGGGCTTGGAATGTGGAAAGAGTGATTTTGTTGTTTACAAGGTGAAGATTACCAGGTGTAGGTAGAGACAAAATAGGAGAATGGGGAATCTCTAGGTCAAGGACCAGGTGCATGTGCTGTGATGAGAAGACCAGCACCTGTAAAACTCATGTTTTGAAGAAGCTGATGAAGCAGTTTCAAGTCTTCCTGTTAAGCTGATTCTAAAGCCCTCACAAATACTACAGAAGGCCTTGTATTCATTCCATCATCTCTGTTTGTTTGCATGTTTTGGAGTTTTTTTGTTTTCTTCTGTCTCTCTGATCTCTGGTTTTGAGAGAGTCTCTTATTCTTCTTTTCTCTTTGGGAAAAAGCAAGAGGAGCATAAAAGAATTTCATTTCAAGAGGAGCATAAAAGAATCGGTATTATCTGCAGACCGCAGACCCCAGAGAATGACATTGATGTGGTAGACTGCTTTTCTGTCCCTAAAAGTAGAGGTAAAAGTAAATCTCAGAACCTCTTTATGGGCCTTTTGCTCATTGCATGTAGTCATCATTCTGGAACCTGAAGCAAGACTAACTTCTGTTGATTTTTGGATTAAAACCCTTGTCCCCTAGGGAAACAGGCAAACTGTCAACCTGTGTTGCAGTTCAGTGCTAAAAATGGAATGGTAAGAGTCAAATCCTTATAAATTCTTGTATGTCAAGAGGTATTACTGTTCATGTACATATTTTTAATTATAGTGAGATCATCAGTTTGGCCTGGCCCATGTCGTATAAAGAGTCTTTGACTCAAGCCCAAGGAAAATCTGTAACTTAAAATACATTTTAAAACTACTGACAGTCTTGCCAATGTTCAAAATATAAATACGAAAAATGTGCCCAAATTTTAGTAAGTATTTATAGATATTTTGTTCTCTGCAATGAAAAAAATCCATGGTCTGAAAACATGCAAGCTTTTCAGTAGGTAAATCCTTATACAATTTGGCAGAATAGATCATTATCATGCAAGGCTTTGTCTGTGTGGAAAGTCAGCGCCCAGCTCGGCGATCCGTGCTCGTCCAGCACTGAATGACTGTCTGCAACACGGAGGCTTCTTACACTTCAGCATAATTGGGACTAACAACACACTGACCGTRTATTTAGGCTGATTTTATAATCTGTAGCACATTTAACTTTTCAAGCAATACTTACCAGTTTAGCTACAAGCTAAAAGGGACTTGGTCTTCTCTGTCTACTCTACAAAATGAATGTGCCCTATAACAGGAGAGAAGCTGAAAACCCATTATTTTTTGTAACACAAATTTATTGATTTAATAAGAGATATGCTAAATATGCCATATTTTTCACATAATTTGTTACCTACTTTTTTAATAATCTTGATTTTCTCCAAAGTTCCATATATATGGAATAATAGCATTTATTTTATTTACATTAACCTTTAAATAACGTTTGATAGAAACAGAAAAAGGAATCTAAGAGCAAATATGTGTATTTTTTCAACACAGTTATGTTTCCATGTGACTGTTCAGAGAAAATATCATATTATTCCASAGAGCAGGAACAGCATATGAATTCTAGAATTTAAAGAATTATGACCAATGTTTGTGCTTCAAAGCTATTAATTTTGCTTTTTGGTGTATGACAAACATGAATCTATATGCAGTCGCAAAGCCTTACTATCATATTTTGAAGAAAGCCTGGAAATGGAAGTTCTGAAAATGAATCCTTATAATGTTGGTTGGTTGCACTGTTGGAAGGAAAGATTATGCTATAAATAAAGCCACAAGCTTAMTTATAAATATGTTAAAACACTTTGATATCTTAGTTCATTGTTTCTGAAATATTTGAAACATTTTTGACTATGTAGTTTATGGCAGCAGTCCAGGAGAGAGAGAAATTACCTTCAGAGTTTGGGGTTTCCTTATGTCACATATTTGGGTTCTTGAGTACAATTTCTGGTATTTCCTGTGGTTGTGTGTGTCAGACTGACACTGCTGTTGGGAAGAGAGACCTTTTTTCCCCCCACCAAGAATACAATTTATTTTATTTAGGTAAAGGAAGTGATTCATTTCAGCTGGCTATTGAAGGTCACTGTCTTAAGCAACATTTCTGATCAAAAGTAGAATTTTGAGTATAGAAAATAATATAATAATAGTTAACGTCTCTCATGGTGATGTCTATATGGATGTCWATATGGAATACCTGTGCACATCTGCTAATGCAGCACAGGTTCTTCTGTACTTCACAGCTGGGTGCTGTGAATGTGCAATTATTTGTAGATGTTCCTTGAATCCAAGTGCATTCATGGGTATGTTAGATCTTTGAACTGTGTGGTGCAGGGGAACTGCAACCTCCTTTTCTGCTCCCAGTATAAAAGGAATGATGATATGTAATTAACAACAACACAATAACAGCTGTCCTTTGTCTTCATTAGACTTGTATTCCTGCTTCTAGTAATCCATAACCTTCCTTAAGGGAATGCTTGTGCTAGATACTGAGAATAGTAATGGAAGTATTAGGCTGTAATCCCTTTTTCATGTCCTTGATGGAAAGACAGTTACTGAAGATGAGAGTAGCAGCTGTACTTGCATTACCAAAACTCTACAGGCAGGCAAAAGCTCTTAAAAGGCCAAAGGGACTATCGTGGTCATTTATTTGGATTTGCTGCAGCCCAGGAAAAAATCATCTCTAATTTCTTTGCCTGTAATGCACCCTTCTCTGGATGCCCGTAGGAGGACTGGCCACTTGCTGAAGCTACTCCCTCAGTGCAGCTGTGTGTAAGCACGCTGAAGGTCAATATAAGTATGCAGGGAGGAATGACAGTATATAGTTATTGTGTCAGGAAAAGCATAGAGAATGGAAGACTGGTATATTGGGATTTTTTTGTGTGTCTAGCAATTGTCAGCTACAGATGAGGAGTGCTAAGGTAGCGATTCCATTTGCAGAAGCTTTCTTGCTCACATAGAATTCAGRAATTGTTATTAGCTATGTAAGAAGCTGCTGTAGTAATTCTGTCCTCTTCTAAAATTCTATCTTGGTCACTTTTGTATGTTTATTTCCATATTCTTATTCCAGAGAGAAAGGTGTAAATGATCTAAAATCAGTAGAAGTTTAGCTTTTAGCTATTTGTATAGCTATTTGTATAGCTRTATATGTGCAGGGCTGGTTTGCGCAAATGGTTCATAGTTCCTGGGACTCTTAAGAGATTCATAGCCATTTAGGKGGCAAAGCCATTCAGATTTGATGATTTGAGAGAATGCTGAATGACTTGAAATCCTGGAGACATAAGATTTTTCTAAAGGTAAAAGAGCTGGGAACTGGATTGTTTTTAAGCCCTCAAGGTGATTCATATCTTCCAATTTTTAATTAATTAATGTAATAATATGGGCTAGCTGTTGTTTTGAACTGAGACTACCATATGTACACCATCTCCATCTCTGTGTGGTATGTGCCGAAGTATTCTCCTTCAATACCTGTGATGCAATGTAGTTGTGAGGTTCTTATTACCAAATGGATAATTGTTTCTGTAACTTAGTGGGTGTGCAAAGGAGTGTTTCTAGCTCATATGTTGAGATTCTCTACTCTCTGTATGAGTACATTTGCAATGTCTGTACAATTGGATTAATAATCGTGATCTGCACTTCTTGAGTCGCATAGCTTGATAGTGCAAGAACTGTGAGAGAATCCCCTGAGGGAACATAGGCAGGCTTCAGTACTGCACTTGAGGAAAATGTCCAAATGTTTATTGTGTGTAAGCTGAGTATTGTGCCCCTACGCCTGGTACTCAGCAAATCGGCATTCATTTCTCTGACCCTTCCTGGCATTTGAGTGTGCGCTACAGAATAGCAATCAGTTTCCAGACAGCAGATATCTGGCAGTATGTGGAAAAYATCTTCCTTTTATACCTGACTAATGAAAAATTGGTATGTAAGGCAGAGAATTTAGAAGATAGTGTAAATAATTTTTTTTTGTCTACTGTTCATGTAGACATGAACATATGAGCAAAATGCATGGGTTAGGCATGGTATCTTGACTTGGGGCTCAGGTGTTGTCGCTTTTWTTTTTTTAGTATATAGTTAACATTAGCAGTCACCCTTATAATGATATGACATGTACTACCCTCAGGTATGGTGTCTGCCTACTCCTGCTGTTAAGAAGGGTGATTTAATCGGTAACATGGTCTAGCTCCTGTGACATGCTTTGAAATGAAGAGAGTTAATGCAGACTTTTCATTCTAGCAAAAATTATTTTAGAAATATTTGATAGAATGTTTGACTGTTACTATCACACCTGAATTCGGGTCAAGTTCTAATTTGYCTTATTTAGAAAATGAATATTTTAAAGCTATTAAGGGAGTACTTTGGGTGTGTAGTAATAGTGCTGTCAACAAAAGATGTGATTAAATAAATTGAACGTTGAAGACTTTCAGCTTATGGTTAACGCCAGGTAATTAAAAGTAAGCGCTGCTGTGGGAGTGCATTATATATCAGCTGTACTCTTTACCTCATTAGCTGGGTTTTTGCATGTTTATGGAGCTAACTTGCAATTAAAAATGCCTTTACCGTATGCTTAACAAGGCCTTTTAGGTATTTGGAATAAAGTGCTACAATTTAATTGARATTGGTATAGCATAAATAGATGACTTAGTAACATAGGAGATAAATCTCCATGCCTAACTTGACAGTCTACATGTTTTGCTCTCGTGTAGTTTATAATGCTGAGTATAATGCCTCAAGTTTAACTTGTATAAAGAATGGAGATTCTCTCTTTACTCCTAAGATTTTGATTTGCTATATACTTGTAAAACTTCTTCAGATGTACTAAAACTCATGCAGTAGTTATGAGATTCTGTAAATGTTAATATGTGCACACTGATACCRTTTGATATGTTTAGACTATTATATATATACTTCAATTAAGTCTTTACTTCTACTAACGTAATATGATGTCTAGACAATCTTACTGTTAAATATTTCCTTTATTGCTTTCWTTTTAAGTGCTGAGGTAAATACTTTGGTAAATTGTTGGTAAATAGTTGTCTGGAGTTTAAAAGTACATCTCAGGGGAACTAAGGTTAAATAATTTTTTAACCATTTTTTTTGTTCATGATTTTGTAAAAGTGAAATATTTAAATATTGTGCTATGCATAAGAAGAAAGAGGGAAGTAGGAAGTGTTTTCTAGGTTAAAGATAAATTGCCAAAGATGATGGTGTAAGACAATAGGGAAGGAACAGTACAGTTATTGTTGATCCTTTTGCAGGGCAGAAGTGCATATGCTAGACTTGTAAAATAAGGGTTGTTAGGTGTATACTTCATATACAGTATTTACTAATTTTATGCCTTCAAATAGGAGTGTGGTTGTACAGCCGAAGAAATCAACCATATCCTCTTCTACGGCTCCTATGAGTATTCCTGCAAATGCTGTCAGTGTGGTTTCTTCGCTAGACTCATCCCAGGCCCTGGATTTGGCAGGAGAATCTCCTGGTGAGTAAGGGTAGATGAAACAACTTAGACCCCAACCCTTCCTCTCTTGTTTTCTTTCATGTATAACTTACTGTTGGAGGCAAGATTTTTTTTTTTTTAGTGTATTTTATCTGCTTATCAAAACACATAAATGAGTAAAATCATTTTTCAGAGTCATTACTTCCTTTCATTTCTAATACTGATTAAAATGTGTATTTTACATATGTTCTATGTATTTACATATCTATTRGTCTTTTTATGTTAAGAATGTTGATACTGCAAGGTGTATTTTTGGGGGGGGGGGAATTTATCTTATATTCAAGGAAGATGCTGTTTTACATTTTCTATTTTACTATTGGAGTGTATGTGATATAACATATCCTCAATTAATGAGTYAGGGCCTTTGAGACCTTTGCATCCTTTATGTGTGTCTTTGTCATACTCCCTCATGTAGTGACTTGCAGACCTGAATTTGATATCCCTAYTTCTAACAGAGACCAGGGCCAGATACTTTATAGGAAAATGGAAGTGGCTTTAARTTAAACTGGACAAACTATGCAATGATATTACTGGGGTTTGTGACTATAAGAACTTATTCTTTTTGATRTTTTTGAACAGTTTACCCCATCAAACCTTTCATTATTCCTAGTTTTGATGCTGTACATAAATAAAAATTGACCTTCTGTTTTGAAGAATTTTATGAGGAAAAAATAATGTTGCATTTGATGATAAATTTTGATTTAGCCTTTTTTATTTTTTTCCTCTGTCTAGCAGAACAAATGCAAATGTCTGATCTTATTAATGCAATATTTGTCATAATTTCCAAATTATGAGTTATTAAAAAGCAAGTATACTAGATTAACTTGCTTTTAGTGAAAGTGGGATATATTCTTGAGACTACTTTTTGCTACTTACCTTAAATAACTTATAAATCATAGGGTGTTTGTCCAAGACCTTTTGAGTTAATGTGAAGTTGGAATAAAAATTATACAGAAATGCTCCTAGTAACTTTAGCCTGACCTCCTTTTCAGTTTTGATGCTAGGCTAGTTGCTTTGGGTAGTTTTTCAGAAGCAACAAAGCTGAATAAGTAGTTTATAAGCAAGTGGTCTTTTGAACCTTATCATTTCTGGTCTTTGCATAAGAGACAAATGATATTTAACCTTGTATGCTCTTCCAAGGCATACTTTTCTACTTAGGTATATTTAAGTCCCAATTGTTTGCATCCATGAAGTTAAATGTCAAGTCTTTGAACTGATGTGCATCTTGATCAAGGGAATTTCAATCTTTGCTTGATTGCCAGATGTTTCTCTTTACTATTAGAGCTTTTTACTTCTGATTTTGTTGATCTCGTATACAAATTGCAAAGACTAAGGGGAAAAAAAATCTACTCTCATGTGCCACTCATGTCTAGACTTTGCCTTCAACTTTCCACTTGGGGAAATCATAAATTTTTGTTTCCTGATAGTGATATCAGAAAGAAAAGCTATTGAAATATAGTCCACTTTACTACTTCTTTCCTTTTTTTTTTTTTTTTTTTTTTTTTTTTTTCAAATGGAAAAATACATTTGTTTTAAAGTTGCAGGCAGTAGTTCTGTACTAATCTAGGGGTCAGTCACCTTTGGACAAGGCAAATCAGTTGTATTTACAGTGCTTTAGGGAAGACTCACTTTGAACAACTGATATGTTTTTTTAAAAAAAAAAACCTCAAATACTTTGAAATTGTTGATTAAAAGAATTGTTAATGTGTTTTTACCTATTTTCCCAAATTAGTTAGAAGCTCATTATTAAATTCCTGAAGTCATTTACTTTGAGTAGGAACAAATCTGATGAGCCCTCAGATTTACTCATTTAAAAAAATTATAAAGTAAAAATATGTGCTTCTGTGCCTATAAATGTATAAGAAATCCAGACAATAAACAATACTGATGCAGTTTTTAACTGTGTGACCTCCAGAATGTCTGGAAGTTTTGGCAGAAAATAGGCACCTAATCTGAACTGATATGCATAAAAAGAAACTACTCAGGATTAAAATAATAGACATGTTTAGACTGGCAATCTAATTAAAAGAAAAAGTGAAGGGATAAATGAAATCATGCCTTAAACTGATTAAAATGYGAGACTTTCTTTTTCTCAGTAGAATAATGGTATGGAAACAAAAATTCTGCATAGTTGGAGTAGTTTGTCTTGCACATGTAAATTGCACACATTTAAACTTAAAACAGTTTTGCGTAAAATAACTCTGACTTTTTGATATGAAGGGACAAATAGTCAAGCTTACTATGAAAGAAAAAAGTCTTTTGCCAAGTTCAAATCACATGAATATCCACTATTTTTTTTGTCTTCAGGCAACAGAAGAGGTCAATACAGCAGCTAGCACTCATTTGATGCCTGTTAGTCTGTTTGCTTAGTCGATAAGAAAACAGTGAATTAATTCCTTTTAAAAAGCAACAGACTRTGACTTAAATAGTGAATATAAATTGTAGTCTTTTCCACATTTTAAATCAAGACTGTAGGTTACTACATTTAAGCAAGCTTTCAGCTGCATTTTCTAACCTCAAGGGGTTTCTTTAAAGTGAGTTTAATATGCATCTTTGATATGTTTTTAAATCTGATTAAGGAAAGAAGCCTTTGCATGTCATGCTTTATTCTGTAGACCTGAGTCACTTTACTCCAAAGCAGAGATGAAAGTGAGATACGGACATTGAAGTGGGATTGAACAGCAAATGACAGTTTTACATGTACTGTGTATATAAGCATAGTTTGTGAATAAATCTATCTAGTGCATGATTTCTCTTCCACCTGCAGTTGTGATATCAAAATTGCTTGGTTTTGTTAGAACATATGTTGAAGCATAGGCAGTCAGTATGATTCCCAAGCTCTCCATTTCAATTTATGTATGCTCAAAATTTATCAGTCTGCTTCCCAATATTTTTTCTTTAACACTGTGCCTTGCCTGTAGCRCAGGGCCTGTGAGTATCTTACCAGATAACCCTTAAGTTTATCCTAAGCTCACAGAGCTTCATATCAAGTGGATGTGACATGCTTTGGCGTGCCATAGGCCAAGTGTTGACAGGTTGGAAAGATAACCATCTAAACTCACTCTGTCCCTCTGATGCTCTGCAAGAGGGTGAAAACATTTTTGCCTCAGACAGCGTGGCCTTCTTTAACAGAAGACGTTTCTTCACCTTTATTAGCTCCAGTATTTTGCAGCACAAACAGCTTCTCTTGTTTACAGACTTGCCTCTTGTGGTCTGAACTTGGGGCCCATTTGGAGGGGGGTGGGGAAGGCCATTCCAAGGGATATTTGGGGCAGCACCCACACTGATCCCTGGGCAACTTGCTAGTTGCAGCATGGATTGGGCAGCACACTGGGGATTAGTGTGTTTCTGCTTGCCAATATCTGGGTTCTTGGTCTGCTGAAGTGCTGGTCCAGTTGTAGCAAGGTCCTGGAAAACAATGAACCTGAAAAAAGTGGGAGAAAATAAAACCTCTGTGGCCTCGGTTGAATCATTCGCTTGTCTCTTATGTAGGGTGGTACTGAGCAAAGGGTCTGGCTTGCTGGTAATTGTCTGAAGAAAGGAAATTACTTGATTTGTTTGGAGAAGTCCCTTCTTCCATGAAGGGTCTTACAGGCAGAGTGTGAGATTGGATGTAGYTGGAGATCTTGAACATAAGGTCTCCAAGATACAGGTCTTTGGAAAGGCAGGGCTAATGTTTAGAAAGGCAAGACTTGTGGAAAGTGGCAGAGCTCTTGTGAAACTCCTAGTGGGATGGTTTAGGGGAATTCTTCGAGTTTCATTTGTTTTTCCTTTGAGGCACACAGAGTTGCTAGTAAGGTTTCARCTGCTCCTGATTTGAGGTTTCCTCTCTTCCCTCTGTGTGAAGTGAAAACAAGGCTATGTCAAAAGCTGAGGTGGAAAAGGAGATGAGTATTAGGAAAGAACCTGGAAATAACCATTTAAAAAAAAAAGAAAAGGAAATAACGAGTTTGACTACAGAATTCTAGTCCTATGTATGGAGAAACATTTTTTTCTTTCATTTGCTTGTTTTGCAAGTGATTTTATAGGTGAATTACCATATCTTAAAGTCTTGCAATAAAGTAAGTTACTGGAAGACAAACTCAAGTAAGAAAACTGGATGTGAAGTGAGATACTGCCAGTGCAGAAGTCATCCAAGAAATTAGTTGGACTACTGCAAATATTTCAAAGACAACTCCAACTTGACAGCTATTTAGCAAAATCTTACAACACTTTTCTATCCCAGTTATTAGTGATAKACAGTGGAAACAGTGTAATGCTATTTCAATATTAAAAAAAATATGCATTTGAACAGCTTCTCTTTAGAGAGTGCACTATTGTTTCATGAAATCTGGTTTGGTTTAGCTTACAGATCTGTTTATGTAACAGATCCCTTGTATTGGCTTGTAAAACCTTTCATTGTAGTCTTTCATAGTACACTTCCAGGCCAGGAAGTGTATTTTCAAATGAGCTCATTATTTTACTGTGTTTTTTTTTCCTCAAAATTAAACAGCTACAGTTATTTAGTTCAACTCTCTGTTTCTACCTTGTCTCCATCAAGCTACAGTCTAGTGTGTTTTTCATGTGTCTTGCCAGTGTGCATTGTATAAATATATGTGAAAAAGCRTAAGGGACTTGCAGAAAGAGTTTCTTTAATAATATTTTATTGCTAGAGACATTATTTGTTTAGACCCTTGGGGACCTTGAATAAACAATAAGCTTTCACTAGAAGGGTGCTAGACAGATGATCTATTTGCATTTTCTTTTATGTTCTTGCAAATGTCTGTAAAACTGTCAGTTTGAAGGAGCCAGTTTATCAGTGAAAGGATAAGGAAGAGATAAGTCAGTATAGTTCCACATGTTTGAAGTAGCTAYTACACTTACCCACATGTGAGCTGTGGGTGAAAACATGCTACTGAAGTATTTTCATTTTTTATACTGAATGAAAAAATAGCCAGAAATCAAAAACAAAATGCTTTTGAGTTAAATTCAAAAAAGTATTTTCACAAAACGAAAATCGCTATGCACAATAATACCCTCTAAAAAAAAMGTATAATACTAAGCGTAGTAAACCTGAGCTTCCTCTTTTTTGGCAAAATATATGAGTTTCAAATGTAAACTTAAATGATAAGCATGAAGGTATTTGTGYCATAATTACCCTTACATAATCTACAAATAGAATATCAATTTATAGAGGTACATGTCCTATGCTATTGTCATACTCAAATTACTAGCTTTTCTGCTGTTTTGGTATTGAAAAGTTGATTTAACTTAAGCATTTTTACGTGTAAACCTAATCTTTGTTATGCACAGTCTATACACAATCATAATTTCCAGAAGTCATATCGTTATCTATGATGTCAGTGATGTCTTTTCCTTCTCGTGTATTTATACCAATGCTGCCACTGTGTATAAAAGGGGAAAAAAACAAACAAATAAACAAAACCTCACAGTGAAGAATTACCCAGAACTAACCACATGTGCCTCACATTGGGTATTATGTCCTTTAGTATCCTAAAAGATTTTTCCCCTCATTTTTTCTTAATTTTTCTTTTAGGTATTTTACTTGTGACTTGAAAATGCATTGAATTATTTTCACCTTGTATAATCTTAAAATGCATGCCACTGTCCTGCACAGTTGAAAAATTGAGAAAAAAATCTTTTCTGAAAAATGTCTGCTTTTGGGAAATTCTGTGCTTTGGAAAAATTTAAAGTTTGATAGGAAAAATAGCTGTAGCATCAGGCATCTGTAACATCTGTAGATGTGTCTGTAACATCTTTTTAAAAATCTACCCACTTCAGTCAAGAAGGCCTTTGGGAAGTTACCACTGACACATTTTGGTAGGCACTTTTGAGGTCTTTACGACTTATTTCCATAAAGGTTGTATTTCACTGAGCTTACTCCAAAGTCTGGGGTGATGAATAATTTTTCCTGTGTATTTCTGGGGAGGAGCTTTGCTAAGGCAGGCATGAGAACTGTGGCTATTAAATCCCTTTCCTTCATGCCTTTTTTAATTACTTTTTTTCTCTCAATCTCTTTCATGCCCCCTTTTTTAATTATTTTTTTTCCCCCCTCTCAGTCTTTCTTCAACAGGATGGAAATTTCAAACTGGCGAGGTGAGAGGAAAGAGACTAGGACAGGACCTTGGCCTGGGAAGAGATAGGATTGCAGATGGCCCAGAAGCAATCATGCTCTGGGGAAATGCACAGTAATCTATCTGCTAAGATTCATTCCCTTCTGTAGTTTGGAATGCAATGTAAGATTTGTGAGTTTCACCATTCCTATCCTGGCAGCAACTATCTGTGAAATCTCTGGCTGTCTTGCCTGCTCCCTCTTTGTCATTGCTATTACTGCCCATACTGCAATAAGAGGTTGTATTTTGCTTTATACACTGAATAGGAGTTCAGTATTTACATATTTACAGATTCCCACTTTGCTGATGAAAGTAATATAGTGTAAATTTGACATTAACACAATTACTTTTCTGTACGTTTTGTAAGCCTGGGATAGATAAGTGACCCAGGCTTCCCAATCAACCTTTGAATAATTGATGTGGCCAAGTTAATAACTCATAAGTGAGGTTATACCACTGCCATCRTGGTAATGGTGCTGATGGTGCAAAGAAGAATATGATGATAGCTGTCCTTGTCAGGGTCCCTCTGTGGCAAAAATGTAAATCAGGCTGTTGAAAGATACTCACTAGTTATGCCTACTGGATAATTTTGATAGAAATGTATTGTAATTGTAGACAGAGAATTATGGGTTTCTGCTTAAGCTACTTAAAATTGATTAGTACTTCTAATAACAAGAAAAGATATTTTTAAATGCTTCCTTCATTTTACATAAGTTTTAAACTATAGAAATATCAAAGAAGAAAGATACGTTTCAATATGTCTCATGTGTGTGTCTAAGATTTGTAACTGCTAAATTTGCTAGAAAAGAATCATAGCTCGTGAGGGCAGAAGGTATCACATTGGTATGACTTCATCCACAATGCACTCTGCAAGCTTCCTTGAACTACTTCAGCTGTGTTAGAACAAAAATTAAAACTATTTTTTGTGGCACATATGGCAAATATGAAAGTAAATACGCAGGAGTTTTATTGGGGGGAAAAAAAAAGTGTAGGGTTTGTTTAATCTCTCTGTCTCTCGATTGACAATGATGATTTCTCAGAAATTGAGCTTGAGGTTCTAGTTCCTGGTCCAGTTGTCCATCCTCTGGCATTTTTTTCTTATATGATAAATTTGTTTATTACTTTCTCTTGTAGGGAGAGGATCATCTAATTCCAAATTGCCTGCAGTTCCTGCAGTTTCTTCAGTGCCTGAGGATTCTGCCTCAAATATGAGGTATTTTTCAATCAAACACCTGGACAGCTGTGATGCTATTTGTTTTTTTAACGATATAATTGATGTTATTGTATAACAATCTACATTATAATGAAATACTACAATATGCATTATAATGAAATACTAAATAATGTTGCTTTGTTTATGATCAATACCTAATGGAATGGTGCTTGCTAATTTCCTTGTTGCTGGGTTTTCATCCTTCCACAAGATCTTGGAAAATAACTTTTAGGAGATTGACYCTGCATATATCAGGCAGCATTGCCAAAACTGTTTCTTCTGCAGAATTTCAGGAACTGCTTTCTAATGTTGTTAATCATATCTTTTTTTATTAGTATTACAGACAGACTTGAACATGCTTTGGAAAAAACTGCCCCACTTTTGAGAGAGATTTTTGTGGATTTTGCTCCCTTTCTTTCTCGAACTCTTTTGGGCAGCCATGGTCAGGAGTTGCTGATAGAAGGTACAAGTAAGTATCCAACCAGATTTTTTTTTTTTTTTATTTTATCATGGAAATTCAATGTCTATTTTTCATGTGGGCTTCAATGTAGGAAGTTTCTTCCTTCTTCCTCCCTGTCAATACTTTTTGTTGGATTTCACTGTCTCCTATTCCTTCTGCCTTCCTTCTTCCTTTTGCCATCTGCCAGACATCATTGCCATTGCTTGCTCCTCTTTACCATTTTTTTCTCTGCCTGTGCTACCTCTTTGCTTCTCTTCTTATAGTTTCCACCATCTCATTAAACAWTTCATTAAATGGAGCCTACTCCTGGCAACTGGGTTGTCTCTTCTTTACTTTTGCAACTCTCTTTTCCAGTTATCTTGTAGAAGGTAATGTACGAAGTGTACTGTGACAGCCTTAAAACTTTGGCAATATTTCCTAAATGRCAGGCTCAGCCCATTAACACCAAGTGTAGTGAAGTAAATACACAGACTGTATTTTATCAGAGGGTATGAAATGGGAAGTATGGGAAGCAGGGGCATGTGGGCCTTGCTGATTTCCATTTGGAGTCCAGTAAGGCAGGCAAGAGAAATTCTTCTCAAAGCTGTCAAGCTCTATGCTGTGGTACTTCTGACCTGAAGATTCAGGTGTCCAACAATGATCATCCTCTTCCTGGTGCTGGCTTAAGATGATTGAGCTGCAGGTTTCTTTCAGCTGAAGGGTTTGCCTTTAAACAGACAAAGGGTTTAGGTAAGTGGTCACTAGTGACCTTAGTTATGAAAGTCGTGTGTGTTGGAATAGTGTGAATTTAGTAGTAAGTGCCCTTTTTTGGGCACTTCAATTTTCTTCAATTATCATATAAACTGCTTTATGCACTCACTTTTTTTCAGACTGAATGTTGAAGATATTGTGTAGCTACAACAGTCAGTTGAATTAGGCCCTGATGCTGTTGCAGCTTCCAGTAACCCTGTGTGCGAAGCTCATGTTTGCTTGACTTGAGGTGGTCATTGGCACATGAACAATATTTCTACTTGTAGATACAGTGGCTTCATGGATAATATTTAAAGATATTTTGAAACCACCTGTTCTTTAGATTAGAATATGTACCTCCTATATAGTGCTGAATATGTATTGTCAACACTGTCAGACAGTCGTCATACTGATGACTGTTGGTATAAAAAGAAAAACTTCACTTTACTCCATTGAGTTAAAATTGTTTATTAAAGGAGTATAACTCTCAGTACTGTAAAAGTAAATAAAAAATGACATGATTGTCTTCTGTAAGATTGAAAAGGATGGGATTCTACTTTTGATTATCCATTGGGTATCACTTTAGCTGATAAACATTTTAATGGAAGCTACCTTTTGAACAAATTTGTTCCATTCTTTTAAGAAGAGAAAAGAGATTTTTCTGAAAACTTTGTCAGGAAGTCTTCTGTTTAGTTGCATTTTCATGTCAAAAAATAACCAAGAGTAATCTGCTTTCCAAGTATGTTGAATATGACAAAGGTTATTTACAGAGATGAATATTTCATAGATTGGATGACAAAATACAGTAAAATTATTGGCAGTATTTGGACTGTTCAGACAAAAATAAATGCCCAAAACTAATTTTGGGGCCTAACAAAGAGATCAGATATTTTATACACAAATCCAAAACAAAATGCAAATTGCAAGTAGTAATACTAGTCAAATTAGTTTGTAAACACTTGAGAATATATAATGGTTACTGCTTGCACTTCTGCTAAGGTTTAGCCCAGGGTTAAGGGTCAAAGTACTAATAAGAGTGTTTGGGATGTCTGCTGCCATGAAACAAAATGGAAACTTGATTGATAGCTGGGGGCTGAAAGGAGAACGCGCAGTGGAGAAAGCAAAGGTCATAAAGCCATTTCCCTTCTCTGCATATGTAATGACCCAATCTTTCAAAAAATAACAAAATGTAGCTACAGTGGATTAATATAACATATGTTAACCACGCTTCTCATCATCTTGAAATGCAAACATTTATGAAACTGAATAATGGAGGTAATGTTTTACTCCTAGCTGCATCTTTAKTTGCAAGGCTTACAATTTATCATCTCCTTCTTGCATGTTTTTATTTTGTACTGATAAAGTAGAAAATTGAATTGTAAAGAATATGAAAATTTCTTTTGATTGTCAAGGTGCTGCAGACAAAATCTATTGAAATTTAAAATAGCTTATGTTAACAATTGCTAACATATAAGTGTACACTTAAGTTTAATACATTTTTCCTTTTTAGGTCTTGTGTGCATGAAATCCAGTAGTTCAGTTGTGGAGTTGGTGATGCTTCTTTGCTCTCAGGTGAGGTTTAAGCAACCAATATTATCTGAAACTGTTACCATTAGGTGAAATAGAAGTTATAGTTAAAATATGTTGCTTTAAGATTGTGTAATGAGATTATATATAATGAAATTATATGCAGTGACTGTTGATGTGGTTTTTTTAATTTTTTTTGTAGTAATTGCAACTATTCAGTAAAAGAGAAAAGATATTGAGGATTTTATGTTACTTTACTGTCGAGCATTTACATAACCTTGATCTTGGTGTGTTTAAGTAATTCTATGCTGTCATTTTTGTAAGAGAAAATAAGATCAACAAAATATAAAGGTTATGGAAACAGATTGATTTCTGCACCTTCGCAAGCTGAATCCTCTGGGATAAGTGGGATTTTTTCTTTTGTATAGAGGTTATGAAATGAGTGATAAATATTTTTKAAATCCTGTCATTCTTAATTGATTTGACAAGGACTAAGAATCTGAGAAAAAACTAAGAAAGCAACCCTGATTGTTGTCAGTTTGGAGCTTTCTACATTCCTAAACACAGTGCAATTTCAAATATTTAAAACCCTAAAAAYTGCCCATTCCTGTGGTTAGAGAAAAGCCAGAACTGAAGGAACTTTCTTAAAATTGTAATGAAAGAATTGCATTCACTGTATCAAGCTTCTTGTTTTTCTTTCTTGTGYATAGTTAAATAGAAGAACATTTTTATTGAGCCTTGCTCTTGGTGCCTTAAAAATGATACTTTTCTGGTAATAAATTCCCCTAGTTAAAACTTTAAAATAGCCTTTTTTAATGGGAATGGTATTGGTCTAGAGGTCAAGGGTTCTGACCCATTTCAAAACCTTTGACCTTCATTTACAGCCCTTATGGTTTGCTTGCCTGACRAATAAGGATAATGCAAAATTAATGTTTTTTCACATCGATTTATTCATTTTAGTGCCTATATTGCCAAATTTATTTAGACTGTGCTGATAGACGTTTCATGAATACAAATGAAAGAATCATAGAAGGTGTGAAAAATCGATAGTCTACATTGTCAATAAAGTGCAATAAGAACAATTACTTCTGGAGATTACACCTAATGGATTTTACAATGAACTAGTGACGAGTAGTTATATTTTCCAGTGAGCTTATTATTCTTGAATGTATTCAGAACTTATCTTGATCTCCATCTTTAGAAAAATATCATGTATTCACCCTGAGAGGAACTTAATATTTCCTAGGGAACTTTTGCAGTTTAGAGGGGGTTATCTTGCATATTCTGAGACTATAGATGGATGTTGTTCATGGTTTCTAGAATATGAATTTAACACAGATTTAGACTTTAAAAAAATCTTGCTACTAAGAAATCCATTTTAATATTCTTCTGTTAATGTGTTAGCAATTAAGTCTGTGTTAGACTCTAACTATGTGTCTGACATCTTGGTATTTATTGTATTTGGTTTTCTGAATCTTGGCTGCCTGTTTCAGTAATTAGTTGTTGGTCTTTTCTTCATCCTGGTAGGATAATCTAATCTTCTTTAAGATCGTGTTGTGCTCTGTACTGTACGTCACTGGTTGTGGGAAGTGGAAAGGATAAGGAATAAATGACGTGCTCTAATGCATCTATTTGTCATATGTGTCATAGTGCCACTTAATGCTAATCTAATCAAATAGTGATCGCTTAGCAGTACTCGTTGCAAGAAATTGAGGTTGTTCTTTGTAAAATTATAGAAATAAACCAATAAAGTCATGAAGACCACAAAATCTTTTTGAAGTTACACAGCAGCTGTACTTTTGGCAGAATATGAAAAATAATGTGAGAAATGAATCTAAAATTAGCTCCAGATGTATACAGATTGTTCTGGGGTGATAATTACATTTTTCACTTTGAATTTTCCTAATTCAAAGAGGTCAGCATGGCAATCACAGAAGTGATTTATTTTGTTAAGAACTGAACTGTCTTTTGCTACATGAAAGCTTGAAAGATATGAAATTGAATTTCAAGCCGACATTTTACAGATACTGGGAGAAGATGAGGTTGAGCTTGATTGATTTTTATTTTTGTGGTGGTGGTGGTAGGGTTTTTTGGGTTCTTTTTTTTGGGGGGGGGGGAGGGGGGCGGGTTTGGGCCAAGATAGGGTAGGAAGAGAAGCGATATCCTTTTGCTAAAAATTCTAATTAATTTTTAAGAGGAGATGGAGAGGATGGAGTGCCAAGGATCAAAAGATCAGGTCAAAAACTAGTTTTTAATCACATAAATAATGTGGCATAGTTATAAAGTATGTATCTGCAAATTTAATTTAAAACTTCACAAATTTGTCAGCCATCATTTTACAAAATTGAGACTGCTCTCATTAATACTCGTACTGCTTTGCTTTTTATGCTAACCTCTTTCTGAAAATGTGTTTTAAATATTGTATGGTATTACGAGCACTTAGATCTTTTCTCTAAGAGGTATTTAATAAATTCTTTTTTATTCTTTCTCTGAAGCGTAGAATGTGATAGTGTCATCTCACTAGTAAATGTTTTTTTTTCTTAAAAATACAAAAATAAGACTATTTTTCTGATTAAGAATAATCAAAGCATGTCTTCCTGTGCAAGTGAAGGGTTAATATTTTGTTCTTTTTATTTTTTTTCTTTTAAAGTAATTCAGACACATGGAAAATTGCTTTTGTGTTTTAGTTTTTTATTTATATTTTGATACAGTGTTCAATGTTTTAAATAAAGGGAAACAAGTAGGAAACAATACAGACAAAAAGCTTTTTCTAAGTTGAAAACTGTTGTGTTTGGGTAGACATGCTACATATTGAGACGTGTGTGTCTGTGTGTATACTTATGTTTATATAAATCTATCAAAACATAAAGAAATCCTTCATTTAATATTACTGCRAAGTGTTTCTGCTTATTTGACATTAATATCATTTTTGAAAGAATTGACGTTGCATTCAAGGCCACTTTATAAAAGCRTTGTGTTGCTCATCCTAATTCAGCCTGACACACATTCCAATAACACTACCTCCCTTGCAGAGTTTAAAACTAAATTTATGGCTAAGCATTGTGAAGTGCATCATTTAAAAATGGTTTCAACCCAAAACATCTAATAAATAAATAATGTGTATGGCTACTCAGTAGCAGACTTTCCAGACTAGAAATCATTCCATCGGATACTCAACAGTCCACTATCGGAGAGGGCTGTCAGATAAATCTTATAGTAGCTGCATTCATGTCCTGTAAATCACATGTTATTGTCTGAGCCTTCTGCCAGGTCATCTATTCTTTTCCCATTTATCAGAAATACATACAGTACGCTGAACCTGGAAGCACCATCTAGTCTGGCCTGGCATCCTGTCAGGGTAATTAAACCGGCCAAAAGAGTGAAGTCCTGYGTCTAATATCCCTTTTAAATGAGTGACCATGGAATATTCAAGATGYGTATGTTGTTGTGCCAGTGTGAGACAAGTTCTCTGCATGCTGGAACTATTGTAGAGGCCCTGAATGTAGCGTTTTCATCCCAAATAACTCTCATGGTAACCCCAAAACTCCAGGGAGCACATATGAATGTGCCCATGTTTATATGTAAATTAAATATGCTCTTGTGTATCCTCTTATTTGTCATATAGTTCTCTGATATTTTACTGAAGCAGAAAAAATGGTGCTCTTTCCTATCTCTTCTTAAATTTCTTTAAAAACATTTAGCCATTGTGCACAGGAGCCCCGTGTCTTACGGTTGTATCTCCAAGGTGAAGAGAGTTCAGAATTAGGTGAAATAGTTCTCTGTTGTTCATGCCTTTGAATGTTCAAGGTTTGCAGCTGTTGAAAAACTCTGTCCTCTTCTTGCTCCAGTAAATCAACTGAATTGGCAGGAGGGTATGCAGAAAAGGACTAATTAGGGTCGTAATGGCAGATACATGTTTGACTTGAGAGCTTTTTTCTACTACATCTAGATTTCGTAGGCCATAAAATAAATTTATGCTAACTGACTGAAATACTGCACAGCTTTTGTATGATTTTCTAAAGTTGGTGGAAAGTCCTCCCCTCCTCAGCTTTATGAAGTCCTATGATGAAAAATGCAGGAATATTGCAGGAACTTGGCTCTCTTCACAGGGTGCAGTCACTTGCTCTCCTCATATGGCACTGCCTGCAGTCGCTTGCTGTCCTCAAGCAGTGCACACGCTCTCATGTATAAACCTCCCCAGGCTCCCTGTTCTTCCTTTCTTTCCCCCTTTGTGTTTCCCTTTGTGTTTCAAGGGAATAAGGACACATTCTTGGTAGGTGACAGGATTGATAAAACAAAAACTTGTGTTTTAATAAATAAGATATATTGCCATACAACTACATAGCTGTGGCTATTAGATTTATAGTAGACTTTGAAGAAGTATATCGTTCATGGGGAGAAGAAAGAAGAAAGCATAAACCCTGCTCCCCCAAGAATTTTATGTGTGCTGGTGATGGTGTTAGCTCTATGGGCTAGTGGAATAAGGTTACAGCTGAATGCATCATGGGCTCTGCCAATAGTTTCTGCCCCACTCCCCCAGGAGTTAGATGTAAAATGTTATAGGGTCTCCTGACTTGTCTCTATATCCTGTGTATCAAAAGGAGGGTTTTTATGAGAAAACCACATTTGTTCCTTGTATTCGTATTCTGTTCATCTCAACATGATCTATAATGAAGAAAGCGTTTAGATTTCTCAGAGATTTAACTAGTGCAAAAGATGGCTGGTTTTCAGTTTGTTCCTTGCAGAGAGAGCACGTCATAGTGATGCTCTCTGATCTGCACTGGCTCCTCGTTTACTTTAAAATGCAATTTGATGTGATGAATAACTAAACTATAGCACTCACTATCAAGTTTTAATTGAATTTGGTCTGGGTTATCTAAAGAGCTATGCTGCTGTGATACCATGGCACCTGAGRTCAAGTAAAGCATTCGTTTAGATGGTTTAGATATGAAGAGGATACTTTTCATCAGTACAGTTTGATACTTCTCATATATGCATTATTCTTGCATTAGAACATTTTAAATCAAAAAATATTTGTGTAGTTATTTTGTGTTCTAGTGTCTGAAAATGAATTTTAAAAGGAGTGATCTTTAGATTCAGTATCTAATAACTTCATATGCTTTGATACAGAACTCTAATTTGTAGGTTGTTGGTGTGGTGTTTTTTTTTTTTTTTTTTTTTTTTTTTTTTTTTCCGACTGCTAAATGACTTCATACTGTTTTCAGTGTATGTCCTAATTTCCTTGTAGGGTCATTTTAGCACATTCACCTCTGGGTATATCTTTCTATTTTGTCTTCTACAGCTTACTGAATAGCATAATTCTGGATAAAACTGTATTTTCACGTTTTATAATACCTACATATATCAGGAATTTGAAGTTTTATTTATGCTATGTGAATTTCTGCTAATAGAATTTTTCTTTTACTGTTTTTTTAACCGTTTGGGGATAATAAAGAAACCTCAGTAATAAATTGCTCTCATGTTAAAATGAATAAAAGCATAACTTTTTTTAGGCCTGTGAAATGATTTTAGACCTTAACAAATAAAAACAGAGAAAAAGAGTTTCCTGAAGTTTAACTAAATTTATAAGTTCAGGGTAGGCTGTTGTATAAATCATTCCTGTAGTTTTTTGTTTTCTATTTCTGTATTGCTTCATAGTGTTGAGATGTGTCTGAAATTTCCTGTTCAAAATAAGGACTGTTTAGATTTTGAAGCTACCTCAGGCTTATTTCATACCAATAAGTGATAAAGAGTTTGTCAGTCTTACTTTTTTTATATGATTATATGATTATAATTTTATTTTAATTTCAAGTGTGCAGGCAATAGTAGGAATGTTTCTACTGCTATTTTATGACAAATCTCACATGACCAGTGAAAATTGTTCTTATTCCATTCTTTGAAAATTCTCATTCTTATTCCATTTTTTCCATCAGATGGAAAGTAATCAGAAAAATGTTTGTTGAGTTGTATATAAGAACTATATCAGGAATTTTACATTATAAACTGTTCTTCAAAAAACATGATTGTTGTTTTTCCTGGTATGATATGTGTTTTCATCTACCAGAATCTTAGTTCTGGAGGATGGAGACTGGTCAAAGCTAGGGAGAGTGGAAGACAGGTTGCAGAATTGCCAATGGCTGCGTGACCTAAGTAAGGTCGATGAGACTTAAGCTTCAGTTAGTGTCCAGGTAATATTTATTATTAGTAAGAGGAATAATCTGCCTAAGAAGAAATTAAACAGATCYTCTCAGAGTAGCTAGTAGAAGGACATCCACCTGGCGTGCACAAGACTCCAAATAAAGCTCATTGTAGTTAGGCCTACTTTTGATCCATCAGAAGTGCCCTCTGCAGTTTTCAGCCATTTTATTTTAAAGTATTCAATAAAAGCAGTTACACCTGATAATACCAAGTAGTTATATCAAGCTGCAAACTGAGAATAAGAGYGTGCTGTGAAAGAAACAGTGCTTTTTGCTTTATACTATACAGCTGCTTTCTGGAAAGTAGTTGTCAGCTTCTGAGGTTTAATGCAAAACATCTCCACTACACATAAAAATATTTGCTCTTAATTTGAAACTATATTGCTTAGAATTTGTGTAATTAATAACTGATTGTTAGAGTGGACTATCTAACATAAATTCAAAGCTTGGGGATGTGATGGGGGAACAGGGCAATTGCATTTCCATGAATGTACACTGCTGCAGATGTTCAGCACTAAGGGGACATAATTTAGCTACAGAAGCAAGACTCTCTGAAGAAAAAAGGCATCCTGTTGCTTCACCAGCACACTAGGGCTTAAAAAAACACCACCATTTAAGGTGAGTTTTGTGCAGTGAGAGCACACCCTGTGGCTTGGCAGTCTAGTCAGAAGGATGATACCCTGCTGGCTTTATAACTAGAGCTTTGAACAATATTCTCATGGGTGGTAAATGCAAAACAAAGTAATATCAACTGGCACTTAATTCTGGGAGCTCCCTGCTGATTGGGCTCTGCACTGAAATGGGACCCTTCCTGACAGGAAGTCAGCCTCCAAGTGCGGAGACCTCTGAAAATAAAGTGTGCTTTAATTGGACACCCTGCTGTTTTACGGCTACTCTGTTTAATTTGAGACTATGGAAAGAGGTTTAGAGGAGGAGAGAGAGATGAGATTATGGAAAGTTCAGGGAATGGCATCACTYGCCAGTGATTTTTGCACTGATTACAAATACATGAACATTTTTGTTCACTCTTGTAGAGTAATTTCTCTATTTTTGTTTCCAAGCAGGGCTGTTGAATAAAATAATGATATGGGAAGCAGTGCTGTTTATTGAAAGCTGTGACAAGAGAAGCTGTGTGTAGTGGTACTGTTAGATATGTTATAAATATATGTGTGTGTATGTTTATTAACCTTTGGTCATGTTTTTAACTCACCTGTACATTTTTAACTGTCCTATGGAACTAGGATAGCATCCTCCTCAAAGATGCTGTTAATTAACTAGTCTTTCTATAAATGTCTTGAGATAACCTATTGAGATAACCTATGAGGTTTTTCAAACTCGTAATTGAGATTACGTAATGAGATACATTTCTGTTAGTTTAAGATTCTAGTGTTGAGCCAAATTTAATTTTGGAGACTCCAAAGGCCTCTTAATGTTTAAAGATGTTTATTTCTATTAGAAAGCAGATTTATTTTCTTTTTAAAAATTTGGTAGGTAAGTGCACATAACGATTTGTATCTGGAGGAACAAATTATTTATCATGCTTATTGTAGGGGCAGATGAGAATAGAGCCCYGTGAGGCTGGATGTCGTGCAGTTTTGGAAGAATTGTCTGGATTGTCTAAATGGAGGAGGCAGATGTAGGCTGAGAGCGGGAACGCAGCATGCAACTGGAATGCAATAGAACAGTAGTCTAATTGCCTTTGGCTTTGGGGGGCTTTTTTTTGTTTGTTTCCTTAATTTGCTTTAACTTAGCTTCCCCTTTTCCAAATCTTTTAAGAAAAGAGCTGCTTTAAGAGGGAATTACAAAAAAGAGTTATGAGATCCAGGCTTTGGAGGTTCTGTCTTTTGAGTAAAGAGTTGGGAGTGTTTTATAGAGTTAAGTCTCATTCACTCCAAGKTGTCCTGACAGTGGGAATCTCATTGATTATTTGTGTGCATTCATTGTATAATCTCAAGTTAAAACTAAACTAAATTTTGGGAAAGGGATAATATASAAAGGCTTTCATTTCCGAGATGGTATTCACTGCATGTATCACTGAGTGTGAATTTATTTAGTTAAAGCTTATCCAACATTAATGGTGCTGCTTTAGTGGTGGGGATGAATGTTGCTGTCGGTGGGCTCAGTCTGTCACTACTAGTACAGCTTTACAGCAGACAGCATGGCAAGAGTTCCTGCTTGCAATTAGAAATCTGCTGCAGAAATGCAAATCAGTCAGGCAACAAAGTACTGAAATCAGGGAGCAGTTGTCTTTGTTACATTCTTGCTGTTCCTCATTTTGCTTTCCTTCCTCCAGGGAAAAAAAAAATGTTGCTATCACCACTGGATAATTCACTTCTTTTTCTTTTATTTCTCCTGTGTTGTCCCTTTCCCTCACTTTTGTTTACCTGACTCACTCTCTTTGGCTTATTTTCTTGCTTCCCAGCTCTACATATTTATGGAATTGTTTGGTACTTGGATCTCCCTTCCATAGTTGTCTCTATCCTTTCTCTAGCCACTGCCCTTGATCTCAGTATTGCCTGTAGCTGGTGGTGAGAGTGAAGAGGAAGCTGCAGAGGAAAAGGTGCTGGAGGAGCTGGGCCCTGACCCTGGCGCGGGCCACGGGGAGCCATGGCAACCGCCTGCGAGCAGGGGGAGAAGGGGCAGGCCGGCCAGGTGCATTCCCTTCCTCCAGCARAGGCTGCAGCCAGTGCTCGTGCTCCCGGCTTGCCCCTCGCTGCCCTTTGATGCTCTACCTGGAAGGCAGAGCAGTTGGGATTTTAGCGTTGAATTATCTGTCTTCGTTCTTCAAATGTAACGTTGGTTCAGGGGATGCAATTTTACTCACCAAGTAAAGATTTTACTCACCAAGATTGTTACATACAGCACATAAGGAATGTTTTCTTCTACATATTACTACTTTTTTTTTTTGAAATGAAGTATAAAGATGAAATTGAGGAATTCTGGTGATCTACAGTTTGTGTTCTGATATTTGTAACTGATCATATTGTGCTTATGCGGTCAGTTACATTTTCATGAATTAATATGAACATTCTGATTAAGTGATTTTCGTCATTTTGTTTACCAAAATCCTGTTTTAAAAATTTTTGATGTCATCATGAATTATGACAACTGCAGGATTTTGTGGATGTATGTAATGACTAAATATTGTATGTGCTATGTCTTTCATAGTACTGCATATTTTGTGGTAGATTTCTGCAGTGGGGGTGAAGATAGTAGTCTTGTCGCTTCTACAATAATCTCATAGCATAAAAAAACATTACACGCATTGCCCTGAGAGGCTGCATTTAGTATTTCACTGAACAACCTGCTATGTCAGTATGCATACTAATACAGCTCTACATGTGTGTAATTTATTTTCAGAAACTATAAAAACTTATTGTGGCTTCAGCTCAAACTTTAAGCATTGAAATTAAACTCTCATTATAAGGTAATTCAAGGCATTTACCACGTAACAACATAATACCAGTTTATAGGAAGCTCTGTTCACGTGGAATACCCCAAATGGTTAAACAGCAGGGGACTCTTCTGCTTTTAGTTAAAAAGCTGCTGTTTCTGCATGGCTTATTTACTACTTGTTTAATTCTTAATGTAGTGTGCCGTGGAATTGAGCATGCAAAAGTCAGCAAAGAGTTCTGTTTTTTGTGTCTAAGGTTATTACTAGTTGTACAATAATAAAGGCACTATTTTATTGGGTTAGTTGTAATTAACTTCAGCACTAGGCCTTGATATAAATCATTCCTAATCTGTTTTCTTTACATTTTCATTCTTTTTAACTGGTTTAGCATAGTTGCTTTCTGTCGTCCTTTTACATAAAGGCTGGGATTGTAATTGCTTTTTTGAATTAGACTGTCGGAAGCTAATGGGCATGTTGATCCAAGAATTGATTAAAGAACACTAATGAATTTCATACAGCACTTTTTAAAGATTTGTAATAAATACCACAATAAAAGCTCTGTAGGAATGATCTGTTCTACCATTAGAATTCAATACAGTGTTGTCATGCTATACAGTCGGAAAAATACTTGAGTACAAGAAATTTTGATTTGTTCCATAGTGAAAATAGTAAACGATTTTGTGGCTATGAATATTGTGAATAATAAAGAAAAAAATCCAACTCTTCCCCAGAGTATATTTTAGGAGAGTAACTACCATTATTACTGCTTTACTGCTTTTTTTTTTTTCCCTATGTCTTATTCAAGGAAAAATACTTAAACACTTCTGATTTTCTAACTAGTCTTGATGTTTGATATCAACTGCACCACGTGAGGTCCTGTTTAACTGATTTATCAATAGTTTGAAGTATTTCACTGGTATTTTTAGTTATTAGTTAATAATATAGGCTTGGTGTAGTGAGGAATTCTTTTTTCTCAGGGTTGCAGCAAACGTTTAACAAATGTTTTCTGACTATCTTGTCCTTTTGAGGGACAGATCATCTCACTCACTGTCTCCACTCACCCTTGTAGTTCATTAGTTAATTTGTATTTGAGCGTGTTTGAGTATTTCCACACCTCAGTAACCCTGGTGATATGATGCCACTTGAAAAAAACTCTAGCTCCTCTAGTTAATTTCTACACCATTCCTCCTGTAACACTTGTTAAAATTTTTAATACCAAGACTTTATTTGTGCACTGTCACTAACTGATTTTTTGACAAAAAGCAATGTCTTTTTAGTGGAATGCCAGCAGTAAATACTTTTGGTTGTAACTGAGTGTGTTTGATAGTTTTAAAGTCTTATAAAAATAATTAGCTCTTTTATATAGTTCTAATGGCAGCCTTGCAAGTTTCCCCTGGAGCAGTCTCTAATGAACAGGCCTTGCTTTTTGCAGTTGGGCTTTTGCGTTCCCCAAGGACTTGACTTCAGACCTTGAAGGGCAGCAGCTGCCATTTGTCTTAAGCCTGGAGTTGCCAAACAGACAGACCATGTACTAATAGGACACATTTGTACAGCCCGAGTATGTGAAACCCTGATAGAGGCCTAATGACGATCATCTGTTGAGAGCTTGTAGCCAGCTAGGGTTAGAGTAACTTTTATCACCCTTATTGAAATCAAAACCTTTGTATTGATTAGTGAGCTTGACTTTGTTAGGTTGAGGCTACATTAAAGCTTTCATAGACAAGCTGTTATTTAGGATGGTCTTGTGTTATTTAGCATGCTCTTGCATAGCTTCTGTAAATCTAAAGTTATCTGTTGAGATTTCTCTCAAAAATATATTAAATTCTTGTGATAGTAATAAATATATTTGCAAGCTATCTTTTTTCCTCTGTAATTGTCAAGATTCAGCCACAGTGATATACTTGAGTGTGTAAAGGAGCACATAAAAATTGCATTCTATTCATGCAATTATTTTTTATTTAAACCSATTTCTTATAATTTCCGTTACTAACAGATCTAAAATTGCATTCTAATCATGCAATTATTTTTTATTTAAACCCATTTCTGATAATCTCCATTGCTAACAGATCTTATTGTACTTTTTTTATTTGAGAATTCTGATATGCTTGCATATATACAGAGTAAGATTTTCTCCAGATGTTTTTGGTCATTCTTATATTGAAATATGTCATATCCTTACATAATTTTGGTTTTTTGTGCATTACTTATTGTATGCTATTTTTATATTAAAACAGAGCAGGGAATTACTATGCATGATTTTCTATAATTYCATTTCAGGTTTCTCACATTTTTCAATGAAACTCTGTATTTTAACATAATTATAGTGTGCTTCAACTCTCTGAAAATTATTTCTGTTTGCAGATATTCTGCTTAACCTGGAGCTTTTTTTTAAAAAAAAAAAAATACCTGAGATGATCTACTTTTAGCTAAAGTTCTTTATTGCTGCATTTGTTCAAGCCTGTAGTAGATGTGGTGCTGAGAGAGTGGTGACACCAAGTGCAAACGTTGCTGAAATGTTCTTGATAGTTTACTTTAGGCACTTAAAGATTAGTATATCTCTCTATGAGCAAGTTTTTTTTTCATGCAGATTTGACCTTTAATCTAGTATATAATATGTCTCTTAGTCACATGTTCACACATTTTCCTGTCCTGCTTCTTAGTGTTCTATTCCTAGTTGTGAGTACAGAAGTCATCCTGCTCATTTATTTCATAATCAAAATAAATTACTGAAATTCCACAAGCTTTATGAGAAGGATGGATTAGCAAAGAATTTGCAAAGAGGTGTCTGTCTGTCTGTCTGTCTGGGTGTCTCTCTCTCTCTCTCTCTCTCTCTCTCTCTTTCTCTCTCCCCCCCCCACCCCCCGACTTACTTATGTGAATTTTAAATATTAGCTCTCATTCTTTAGTTTTGGAATATGTTTACCTTGGTAAGATTTCTAATGATTTTATAGGGTGAATTAAGTAAAGGGTATGTTTATGTATGTGTGTATATAGCCTTATGAGATCTATGAATGAAATTGGCATTACAGTTTTCTAGTTTAAAATAGAGCAGTCTTCATCTATTTTTAAAGCACTTTTTGAAATATGATTAGATTTCTTTCCTTAAAGTAGAAAGATAGATATGTGCATACAGTTCACATACATGCAAGCACTTCTAACCCCAAACCGAGAAAAATTTGTCAAACAAATTTTCCTGGCATTTGTTTGAGTTTTGAGGCATTTGAGTGATTAGGGTTCAAGAGTGGCTCTTCTGGGTGATAGAGACAACCTCTCCTGTCTTTAACTTCAGACATAGCGAAGCACAAGTAGAATAGGACAAGCATATGTGATGTTCCTCCATCCAGTTGTTTTCAGGTTGAGGTGAAATGGATGTAGTTTCTGTATTTGAGTAAATAACAGTAAATTTGCCTTTTGTGGACTCTTGCSCAGTCCTCTCTTGATTCTGTTGAACTCTGCTCATCACAACATCCTTTGGTGTGTGGAGCTCCTGGTGTACAGTCCACTGGCTGAAGAACCAGCACCACTTGTGCATTTTGAAGCTGGCTCCTACCAGCTGCTCCTTGTAKAAGAGATTTTCAGGCTAGTTCTGGGTAAGGATTGCATCTGAACCAGGGTGTTAGGAATAAATAGGGACTCGACAAGAAATGGAAGAAACAAGTGATGATTTTGACACCTGAAAATGCAGAGGTCAATATGGAATTTTTTTAAAAACTCATGTAATGATGCCATATAAGAGATSTAGCTTATTTTTAAGAAAGGAAAAATAGGAATCAATTTATGCCATATAAGTYGATCTCTATAGTATGAAATCCTTTTAAATATATTTAAAAATTGAAGTATTCATGCAGATGTAGGTAAAATAGAATACAATTATTGGGGATTGTTTTGCTAGACTAATTTGGTTGCTTTCTTTGGCCAAGATTTATTTCCCAGACAAAGGAAATGTGGTAGTAATTTGTATGAATTTCTGTGCAGCATTTGGTACTGTCATATGACTGATCATTAGTTGAGATGAATCAGAAAAAAAAACAAATTGTAAAATAGTTTTTTWAAAAAAATCTCAAATAGTGCAACACTAGGTCATAATATAAAGCTGGAGGAAGATTATTAGTTTTTTGAAGTGTGGTTTTATGGCAGTAATATTTCCTTTAATGATCTTGGAGTATTCAATGAGAGTGTTAATAAAACTTACTACTGATGTAAAGTGGGTACTATCCAGGATTCTATTAGTTTTTCTATATATATGTACACATRTATATACGTGTGTGTAGATACAAAAGTTCTTTGTGCTAAAGCTATGGGAAATGCAATGTGTTGCTCAAACTATAATTCAGATCAGACTTAAAACACCATTTCAGGAAAGGATATAGGACTTGCATTGTATCTAGAGTGTTTTTGAAAAGGTTTGCAGATTCCATTAATGAGCAGATGAACTAATAATGAGYTAAGAAATTTCTATTTCTGTCAAAGTATTTGAACATAATGGGATTGGGGATTTCATCTTTGTCTCCTTGCAGTGTTTATATTTGAATGTAGCTGCTTGTGATTGTGTTTAGTGCTTCTCATTTTTCCCATTTCACTGTGCACTATACATTGACCAAAAGCATTAGAAGGAGATTCTCTCTCACATGCGAAATATTTACATGCATAGGAAACAATGGTCAATTAAGTACAACTTATAACATGTATRAAGTAATTGACTTTATGTTGATCTTTCCTTACAGTCCTTCCTTGGGAAAGTGCTGCAGTGTGTCTTGTAGTTATTTAGTTGCATTAGTGGTTCAGTTTGAGGCTTTTAACATGTTTTTCCTTAATACCTCAGGGAGATGGATAACTAAGATGTTGATATAATAATGCAATATGCATACTGAGTGCAGTTGCTTGAGAGGCAGCATATACTGTGGGGAAATATTGAATGGACCATGAAAGATGGTGACTATTAGGGTTTTTTTTCTTTCAGCTGTTAAAACTAGCTTTAGGGTGTGTTCAGCTGTGATTTATGAAATTGTTTAGACTAACACCTTCTTTGATAATGTCTGTGATGTAGAGAAATATGCTGAAAAGTATCATGATAAATGCACTTTCTTTTCACTCTTGGCAATCTCCATCTTCACCAATTAAATTTTCAAGTGTTGTAGTGAGTTCCGTTCAAGAGCAGACAGATACATTACTGATACAGAGCAACAGATGGAAGATGTCATAAATAGAAGAAAATTATTTTTGCTTTTCTTGAGTTTTCACACACATAAGCTTAGAGAATTATCTTTATTAAGTTAAATATTTACAACTAGATTTACATTGAAATACAATTTTGAGTATTATTTGAGTTGGTTATTTTGGTTAGAATATTAGGATGCAAAAGGTATTTTCTAATAAAAATAAATGCTGCTTAATACTATTTTGGCCTCTTTACAGACTAATTTAGTAGTGGTGGCAATAAGAAAGCACTTGGGGAGAGATGGAGGAAGGGTGGTGGGGAAAAAACAGGTAACAGGAGCATGTCATGAGGAGAGGCTGTGATCATTGTGACCTCAGAAGGGGGGAAAAAAGAAAAAAAGTCATACGTGGAAAAAAAAAATATGTGAATGGAAAATAGCTAACATGTTCAGAATGTTGCTTGCCTAATAATGCACTATAGACTAGATATATAAAATGTAATGAAATGTATTTATAATTCATGAGGAAATATACATCACAAATTCGAATTAGCCTACTCATAATTCTAACTGCTTCACAATTGTAATACATTGTTGAAGCTTAAAAGTACTAAAAGGATGTTGGGCCTGGAACATTTTAAACCTTAAGAGATCAGAATTGTAATCTGTTACCTGTATGCAAAACTTGGAAATATTTTGGGGAGGGAACTACATCATTTAAAGAAAAAAAAAAAAAGAAAAAAAAAAAACTACTGTTGAGTTTTATGTGCATGCTAGCACACTGACTGTGGAAGGTAACACAATTCTAACTGCTTCACAATTGTAATACATTGTTGAAGCTTAAAAGTACTAAAAGGATGTTGGGCCTGGAACATTTTAAACCTTAAGAGATCAGANAAAAAAAAAAACTGTACTGTTGAGTTTTATGTGCATGCTAGCACACTGACTGTGGAAGGTAACACAGTTAGCAAAACTGAATAGCAAAGAACCTGCTTTCTTGATAAAGGAAATAAAAACTCCTGCATTCAGAAATCTAGAGTGGTTTTAGGAAATACTTGCTGGTTTGTATTTCTTTGCCTGTTTTGGAGCTGGCAAGGTTTTAAGAACCATATTGATAGAGGTACTGATATGAATGACCACTGGGATTATTTTTTYAAAAGTATACAAAAGTAAGGCAGCTGTCTAAGATGGAAAGCTTTTTAAAATAGCTTTTTATTGAGAAAGATACTTTAGTTATTRTAGAAGGAAAACCAAAATGGTTAGCCCTGATTAAAGCTAAAAGTTGTATTTGGTCTGATCTGTCCAAGTTGCCCTACTTTTCTTCCAAAATGCAATGTTCTGTGCTGCTCTAATTTTTCACTCTAATAACTTTTTTCTATACTGAGTGGAGATTAGAAATCTTAATTGTGTTTTGCTGGCCCACAGTCCTTTCTCCTGAGCTTACAAAGGGGGAAACAGACCTCAGTGATAGATCACCTGGATTGGYAGTGTTCCAGGGTTGCCGTGATCAAGCAGGTTTTTGGAGAAGAGGTGGCTGTGTCATGCTGGAGAAGATTACCAGTATATATGCAGAATAAACCTTTGAGCTGTCTCCCTGCTTTCCCTSCCCTAGAACAAATCTGTATCTAAAGTAGATTTACATGAATATGGAAGAGTTACTTCAAGCTTTTCCAAGGTTTATTAAGGCAAAGTGCTTCTCTGAATCAGAGTAATTTCGGAATTAGTGCATGACGTAGTAAAGGAAAAAGACGTGGTCATTTTGTGAAATGTTTTTCTATTTTCTTCTCCCTTACAAAAAATAAATGTAAGTTTGAGTGAATGATACTGTTTTGTTTCTTCATGCTGACACTGCTTTCTTTCCAATCAGCCAATGGTGCTTTATAGTTTTCTTTGAGGTGGTGTAAGCTGCCAGAATTGAAAAGAAAATGCTTAGCTTGGTAGCTAGCAGTATTTTTTTCCCTTGTTTTTCTTCATTTTATATAACTTTTTTTTTCCCCTCTTTCTTTCTTTCTTTCTTACTTTCTTCCAGGAGTGGCAGAACTCCATACAAAAGAATGCTGGCCTTGCCTTTATTGAGCTGGTCAATGAGGGAAGGTAAGTCAAAGTATTTGATTTCTTCTCCGTCCTACCTCTAAGATGTGTGTCTTTTTTTAAAAATATTTTTCTTATATTGTTAATGCTTAATGTAGTATGGGTGCGTTGCTGTTTCTGTGTGTGTGCCAAGTCCTTTGAGCTGCACGAGCTGCAATTTACCTTCTCTGATGCTTTTTTGTTTAATTATGGCATTTCTCTTAATCTAGGTGCCCTTTAGTGCAATTAAATGTTTCACATATGAGCATGTCATGGATTTTCTTTTTTCCTGTCCTTGTGCACTGGTTAACATTGATACTATAATTTGTGTTCAACTAATCTCTTGAGGAGGAGAATTGATATTTAGAAGGCATTTTAACCAGGAATTGGAAGATAAGCCTTTGTCTCAAAAATCAGGTTCTAGTTTACTGATTTATTTTATATTTACCTCATTAAAATAAAGCTCTTTCATTCTGTTTTAAGATAGTAAAAATTCTGATAGCATTACCAATTCAGTTAAATGTTCTATCAATAATGATATGCAGATTTCTTTTTTCTTTTTCACTGGGTCTTAGAGAAAATGACAGAGCAGCTGATGAGGCCGTGCTCTTTGACTTGCAGTGGCTACTCAGAACCATCAATATTTTCTTCATTAGGAATCGATTGTTGAGTCAGACTAAGAGCAATATTTACTTTTCCTAAAGGATTTTTTGAAGATGTCTCAATGAGTTAGCTAAGGAGCATTATAAGAAAAGCCATTTTGTGAACCTAAATTCAGTTAGTAAGTTAGTTAAGCTAGTAAGCATCTCTAAAGAAAATCAATTTTACAGGATTAGGATAGTTACTGAATGAAAAATGGAAGATTTTTTCTTTCAAGAGCATTACCGATATATATCACATAAAATAAAATACTGCATAAATATCATTTTTAACATTTTAGGAGTGCAAGGAATAGCTATGTGAGATTTTTTCTTCTAAAATATATAGATATTGTCAAGATATGACCATTTTAATGGTTGTATTGGGGTTTATGGTAGTATTGGGGTTTATAGTAGGGGAAACACGATCCTAAGGCAGAAAAAAACATTCTGCTACTAGTCTTTATCCCCAGGGCCAAGGTAAAGTAACAAGGGTGTTCAGTTACAATGTTAAGATCTAGCCTGTAGTTGTTTGCAATTATGCAAGGCTGACCTGTCTTGACCTCACTTATAAAGTGCCTGCTGTAAATTTGGCCCTTGATTAATGTTTTATTAGTGTAGATAATGCCGAAATCCCCCCCGCACGTAAACCACAATGGAAGGTTGGTCTGAGCGAGATGATTATCATTAACAAATTCGTTACTGAGGCAGGATTGCAGGCAGCAGTTCCCCCAGCAGTTACTCTGCTTGTCCAGGTCAAGATTTCAGAGCGCGTTCCCTCTGCAGAGGTGTTGGGGATTGGCCATTTGCCAATAAACCAGCACTGCCCATCACGGAGACGGATGGAAATGCTCCCCCTCCTCCGTCAACATCAATAACTTATGGCCTAGCCTTAGCAGAGTGGATGTCTTGGGGACAGAGGAGCCCTTGAAGCCTGAGAAGTGTGGTTTTGGTTAGCAGAAAATACCTAAGTAATTGTTACTTCATTTTGCTCCTGATTCATGCAGCAGAGCTGTTTCAGGAACATAATGTCATTGCAGGGAGAAGGGGTTCAATTCTTAAACATGCGTTCTTTTATCTAGGTCTTCTCCATTGCTGTTTATAGGGTCTTTTGAAGCTACTGCTGGACTGGTGATGCTTTAGGATTTCTCAGCATTTGCTAAAATGAAATCATTATTTCTCATATGGCACAAACTGCATTCCAGAGCTAGGCTTTTCTTCTCTTTTTACAGGCCTCACATTGTTTTGCTTGCACATGCATCTACACTGTACTAAAATATTCCAAATTATATTTTTATTGTATTTGTTACTGTTTTAGTCTTTTTGCTACATTATAATCTTAACAAATCTAAAAGCTCAAATTCTTTAACTATACCTTTAAAAGGGAATTAGCCAAATGACACTGATGTGAACTTCAACTGCATAATCATTCARTTTCTTAATTCTTTCACACACATACTGTATAATCTTTCTAAAAGACAATATGGTTGTAGAGAGGACAGTATTGACTTGTCTGAGGTATTAAGAATGTCTGTGAGTATCATAATGTGTGTAGTGTTGGATGAATAGGAAATCAAGGGCTGGAAGAAGTGCCCGGAATTTGTGGAATCACATAATTGCTATTGTCTGCTTTCCTGAGGGAAGAAGGCTTACTCATCCCATAAGCTTTGTAAAGCAGGATTTAGTTCCTGATGTTTATTACTAATTTTTGGACTAGTTTTAAAGATATCAAGTGATGTAATTTCTTCTAATCTGAAGTGTGTTCTGAATATTAGATGGCAAGGACAATATTTCAAGAAGAGAAAAACATGAAAGAAATCTAAATCTCTTACAGTTGCTTTTAAAAGTATTGTTTTTATCCTTATGTGGAAGGTATGAATGTGCCTCTCTACCTCACACAAAGGGAAAGTTTTACATTTAGTCTTGCCGTGTTTTGACTAGAATTCCCTAAGCAGAAATGTAAGCAGCAGGTCTGCCTCTGGGACTTAAAGGTCTCCTGTGTGTCCTGCGCTCAGGAGGTGCTGGGCTCAATGCCTGTTTACAAGTCACCGATTCTCACTGTGTAATTGCTGCAGGGCGCTGATGTGCTGCATGCACTGTTGTGCCTCGGCTTCCCAGGTAGGTCAGGTTCACTGCACGTGTGTAGCAGAATTGATTTCTATGTCCTTGGTCAAATCCTGACTAGGATTTGAATCTAGGCAGGCAACTAAGATGGGAAAATATAGAACAGTAAACCTACCTGTATTTGAAATACACAAGTGAAGTCTTTCAAAGGCTAGGAGAAAGTTTTGTTCTTTAAGGGAAAAAAAAAAAAAAAAAGGAGAAAAAAAAAAAAAAAAAAAAAAAAAAAAGCAAAGGTGTCTAGAGAAATGAGAAGAACAAGAAGGTAGTGAATGTGTTAAATGAAAAACTAAAGTAGCAGGTATTGGAAAATAACTTTTTTTGTGTGAAAGGGAATGTGAGCTTAAAACAATGCTATTTTGAACATGAATCTGTTTTTAATAAAATTGAATATTATTCACTGTTATGATAATATCTGGGAATACTTTGAWATCTTGTTAGAAATTTGCCTATATCCACTGTTTCGAATATCCAGTGCAACGTGTACAGCAGAGGTCTAGACTGTGAAACATTGCCCTTAACCTGTTCAACTGCTGCAAGGCTCAATTTCAGTCTTTGTACTTCCTTTTTACCCTTGGGTTTATATTTAGAGCAGTCTTTGTTGGAGCTTCAACTCAAGAGCTCATAGATCACGACACCAGGTTCATTCACCAAAGCTCTCCTTTGGGTGGGACTGGTTGGCTCTTGCTGCCATTCCCCAGTTTTGTTGGCTTCCATACTGTCTGCCCACCTGTAAATATTTTATCTTTCAGCCTGAAACTTAGCATATTTCATCCTTATGCAGAAGATGGTGAAGTTATTTTTCTGAGCTGGTAAAAGCTTTCTTTTACTCCTTCAGATGGAAAAAACACATCGTTGTTAGACTGTTATATCTTCTTCTTTCTTGACCAGTTAGCAAACAACTAATTTGCAAACAACTAATTTGCAAACAACTAATTTGCAAACAACTAATTTGCAAACAACTAATTTGCTAACTAATTTGCTCTGTGATGGTTAAAACTCTCTCCTGTCGCTTTGATTCATTAGCACATTTAGATATGAAACATCTCTTATGCTAGACCTTATTTTCTGTATCAGCCAGTGCACTAACAAACGTACTCACGCTTGAGACCAGGCATGACAGTTATTATCCCCTTTGGGGTGATAATGGCTCTGGCATGGCAGGGGTTGAGGGATCAGTCTCCTAAGCATGCTGCGGCAATCCGTCTTTCAGGCTTCCAGTTGAAGAGCCTCTTGGACATGCTTGGCCTTAATTTTCTTAAACACACAGTTTTCTTCATCATCCAGAGGTTTAGATGATGTGTTCAGTCGTACGTGCCTACGCATTGGTAAGTGAGCACTGCCAGACTAGTTGCTTTTAAAAAAGCCTCTCATATAAGCATTGTTTAGTTAAAAGAAAAATTAACTCATTAAATTAACAGAATGTGTGTATAATTTACATGCCTTTGCCACCTCCCTTTCCAATCAGGAATCAAAGCAAATAAACAATGAAAAATTCTCCCAGATCAGAGGATTCCCCCATATTGGGTTTTCTGCCTTTTCAGTAAAGGTCGGCTCTTTTTTTAATTTATGTGTAAAGGAAACTTGCAAGGAATATTTTTCTTTAACTGGATGTAAAACTTGACTGTAATGAAAATTTCAGGGGAAACTTGAACCTTCTATTAAAAAGATTGGTTGGGATTATTCATTGAATCAAAAAGTTGCTGGGAGGAGGAGAGAAATAGAGAGCTCACAAACAGGGAATTTAAAAAAAAATAAATATATCCCCAAGGGAAAAAAAAAAAAACAAACCTTTCCAGAAATAAACAGCTGTAACTTATGATATTTCCCCAATACATAATATTCAGTGATATAAAAACAGTGATTCTATGATCAAATACCATTTTGGCATATCTCTTAAAAGAACAGTGCTAAGACCATTTCAACATGTCACCTGCTGTTTCTTCTCTTAGATTGTATATATTACTCTTGACTGGTCAGAGATGCAAATATTTTGTAATGTTGAAATAGTTGGCAAAGTAGTTGGCCAATTAGGGCGCACTCTCCTAAGCGCRAATAGGGGACAGATGTGGGCTGCCCCCTTCAATTGTCTTTCCCTCACAATGTGCGGTCACTCCCAAGGAATGAACGGTGGAGAATGTGTTGCCATGGAAGCAACTTCTGTGGTGGAAAAGAGTTAGAAAAATATAGCTAGTAATGAAAAAATGGATGATAACTGACATGCTTATGCCATTGTGCATAATTGACCAAAAAAGGCTCAGGAGAGGAGAAAAGAAAAAAAAAAAAAGGTAAATGTCCAAATTACAATTGATTGCCACCAGTCTGCTTCCTTTCAATCTACTTCCCTTATTGCAGCCTCTGTCTTGAGCTTTTAGTAATGGAGGACCTGTATTTTAGTCTGGTTCTGTAGAAGAAAGTGCTGTCCACATTTTTGTGCATTGTGACAACCCGTTCTGTGTAAGTGATAGATTTTTTAAAGGTTGTTTTTTTTGGTGATCTTTTTATATAGGTGTGTGTATACATATATATATGTGTGTGTATACATGCATCTATACACATGTATGTATATACACACACACTTTTTTCTGTTTTTTTTTTTCTATTTTTTTTTATGGTGGTTTCATGTTGGTTTCATAGAAGAAGCAGCCTTGCTAATACTTGAATTTGAAGCAAATCACAAAAGGTGATTAGGCTAGACCCCAAACAACATCTCAAATGTGCTGAAAAGTTGCAGCCTGCGTATGTCAGAGATGATTACGTAATTTGAGTTGGGGTTTTCTGAATTACAAGGTTTTGAGTGAGTGCACATGTACATGCTAAGCTATTATGTGACGTGCACGACTATCTTTAAAACTGTTCTTTATTTTGTTGAGTTTTGTTTGATCTGCATGGATTTAAATTGCATCATCTTGGTGTAACTGGAAACATATGAACTATGTTGCAGCTTAATGGTTAAGCAGAAGCATTTTGGAGAGAAATATATCTTAATGGTTAAAAAATATACTTTAATCATCAGAGATGCAGTTAATTTTGTGTATATATGTGACGAAGATAGATCTTGCTTTAGGGAATGAGTATTTAATTTGCTTGTTCTATAAAAAAAAAAAAACAGAAACCACTTTTTGAGTGCCTGTGAATTCTTAAATTTTTTTTATATAAAATATTTTTATATACAGTGTGTTTAAAGCGTAAATTAATGCTTTAAGAGGGACTATTTATCCTACATAAATATCACAAGAGGATATTTATCCTACACTCAGTGTGTATTCAGGGATTCTACTATTATAATTTGAAAAAAATAATTTATCATATAGTCATATCGAGAGTAGAACAAAATTTCAAGTTATTTCTGAACAGGCTTTTATATCTTTTAAGTAGCTATTTCAGATTAGAAAGTACTGGAGCGGTGTGTCCCCTCCTAGCTATCTTTTCAGAGTGTTCCTACAGTTTATCCTGTACATCCATTACAGATGCAACTTTTTGGTGACACTGCCTCTTTTTTTTTTTTTTTTTTTTTTTTTTTTTCTTTCTTTCTTCTCCCCCCTGGCTACTTTAAAGGGAATAAATACATTCCAAAGTTTAGGACCTATATTTTTCAATGACTGAGCGGCATACATGTTTAAGTATCCTTGTTCTACAGGGCAATATTCTGGCAGTAGTAGTTCCAACACTTAGTGCATATACCATAAAAGACAGACAGTATCCAATTCTAAAACATATTTCCTTTGGAAAGAAGGGAGCCTCCTATATGCCAGGTTTATGAGGAGTACAAGTAGGAAAGCTTACCTTGATCCTCCTTTCCTGGTTATCTCTGAGCKGTCTGTATAGCAGCATCTGGAATATTCATAATCCCCTGCTGCAATACTTTGAGAGATTTATCGCTAAGAGTTGTAAATGTCACTTATAAAGCTTTTGCTGTATTTTTACTAAAATTGATAATTGTTGAATGTCAGAAGTACTAACTCAAAATTTATCCTTCTCTGGCTTTGTCTTCTAATGCATATCTTTGCTGTTCCTTTTTGTTCCCTTTTATACATTCTCCTGTTTGCTTCTTGTGTGAAGCTTGAGATTTGCATTTCTGTATTCTCATTGCTTTCTTTTCCTGCATGATAAAAATCCAGATATCTAATCTGTTTGATTGAGATTCCATTTTCATTGTTCAGCGCTTCATTCCTGACCTGACATAGTATGCAAGTCTTTATTTAACATCCAGCATGGGATGAGGCCCATTGCTTATTTTTACTAGACTACTCGTCTCTTCAAAGTGTATCACACGAAGTATTTCAGTCGAGCAAAAAAGTGCTTAAGCAAGTAAAGAATAATCTGTTTGAGATCTTGAATCTGGTGTGCAATGAAGGCAGACAGGTTGGCCTGGTGTGCCATAGTCCCTGCTCTTTACATCCAGTTGCTGTGGTCAAAACACTGTCTATTTTCACTCCAAATAATCCTCTTCTAAGGATTACAAAAAAGTTAATTCATTAACTTTTCTGAAACAAAGCCAAAACCAAGGTGGATTTCTCAGGGAAGAGGTGTAGGTCACCACTTTGAGCAGCATTTTGTAATTAACAACACTGACAAATTTAGATGTTAACAGATATGTGAGACTATTAACATGAGAAGGCAGACATTGTCCTTGGTATATACAAATATACAGAGATTATGAAACTCAAGCAAGAAGAATATTAAGCTGAAGTTTCTATTTCATTTTGGCTGTTCATACTCAAAGAAGGTGAGGACCTCAGTGTATTTTAGAGGTCAAAAGTTGTCTTTTTTTTCTCCAACCACTAGATCCTAGGTTTTTTTTTTCCTGTGGAAAAAAGTCTGCAAATGTACATCTAAAAAATACTTTTTATCCAAAGAGAAAAGACAACTTTTGACCAAAAAAAAAAAAAAAAAAAAAAAAAAAAAAAAAAAAAAGGAAACAGAGACATTAATTTATTTTGTATCATGTTTCATGGAGGGAAGTATGACATAAACTTTCTTCCAATCATTAGCAAAGTATGAGAGGAATCATCTTTCTGAAAGTTATTTTGTTGCTTAAAGTGAAGTTACACTTTTGTGGAGAAACTAACTTTAGGGAAAATGTGCATCATCAGTTTTGTGTAGAAGACCTGAGCAGATTCCAGAAAGAACGATTATGGTTCTTTAAATCCATAAAGTGTACTTACTGTCTTAATGAGGAGAATTACTTTTTTCTAAATTTCTCATTTCTGCTTTAGAAGAAAGCATTTCCCTCTTGTAAGTTTTTGTGGTCTAGTTAGTGCAGTTTATAGCYGTTCTCATATGCACAAAAGCATGTTTTGTGTAGTCTGGAGTACAATTTAATACTTTTGGAAGAATAASATTTTTGTGTTTGCAAACAGTTGTTGTGCAAGCAGCGGGCTACACTGCATAAAATTTTGTATTCAGTGATGTTTTTTGTTGTTTCAAATGAAAAAGAAATAGCTGCCAAGGTTCTCAAAACTGGTGTCCAAAAGTAGGTGATTACAAATTCATTTAGGAATCTAATCAGAAACATGTTAATTTGTAGAGATACTGAGAGCTTATATTTGCCTTTATCTTTTAAATAACAACTGGGGACACCTCTGTTAGATCATAACACCATTACATATATGTGTGTGTATATATATATGGTTAAGTTTGGTATGACTGTTAAAGCATAAGGCTGAGTATTTTTTTTACTCAGAATGTAAATGGATACTCTTTTCCAAGAGAAAATTCAAATGAAACTTAGATAATGCTAAAGCTTGAATTGTTACTGAAATAATATATGCATTGCTAGAAGAAAATGAAATTAAGTAAATGTTGAATTTGAAGTAGAAGTTGAATTTTGCAATTTGCAATGAGAAAAGTAATTGTATGACACTTAATGCCTAGTAATATGAAACTTCTATGATTTTATATGAAAACAGAATGAAGTTACTGATACATGCTCATGATAACTCAGACTTTTCCTTAATTCTTAGTCTTAAGGATTTCTGGCTGCCAAAATGACAGCAAGTAAATAACTGCAAAGCCATGCTTTTAAGAAAACATTATTCATTGTAGAAGACTTTATATATGTGTATCCATGTATATATAAACTTCAATTATTTCACTTACATTTCTCAGTGTATGGGAGAGTCATAAATCTTGTCAATTCTTTAATTGCAAGCTCTTCTTACTCAGGGCTTTTTGACTAGTAACTTAAGGAAATGAGAAGTGTGTAATTATTATTCATCTGTCTTCAGTTCTTTTGAATATATTAGCCAATTCCAATGATATTTGCAAGTGAGACAGAAATATCAAGAACAGTTAAGTTCACACAACTGGGAGAGAAAATAAACTCAAATTACTTGATCTTTCTGGGAAAAGCAAGCAAATTTAGAATTGGATTTTTGCAAGTCAGCTGTGTACTTTGTATATGTTCATTTTTATCTAGCTGTGCTGATCTAGTAGTGGATATCATAGGGAAAATGAGAAAGTGTGGGGGACAACTGATCTGCAGGAAAACAACCTGCTCCTGATACTCAGAAGCTTTCTGCTTTTTTATTGGGTAGACTTCTAATCTGTTTTGAGACTGTTGTTTCTCAGGGAATAGAGTTCTTTGCTTGCAACAATTCCATAATCTCTGCAAATGCACATGAACTGCCAATGCACGGTCAATCATATGCTGGATAATTTACTGGTTACAGTTAGTAGATAAAAAGGAATATCTATGTAATAAATTGGTAAAACAATTATTCACTATGTGTCCTGCTTTTTTTGAATGTAGCATAGATGGCCATTTTAGAGGGTGACTGGTATTTTCCCTAGACTGATCAGGCTAGCAAGAGGAATTGGTATTGACAAACCCGACACAAATAGGACGTTGTTCAATAGTCGATGTAAATTGTTAAATATATCAGTTTTCTGGCCCTCATATTTTTCAGAAAGCCCTTAGCTTAATAAAAAATTTATTTAAATGTCTGCATTTGATTCTTAATTTCAAGTTCATAACTTGGTTCTGCCATTTTTTTTGGTTCATGAGTAGGGATTTATGTTTTGCTGAACACTGTACCTTATTAGTGACACTTTTTTCTATTTTTTTCTCACACAGCATTTAAGCAATGTCTTTTTTTTCTGGTTTTTAAGTTTTGAAAAGGTATAAAATCAAATCATTGCAGCAATGTGGGTTCTGCATGTCTGTGGAAGTAAAAAGTTGTCACTTGTGTATGCAGAGAAATTATCCAAATTATAGATTTGTTGATCAGTAGCAAATTCCACACCCAAAGGAGCTATTTAAAAATAGGAGTGAGAAAAATGAAAATATAGGCCTAACACATTGACTTCCATATGATCCTCCCAAAAAAAGAGAAAGAAGTCGTTCTTCAAAAAATGAACTGTTCGTGTTTCTTTTTTTTACAAGACTTTTCCAACATGGAGGCAGTGACTTCAACCAATTGGTGTGGTTCATGACCACATGGTCTCATTAGCTGTTATGTTTCAGCTTCCCTAGCCTTGTAATGCAAGAAGCAAGGAGCAAAGGCCTCTCCCATCCTCAGGTGTTTTCCTGACTCTGGTTTATTTATTTATTTATTTATTTATTTATACTTAAGTAGGATTGTAGGTCATGGAGATAGACACAGATGGAGCCTTAGTTTAGATATGTGATAAGTTCTGGTCCATAGACTTGGTGGTACATGTTGTGTACCATTTTTTTCTAATAATTCTAATAATTTCTAATAATTCTAATGAATTATAGTCACCCAGTTTTGTAAATGAAGAGTCTCAGTAGACTCAATGAACTTGTTGAAGTGTATTTTGGTTTATATATGCAAGGCAAGCAAGTAATTTTGTGTTCTGCTGATCTTCTCTATGTTAACAACTGGAAGCCTTACAAAAAATACATTTTAGTGTAATAGTATGTATTTTGAAAAACTAACTAGTAGAGAATATGAGTTTATCTGCTGTAACTCTGTGTCATCTTTGGAAATGTATACCTCTTAAAACCTTCTAAAACAGAGCAGCTCTTGCATAGCTAATTTTAACTTTATGAATCTTAGTGTAACTAATTAGAAAGGAATAGGTATGAATGTTTTTAGTAGCAATATATGAACTCCCAGAATGATTGGGTTATAATTCAATCTGTTAGCTTTGCTGCCATTCATAAACTGCTCAAACCATGTGCTCTTTAAGGTTTATGAAGGCTTCAGAAATCTGCTCAGAAGCTGGAACAATGTATGTCTTCATTTTGTTTGTAAGACTAAGGATGTTTTGTAGTCCTGAAGATAGTAGTTAAATATATATTTAATGTAGAATACTAATTTTTATTACTGTTCTTCAATGAAAATGAGTTTTTCATTTATCAATTATTAYTATTAACTATTATCAATTGCATTAGGACATGCATTGTGTATATTGATACGCATAAATTGCTTAGTTTTCTTCAACCTATGTTCTGTATGTGTGACTTTCTTGCACATCTGTATTTCAAGTAAATCAAATGAGTAAAGTACATTTTGTTCAGTAAGTAATATTGTTCATGAACAAAACAGTCAGTATTATGGAACAGAGTTAAAAATATTTGTATATGTATCACAAGTATTATAAATCATAATAAGTATTATAAGGAAGCTCTTAAAATTTTCTCTCTGTAGGTTACTGAGTCAAACTATGAAGGACCATTTAGTAAGAGTGGCTAATGAAGCAGAGTTTATCCTGAGCAGACAGCGAGCAGAGGACATTCACCGGCATGCTGAATTTGAGGTGAGAAGTCTCTAAAACAAAAGCACTAGACTTAAAGTTTTAGGATTCTAAGGCTTGAATTAGGTTTTAATTATGGAATTTAAATCCTGGAAGATGCTTAGCAGTGTGTTTTGACTATTCACTATTGCAGCTAGCTTTGATGCAAGAACAGGCTGTGTGGGGTAGCTCAGAACTTGTCAGAATCTGCAAACAGTAGTTTGAGGAGGGGGGAAATTGTGCTGTACTGGTGCTCTTCCTTTCCTGGAAGCAGATATCACTGTATGGATTTAGGCTGCTTAGCACCAGAGGCAAGATGCAAGTCTGAAGGGGAGAAAAAAAAATGGAAAAAAAAATAATGCTGAAGATGAATTATAACAGCCTTGAAAAACAAGAAACTATTTTTCTCTATTTGTATGATTTGTTTGTATTTCACTTAATCTCTCTCTGAAATCTCCAATTTTGGATCTCAGCTACTTCATGTAGCTCCATTCTATGTGCATTAATTATTACTATGTTTAAATAAAAACAAACTTAAATATCACTAAATTCACTAATATTCTGCTTAAAAAGTACTTAGTCTTTCTTCTGACATGTGATACTACTTGTGGTTTTGTTTTTAGAAAGAAGCATTAAGAGATTGAAGGCACATTTGTGTTTAACGGATTTCTAAACTGTTTTTCTCTTAAATCTTAACTTGAAAAAATACTCCCCAAAGATGAAAGCATATTTGTCTTAGACAGTGCTTATGTTCTAAAGGTCATCTATGTTGGCCCCAGGATTCAAGCTGTGCGTTGTTTAATAACATATCTGCACTTCATCTAGAGCTACTTACCCCCTCGTGCAAACAGAGATRTTGTGTAAGGTACCTACAGTACCATTTTGCAGTGGTGAAATAGCAGGCATGTTTCATTTGTTACATCAAGGCTTTGGCGACAGTCCTGTGGAGATGAAAAGTGCATCTTTTTACTTCATTGCCCGATAACGGTTGGAGTGGGACATGCTTGACATCTTTAGCACTGGATTTATGCAGAAGCTCCATGCGTGACGCGGGGCTATTGATTAGATGAGCAGCTCGCTGTTCTTCTTCAGATRTAAACCATACGTGAAGGTGTGCACGTGTGTGGGGTGAATCTGTGTGAAGTGCAGGGCTGTCGTGTAAATTTGGAGTATCAATGAATGAATACAGCTTTTTAGTTGCAACTTCACTATTATCCTCATCTTTCCTTTTCCAAACTGTGCACCATTATCTCTCTAGTTATATCTATATCTATATTTTGATTTTATTCTTTCAATTTTATTCTTTCAATATATCTAGTTATATTATATGACAAATATGTCATCAGAGGGAGCTGGGCCAAATATACCAATTTTGCAATGTTCTTGAGCATCAAGCAAACCTGGTGGAACAATATTGCAGTCATTTCTACTAGGGAAGGGGCAGTGAAGCTGATGATTTTGCACTAGATGGGGAAATATGATCACTCCAACATAAGTCACTTATAACGTCAATATTTTCCTGGTGTTCCTGTAATTTATATGTACAAGACATTTTTGCAAATTTCACCCCAAGTTGCATGACAGAGCTGAAAATCCAGCAGAACAGTCACTTTATGCTGGAATTCTAACAACTGGGTGGTAGTTTCATGCTACCACCCAGGCTGCTTTCTGCAAATGACCTTGAAAAATCTGRCGATTTGCACCGTGTCTCAGAGTGATTATTTGTGCAGACTGCTGCAGAGTTGGGCCTATGAGAATAATTGGATTTGGTGCAAGGAGGGGGAGGGAATTTTCTGCTCTAATTGACTTTATTTTGTAATTTATGACAAGAGCACCAATTGCCTTGGATAGATGTCCCTTATATAAATCTCTTTGTGTATTTGCGTGTGAATATACATATTTATAGAATTCAAATATGTAAACCTGCAGGTGTTGTAGGCCTGAAGTGTTCAAGCATTATCAAGTCTCATCTTTCTAGTATAGTTTTATTCGACATTGGATGGTGCTACAAGATTTTTGACTCAAATCAATGATGCTCCATCTGTGACTGTGCAAAGTATTTCAGATGAATATTCCTCCAGCAATTCATGTTTTTAGCCTTAAGATCCAAATGAAGAATCAGGAAAATGGGGAAAAAAACATTCATAAAGCTGCACATCATGTAGGTGTAGAGGAGCAATGAGCAGCGCAACACAAATGATTTTATTAAAAAAAAAAAAAATCCAAAATGTTTGGGGAAGGATTGTGCACTGTGGGATTGAGAAGGATTGAGGAATATGGGCCACATTGGTCCAGTATTGTATCTGTAAAATGTGATTGCTGCCAACATTTAGAAACCAATCTGCCTCCTGGGTGCCCCTTTTTTCTTTTTCTTTTTTTTTTTTTTTTTTTTTTTTGTTAAGACTCTGTGGCTTTGACAGTCTATTAAGTTCCATTTTTGATTTTATTCTTTCAATTTCTCATCATCCGTAGAAATATAAAGTGTTGGTATTCTTATTGCTTGTTTCTGTTGATTAGCTGAGAATTTCACATGACTTTGCCTTTACATTTGTTATAAATCATGCTAGGCAGCTAACTTCTCTGCATGATTTCTCTTCAATAATTAAATCTAGCATTTCCAGCTGCTGTAAAATTTGTTGCCCTTTTCTGTTCAGTTATGTTTCTTCATGCGGAAAACTTTGACTTCCTCACAGTTTTAATTCTTGCTCAGTATCAATTTATAGGCCATAGTTTAGCTGTAATAAACTGAATGTTTTGCTTTATGGCTCATGCTGAAAAACTAATCTTAATGTTAATCTAAGTACTGCCTTGACAGAGGTAAGATGCAAGGCTAGGCAAGCATTCCTCTGATGCCTTGGATGTAGCTTCTTGGCAGAAAACAAAATCCAGTGGTTCTGTTAATTCATAATCCTGTGTATKCTGCAGCTTTTCTGCTTTTGGTGTCCTAAGCATGAGATGCTAGAAGGCATTATTTTAAATCAGTGGAAGTAGTGTTAGAGAACAGCAAATCAATTGTGACAGAATATTCCAATTCCATAAGTCAAAGGGAATCACTGCGAGCTCTCAAAAAAATATGAGAAGGTATTTGGTGACTTTGTAATTTCTTTAGATGATCTATATGTGGTCTATATGATCTATAGTTCTATATGTGGCAATCACAGGGGGGGAGCAAGAGAGAGGTTTTATACTTGACTGGGTCCCTATTCTTTGTCTAAATCCCTTACCAGCCCCTGTCTCCTTGTTTTTAAACATAAAAGCTTTGTTGAAGAACAAATACGCTCATGACCCTTGCGACATTCTTTACACAAAATTGTATTCATGCTTAATGGCAATGGCCTTATTTACCTGAGCAGAAAATTTTGGAATGATTTAAATTAAGTTGGTCTTCTCTGCCAGTGTGGGTTATCAGCAAAGCATCTGAAGTGAGTGTATGAAGATAACAGATGGTRCAAATTGTAGGCTGCCTGTAGTGAGCTTGACAAAGTTATAGTTCTTTCCATTGCCACTTTATCCTTTTACAATCTTTTACAAATTGTAAGTGCCCTTACACAAAAATATGCTTTTACACATTTCATTATGAGTAGATTTAACTCTTACCTCAAATTTCTCTCTCTAAATAAATGGTGCTCTTGGCATTGGGTAGGTTAGGCATTGTAGCACCATCTGTCGGTAGAAGGAGGAAAAAATTAGATGGGTTTCTAAACATTGTTCAGGATCCTATGCAATCTGTAAACTCTTCGTTAGGGTGCTCAGCATGGAATTTTTTTTCCTTTGGAAAGAAAGAATGGATATTTATGTGTTTCCTCTTTCTCTGTGCTTTAATGTAGGAAAGGAATGGAAGGAGAAGGAATCAGAACCTGCTCTGAATGGTTTAACATCTCTCTTTATACTCCACTTGAATTTTAAGTCAAAAGGCATTATAGCAATAATTTCTGAAGCTGTTTGAAATAGAAATTTTGTTTTATAACTACCCTCTCCTTTCAACCTATTTGACAAAACTGGAAGTGATATYGTCTTCATTACAGTTGCTGATTTGGGTGATTATGAGATAGATTATGTAAAGAGACATTACCAAAATGTCAAAAATAGTTTTACTCTTTGAGAGCCCTTCTGCTGTTATTTCCCCAATACTTAAATGAATATCTAATTATTAGGATATTGTAGAGCTCAGGACTCTGAAACAGGAAAAAAAAAATGGCAGTAAGCTTGAATTATTTTAACTTTGTTTAGAGTATCAAAATCCTAAGTAATTTGGATCATTAACAGAATCCACTTGGAAAAACCATATCTCTTATTCTTCTACATTAACAACTTTCTTCATCTGTTTATCTCTTATTCTTCTACATTAACAACTTTCTTCATCTGTTTCACAAATAGTACACTGATTAAACGATGTAAATTGTTTAATAAAGATGTAAGAGCATGTGTACTGGATTAGACCAAATAGTCTGATATCCTGTTTCTAGAGTTGAATAGTTCATGCTTAGGGATTGATGCAAGAATAGTGCAATAATATAGAGAACCTTCCTTAGTTCTTGTGAGTAGCAGGGATGATGTTTTAGACAAAGCTTAGCATTTTTATCTCCCATGCTGACTCTTCATAGTTTGACTTTTCCATTCTTTGCTCTTTTTTAAGCAGAGCTAGCTGCTAATTTGCCCTTAACTTCAGACTTAGGACTTCAGGAGTCCCTTTGCCATGCTTCCTCCTCCTGGTGCGGAGGCAGGTTGAACAAGGACACAGGAGCTAATGACTGAGCTGCTTTCATCCCTGATGTCCTCCAGCTCACTTGAGTGACTTCTCTCTGGTGCTGGTAGCTGGTCACTTACCAACTGTCTTCCCAAACTTCTCTACCAGTACTTCTCTGCAGCGATCCTGTCTTCCAAGAGCTTCTTTTATCCTTTGATCATCTATTAGCTGTACAGATACCTTAGCAGGTTTCTTCTCCTGGTGTGCTTAAAAAATAATTATTGCCTTTTATGTCTTTATGCAAGTGTTCTTCAAACTATTTTGGCCTGTTTCATTTTGTTTTTAAACATAACATGCCAGGATTGACACATTTTTCTATATTCCTTGTTTTAACAGACTTTCTTCTAAAAAAAAAAAAAAAAAAAAAAAAAAATTCCAACAGCCTTACTTTCTCTGCAGTTTAACCATTCCTTGATTTCTTGGCCTTTTTAACGTCTTTTGATGGATGGTTTACATTTGCTTTGAACCTCTAATATAGTATCTCTTTATACAGTTTTTGTGTTGTTTATAAACACACTTTACATGTTTGGCAGCATCTTTTTATGCTCATGATATGAAAGCTAAACTAGCTAAAGAATTTCTTGCCTCAAATTAGATGTTCCCATCAGAAACCTTGTTGTTCTCACCTATTCATGCAAAATAAATCAGTAGTGTTTATGTTGTTTATTTTTCTCATACAGACTTCTGTAGTAACTCATGCAAGGCAATGATTCTAAAACACTCTGACTAAAGCAATGGGCTCTGCACATAGACTGTAGAATTCTGGTGTTAACAAAGCAAACATTGTGTGTGATTGGAGATATTTTCTAAAATTATTATCCAAATTTTTAAGGATGATGTGAGGAGTTTAACAGTAAACTTTGCAGAAAATATGGCGTGATAGTGTACAGCTCTTTATGATAGATGCATTTCGGCTCAACATGAAAGATGTAATATTTAAACAATTATTACAGTACTGCTGGCAGGGTCATACCAAAAAAAATCTTTTTTTTGTGTGGTGGGAAGCCTAGGAAAGACAAAGTTCGTGTCTTTCTGGAGCGTTGTTTTTAGTGACCTAAGGAACATTGCTGTCAGTGCTGAAAGAGAACCACATCTAAACTTGCAAAAAAGAATTTGCATGACTTTAATATTGAAATTTTAGATTGGCATTGCTTGAAAGGAAAGCAGACAACAAGAGAAAAAAAAGAGAGAATGGATAATAATTCTAGTACGTGAAATAGCTAGTAAAAACGTAATACTTAAATATCTGATATACTTAAATATCTATATATGAGCCACAGTGATTATGCTGTTTTTGAGYGATAGATTGTTACCTATCTGTTTATCATAGCGTATTCATAGTGCTGGACAGATAGCTTAGCGCATAACCGAAAGCTCTGGAGGGTGCTCAGTTAGATTTTTCAGATCTTAATAAGCCTTTCTTTCCCCACGTAATAACCTCCAAGAGGTGAAGAGAAAACCCCATAGAGCTCTTAGTGCACTTTTAAGATTAATCAAAATAAATGCAGAGAATCTTTTTCTCTCCACCATGTGAAAACAAATGCTATCAGGAGTATGTCAAGTGAAAAAATAGATATGCATCAATATCACACTATTACTAGTGACTTAAGGGGCGGTTTGGAAAGATCAGACTGGCTGTATGTGTTCCTGGCACTGTATTTCCGCAGATGAGATAGATCTCTTATCGTCTCCAACAGATTTTAGTTTAAATCAAGAACACTAGGAGGAGGTAACAGGGAATCGTCTAGGACCAGGAAGAGAGAAGGTTAAAAACAGCACAGCTCCAAGCATTAAAACATCAGTGTTGCTGCTCTCAAGATGAAAGTATTGATCTTAAATGGGGAGAGTCTTGTCACAAAGATGAAATGAGCTCTGTGATTCTTTATAATCCTTTCTACCCCTGTTCTTTCAGTAAGAAGACAAAGTGTCTGCTACTTGCTGTGTAAGTTCTAGTATATATGAACTTCTTTATTTCTATAGAACTTCAGTCCTTTTCTGTTTGTTTTATTAATATACCTAGACTTTGCTTTGTAGAACTTTAAAAAGACAAAGGAATGTCTGGGACATTGAACTCAACCCTATACTACAGCAACATTTGCCTTTCAGACACTTACCCGGCTTCCTTTTAAAGTATTCCAAAATATATATTCAAAAATATTTTTGTGCTCACTACTGCTGCAGCTAGTAGACTGAAATTATGTTTTCTGCTTATTTGTAAACTTCTAGTAATTTGTTAGCTGTATTCAGAGAATATTTGTCATTGTGTTTACTGTCTCTTGGCTTCAGTAGTCTTTTTCAGTATTTTTTCTTCTTGTTTTTATTTTTTTCATCTATTACTTATCACATCTCCTTACTTCATTTTCTTAGGCTAAGTGAGTTGTATTCTTTATTATTTTAAGGTGAGGTCTCTAAATCCAGTAGCAGTTCTTTGTGTCTGTTCTTGAAGGTTTATTTACTACAGGAACATGAATGACCAAGATTACGCTTGACCTTGGCACTTGATTAATCCTTTGAGCCTAATACCCTATCTCAAACAAAGGAAACTTAGAGAGAAGAGTTTATAGAAATGGCAAGCATGTAGCAATACTTTTCAAGAATACACTCCTGGCTTTCAGCGGTTTCCAGTTCAGAGACTTCTGAGGCTTACTGTGCCAGAAGTGAAGGTTTTAGTACCCCTAGGGATTATTCCTCCCCTGCCCAATAAACCTCTGCATCCACATAGATGTCCTTTGTTACAATGCTCTATAGCAAAGAGTTTCACTGATGTCATTGCAAGTTATACTGTCATCTTAGTTTCGTTCTTGTGTTGCAGACCCTTCCCAATAGCGACTTAAGTTGAAGGGGAGATGCAGATGACAGACAATATCGATAAGCAAACCTTTGTTTTTTTCATTAAACCATTGCTATTAATACTATAAAGCTGTTGTAATTAATAACTGACTATTCACGCAACACACTTGCAGTTGGAGCACCAGTTGGGAGGCTGACTCCGACCCTGTACTTACAAGGCGAGGGTTGRTTACTGCTGGGCTTGTGTGGCCCGTTGCTGGAGCTGGCAGGTGCTAGGGATGGGGTACCGGTTCAGCACACGTGTGGGGAATTTTCTACTTCAGTTTTCTGGCTTCCAGAAGACTGCTAGACCGTAGAGTTTATCCACTCTTGGGAAGCTTTCGCAGTCTCCTTTCCTAGCACAGGGTTTCCCTTTGTCCTGCTGTTTCCATGTGACTCTTGACATCCAAACCTGTAGGCAGGTTTTYTGTCAGAAATATAGCAGACCTGATAAGAGATTTGGAAGGATTCATATTTAGTAATTTTTGGCATAGAGGGAATAACTGTGTAAAGCAGGATTTTTAAATTGGTGAGAGAAAAAGAAGAATTGAGGGAATAGCTAAATTCTATAAAATTAGGTGATATAAAGGGTCTTTAGTACATTTGTATGGGGGGTGCAAGACAAATTAAAAAAATGCACAATAATTTCTATATCGTTCTCTCTTCTCAGTGATTCCTAATACTTTGTTTTTTGCTGTTTGTGGTTGCTGTACTTACTGAGCTGATGTTTTCATAGGAATATCTAGCATAAAACTAATATCTCTTTCTAGCAAAAAGGAGGGAAAATTATGGTGAGCTCCATCTCCTTTACTTCTGCAAGTACTTGTTCTGCTTCTTGTAACTTTTCTAGGCTACCAAATATTTTTGTTTTCTTTAGTGATGATGGATAGTCATTGTACCTTCTTGAAACACTTTGAAATCAAAGTAGTTGGTTAGTGGAGAATTTATACCTACTGAGCTTGTAAAAGCTTTGATAAAGTAAAAATCATTCTTGTGTTCATATCTGTACTATTAGCAGCAGGATTTAATGTGAAAACATAAATATAAAAACCATTCTGAAAGTGTGTAAATTCAGCATGGAATACAGCATTTCTAGTTTTTGTTTTCCTCTTGGAGCTTGAAAGTGCACTGCCAATCTCTTTTTTCCCCCCTTTTCTTTCTTATTAAAAAAAAAAAAAGATGAATCAAACAATTTATAATAGCATGAGTTCCATATAAAATATTTTCAAACAGTCTTTATAATTCCAAAATTACTGGAAACATTTGTGTTTTTAGCTTCTTCCATCAAAGCCCAGGGGAAGTGAATTATTGAAAAGATAAAAATAAATTTGTTTGCTTTCTGTCAGAGTTCATATCCACAGCCAACCTTGATAGAAGACCAGAATGATTTAGACAAGTTTGCTTTGGAGATTCATAACATATGCTTGCTGGACAGAATTGAGTTATCTCTGCTCTGGAGAGTAAGTTATTGTAGCAGGAGCTGACAGAGATGAAGATAACTGAGGGAAATTCAATTACCTTTTAGTGTTTTCCTTCTAATAGGATTCTTAATGTGAAAAAGATCCTTAGATGATGCCCCTATGTTGCTTTGTGAGATCTGCTTTGATACCTGCATCCAGAATAAAGTGAACTCTTCTTTTCAGGCCTTCATTAAGGATGAAATATGCATCTGTTTGCTAAATGCAGTGTTAACTTTTGATCCAACATATCGTCATTTGTAGCCCAGATGTATTTGACAGCCTGTTAGCAGTGGCTTTAGGTAGTTGGTGAAATAGAATTTGGTTTTCTAAAGTATTGTTTTTGTGTGAGAAGCTTATTTAGAACAGAAATGATGAAAGCTGTCAAACTGTAAAGCGCTTATATTTTAGATCCCTTTCTGCATGTTTAGTTGCTTTTTATTACACTTTGGTTAAAGCATTTGAGCTGCAAATATGGCTAATGATAATCTGATTACAGACTCTTCAGCTAAAGTCATGCAACTTGACTGTAGCTGGCTTTCATATTGAAACCTCTGCAGTTTTGGTGMTGCCAGAGAAGACTTATGCTTGCCATTTTGTAGTATGTAACTATTTTTTGTTACATATAAAAATATTCATTTTTGACTGCTGATATTTGAGAAAAAAATATAAGCAATTTATGAATTCTGCACCTATGAGTCTGGGACTTATGAATACTGCAAGTGTATATTTGAAAACATGTGACATACATAGTTATACACATGCAGTATGCTTTCTTTTACTAACTCCCCATTAAAGTTATGCGTAACTATGTGTAGTTATGTGTATAACCTCTAAAACACTTTGACTTTAAAACTCTGACTGACATACTCCTTGGAAAATAAAGTCTGCTTTTTATCCCTAAGATTGCACCCTGATATTTCTACAAAAGAAAGGGAGAGCAATATGTGTTTCACATTAAGATACAGAGATATTTCAAAAAGCCCGTCAGTACTGTGTGTAGGAATATAAAATTAAGATTTTTTTTGTGCAGATTTCTTAGTTACATAGATCTCCTTTATTTTCCTTTTTGCAGTATTATTGGTGAGGAAATTATGCGTAGGATTGTGTCTGCCATAATAYTTTATCTTGGATTGGAATTTCTTATTCCACTTATTCTTTAATTGAGAGTGCTCTGTTCTAAATTTGAAAATGTAGTTCCTGTGCTGAAATAAGTATATCAATGAGCTGATGGTTGGAAAGAGAAAGTAATTGTTTAGATAAGGATTTTGCAATGGACTTGGAAGGATCTGTATTTTATAGTACTTGGGCCTTGAAATCCACCTGGGATCCAGTGGATAGGCAGTAGAAAACAGTAAAGCATTAGTGGATGGCATTCCTCTTATTCTTTTATAAAGGCAGCTTTTCGTTTCTCAAAACAGCTCCCAAACAGCTTTCCAGGTAGGGAAAGGAACATTGCAATAGCACAAAGTGAATTACCTCAGTTAGGAAGGGGCTTAACACTGCAGTAATCAGAATTTTTAATGGGAACCAAAAGATCCCTTCACATTGCAGATCAAGAAGACAGAAGTGGTAGTTAAACTTTTCATCTTAAACTTGCCTAGCTTTTAAATGGTAATCACTATAATCGACTGCTTCTCTGGGAGGTAGCACCTGTGGTAGTTACAGTTCTGGCTCCTGCATTATTGCCATCTTTTCATTTAGACCAAATGATCAAGAAAATAAAAAATTAAAGCAACTATTATGGAGTATTTTTAGTCCTTGTTCTATGTTATCTGGTAAAGGATCTACTTAAAGACTACTGTAGTTTGAAGAGAGTCCAATATCTTCMCATACTCTGACTAGTGATAATATTTTAAGTGAGGTCTTTTTATGGGTAATGAAAATCATGCTTACATTAGTTACAATGAGAAATTAAATTACTCCCACCCCAAAATTTGACAGCCATTTTTCAAGGATGGTAGATCTATTTATTCATAAAAAGTCAATTAAAAAACAAGCCTGTCCTTACCTATTTTGAGCTCTATTGAAATTCCAAAATTGCGTTTCATAGATGCATGAAAACCCATGACAAAGAAATAAAACTTTCACTGAAAAGAAATTCAAAAGATAGACCTTCTTAGAGGCAGAGGAAAAATATATAATGTTAAAGTAATATACTTTTCATAGTTTGATGTTGTAGRAATTCTGACAGGAGGCTTTAAGTTAAGGCAGAGGTTAATCTGAAGCCAGGATTGTGGCYGATTACATGGTTTCAAAGTAAATGACTAGGAATGATTTTAAAGAATCACTCGTATAAAAGGCTGTCTTTTATCTTCCTGCCCATTTGCTTCTGGATTTTTTAACATCTTTGTCGTGTTTGTCTCTTCTTAGTCAAAATATTCCACTTTTAAAATGCTTGATCTTAGAAAGAATCAACATCTCAAGAGTCACAGTTTCCCTTGAGATGAAGTAATGTGTAGTAAAAGTTAGAAAGYTGTGGATGAACAACATAGAGCATCTTATTTTTTAACAGACTCTCGAATAAAATCCCATATAGTCCTTCCCACCYTCCCCACCCCACATTCTTTGACAAACAATTGAAATCTCCACTGACAAAAGAAAAAAAGAAGGCCCTTAATATTTTTTCATAATAACTGATCAAATATTTTTGCAGATTTAGATGAAGATACAATGTCTTAGTGGCAAAAAACGGAGTTTTTTTCCGTGTATGGAAAATACTTGGCATTAGGTAAGGTCTCATCCAGAATRGAGCTGCAGTCCCACAAAGAAGGGTTATCAATGTCAAATGTAGCCCAGAAAATGAATGTTTTGAAAGTTCCTACTATCACAATGTAGAACAAAAGATAGTTGCTTCCTGTCTCTATGATAATTACTGTTGTGTATTCCTATGTATACTGTTATTGTGTGGAATTCTTTTCCTTTTTTATTTTATCTTTTTTTATTTTATTAAAGCCTAGCAAGTCCTAGGCTACTGTTCACGGCACAATACTTTGAGGTCACCTCTTTGATTCTGTCCCCAGAGCACAGAACCAATTTATATGTTTTACGTAAAGGCCTACTACAAATACCATCTTTTGCTTTTAGCTTCATAAGCAACTTAGATTCCAGGACTGAATCCAGCTCACTATCTGAAACTTATGAGAGATGCTTGTCATTTGCATGAAGCCTCTTGTGGCAAGATAGGAAACTATTGTGCCTAAAAGCCTTGTGAAAAATTACTCTTTATGTATCACCTCTAGGGCTCCTTGATTAAGAAGCTGTGTCGTTCAAAGATACAGGGTGTACATTATGTGTTCTCTGTCTTTAGAGATTTCACTTGAAGCCTTTCTGTGCCTTCTGATCTGCCTGTGGCCCTCAGTCTGTTTAAGCACCGCTGCTGTGCCAAGCCTTGGTGTGCTGTAGCTTGTCTCAGAGCTGTGCTCGCAGAAGGGTGTCTGGAAATTGCATCCTTGAGAAGAAATATCGGGCAGTGGAGCCAAAATTACTGGGTTACTTTGTTATCTACCTGCTTTACCAAAGGGCTTCCCTGTGCCTCCCTGCAGAAATGTGAGCTTCCCTGGAGATGTTTTGTGCGCTATTATCACATGAGGATGTTTCAGAGCTTCAGTGCATTGGAGAGAACTGGCTACATGTCAAATAGCACACTGTAGAAGAGCACRTTCCCTAGGTCTACACTCCCTAGTCTACACTACCCGCTTGAGAGTCTGTAACTAAATACTGAATTTCTGTTCTGGCAGCAGCAGGTTGCTTGCATACTTCAAACTGCTGGTGCAGGTAATCTAATACTGCTGTGCTTTAGTTGGATGATAGAAGTCTTTGTACTTGTCCCATTGTGAGACTTATATGTATGTCTTCGACAAAATTATAGCTTTCTCTTTTTTTAAACTTAAGTTGCATGGAAATCATATTAAAAGATGGCAAAACCAAGTATCTAACATTCATGAAATATCAGAGCTATGTAACCTTAGTTTAGCCCTCATTAAGCACATGTAGTCAACTCAGATCATGTAAACCTGCCTCTAATTTGCTGCACAGAGTGGATGTTGCCTATGAAATAGTTCTTTTAGTTGCAGAGGTGATTGATAGATCTGCTTCGTTTGTTGTGTTGAAAATCTACTTGATTGTGGTGGTGCTGAATGAATTGAATGTCGCAAAGTTAATGCCTTGTGCTGGGAAAAACTTAAACTCTTCGCAGTTCATCTTCACAGTTCTTTGCATACTGTCTAATCTGAGACCCTAGAGCCACCTATATAGAAGTGTGGAACTTTTCCTGTTTCTAGAGCCCAGTCAATTGTGCTTTATTTCCGGGGAAATGCAGAGTATTTGGAAAGCACAGGCCTGAAGGATCTTGGATTTAACCTGTGGTAGAGCTATTTTTGAGATCTCGGCCWGCTCTATGACAAGAGCAGTATGAAGAGACTGCAGATATAAAAGGGATTGGCAAAGGAGAGAGGCAGGTCTCTGCCTTAGTGCATGTTTTGAGAACTGAAACAAAGCACACTGAACAAAACTAAAAAGCTTCTTGGGTTAAAAGGAGCAGCTGTCTCAGTTATCTGTCACTTATTTTCTGTGACAGTGACTAGCTGGTTAGGGAGCTGGAATATTGCAAAAATGTAGGATATGCATAGTAAATCCCTCCCCTTCCAGTTTTGACACAGTAGTAAGTTCTCCCGCTTTGCTTGCATAAAGCTTCGTCTTGGACTGGGATGCAAAAGTGCTGCTGGAGCACAAATAATGGCAATGAGGTGAGAATTTAGAAGCCAAGAAAACAAAATGAATTGATACTGAAGAAATTTAATTCTGTTTAACTCTACTATATATTTATTCTGTCAGTTTTGTGGTTTATTTAGCTGGTCTATTAAATTGGACTCACTTAAAAGATGTCATCTCTGTTAGAAGTGTGTCTTTGCCTAGTGTTCAGTTAGGTTTACTAGCMTTTAATATTGTGAGGTGTAAAGGTAAAAAACAAAGGCGTGTGCTCAGCCCAGATTAAAAACAGATGTCTCTTGGGATGCTGGTTTTTCACTCTAATCACTAACCCAAATTAACTGACTGTGGTGGCTTTGTGCTGGTTATAGTGGTAGTTTTACCAGTCTGTGAGTCTGTGCTCAATGCAATCCAAGTAAACTGTGTGGGCCGATTCTTTTTTTTTTTTTTTTTTTTTTTTTTTTTAATTCCTGCCGTTTTATATATATATATTTTTCTTTCTGGAAATATCTGGTTAATAAAATGTTCCTTTTTCTTTTTCAAAACACACCCAACCCGTATCACAAACAGTTGATTTAGATGCAGATTTTTTTTTTTAATCTTCAAATCAACTGAAAGGCTGGATAAATGGATAATTGTGGCTTGGGAAACTATAGGTTGCAGAAATGAGAATCCATTGCATTGTGTTCAGTCCATTAAAACAAGAAGAAATAGAAGAGATACTTTGATAAGTGTTCTGCTGGTGTTAACCTTGATGGCTATTATCGGGGGGATGATGCTATATCTATTTCATTGGCTTAAGCTTTTTTCATGCTGAGAGAAATCAATACCTTGAGTCGTTGGATGACAGAGGCATCACTTCAGAATTGACGGTGGCTGTCAGATGTTGTCATTGGTTGACTTTTGTTCGCTGTTGAGGTTTTAAGCTTTCATTTTTCTAAGTCTTATTCAGAGTCTTTGTAAGATTTCCCTGGGTAGCATTTTTTAGTCCAGACTTTAAACCCCAGGTCAGAGGTCAAGTGCAAAGATCTGTGAGAGTGGAGGATGGAGGAGCTCCTTCATTTGCTCAACTATCCTTATTGGGAATTTGCATTAACAGCATGACAGTGCGTTGTCTTATGGATGACTTCTCTTGCAAAATGACACCCTCTGAGACAGGTTGTTCACAGAGCTTGTGGCTTTTAGTCGTGTAAGAYAAAGAAACTGGTGCACCTCAAAGCGATTAGTGATCTCTAGGCTGAGGTTATAAAAATAAAAGGAGTTGTAATGCTGCTTTCAAAAGGATCTGCACTGTTGAACAATTTGTAGGAAGCACTATACTGTAATTCTGGAAATAGTAAGGATGCGCATCTAGGTGTTACTTTTACTTTCAGCTTGATTTGGCATTTTTATACATATTGAAAATSGAAGTCTTGAAAACACCAAGTTAATCCTCATCTTTGGTGGAACAGACATAGTGAAATAAGCAGGATATACAAATTCACCTTGTCAGTATTCTGCACTGGTGTTTCTGGAATATTTCCTGCTTTCAAAACATATTGTATTTCCATGTTTATAAGTTGCCTTTTGCATGACCTTGTACCCCTTTGTAATCACTGCTCCTCAAAGGTAAATCTTGAGATAGTCTACATCTTCAAATAGCCTGCAGTAGTCCATACCRGGAAGGAGAAGCAAGAAAGATTTCTCTTCTGCTCCACAATAATGGCAAAGAGGAKGTTTCTGTTCCAAGGTGGCTGAAGGGGGAGAGGATCCTGGTCTTCTCTCCGTTCCGTGCTGGTGATGGAGGATCCAGCTTGAAAAACTTCCCCTTGGTAGAACTTGAACAGTCACACAACTACACGCTTCTGTTGTTTTTATATAGATAACCTGTGGAGTGCATGTATGCAGATAGGTTTTTCTTCTTTCAACATTTTGCATTTCATTGTGAGTGTGACTGAAATGCTCCCACAGTCGTTCTGTGTGGTTATTTTTCATTATACACTTTCCCAAAGAGCTAGCAGAAGTTGTTTAAGCCAAAGCACTACTGGAAGGAGTGGTTTCCAATTTGACTGCATGCAACTGAATGTGTATCAGGGCTTGACAAAGCTGTGGCTACTTTCTCCTCCTGTTTGTGAAATATGTACAGTGATGACTGTGCAACAGTGGAGAGCCTCTCGTGGGGCAGTGTTACAATTTATGGGGTTGATGCATGTGAGAGACTCAATTTTGGTGGAGAATTGCAAATTTCTATTTATATTAAATAATTTTGTTGAAAACTGAAGTCTCATTCACTTCAGGTTTGTAACATACTGGTTTTGTTTTCATGGAAGTTCTCAGGACAATGAAATACTATTGCTTCCTTCCCTTTAATGTCAGACCTACATTGAAAATCTTTGTTGGTGTTTAATGAAGGATGCATTCAAAATTGCATCAAAAAGAGACTTTTTAAAAAAGAGGTACAAGTTCATTATATCTTTTACAAAACATTCTAGTTTGATTTCCGTTTTATCATGTTTTAAGGTCAAATGTGACTTTAATGTTCCATAAAGAGACAGAGATTGATAATGGGGAAAGAATACCCCTCTAATGTGATTTATATCTATGGATTTTATGTCAGATATGAAAAGTTGCTGTTCAAATTGTAAAGGAGGATCCATTAAAGAGCACTTTAAAACATTTTACTACTTAGCTTACCTTAGACACTTGTTTTTAGAATTCTGCCCTTTCAAGCAACTCAAAAATATCAGCTTATCAAACATTTACAAAGTACTGAAGAGAACTCAAAATCATTGTGGGTGCAAAATAGAGTAATGTATTGGAAGAGACAGCTGTATTTAAAAAGAGCTATAAAAACCTTGTTTAATGGTGGTTATGATTTAGGCATCTTATTTTTTTGTGAAGAGGGGTGGTAGAATGCCTCGTGTAAGAGTACAAAAGCCAATTTTTGATGGCTAGCTGACCTGCAAGTCAGCTGCTTTTTCTACACTCCTGGATGTCTGCTCATCAGGTGAGCATTGCTCCAAGGCATGGGAAATATCTAGGGGGGAAAAATTGCAAGGAAACTTGTAAAGATATTTGAATTTTTTAAATGGAAATGTTATTTATTTGTTGGTACACTGCTGCTACCTAATGCCTACAYAAAGATGCACAGACATTTTTTTCGTTTGTGTTTTTCTGCCCTTTCTTCCTTCATTCTTTCCTCGCTCCTCCCTTCTCTCTCTGAACTGTGTATATATGACTAATATTTTTAGCCTCTTGATTTTTATTTGCAACAATTTTCTAATATTTGTATCTGTATGTCTATTTTTTATATATATACACATATATACAGGGATGTGTGTGTGTGTATATATATATATATACAAACACACTAAAGTATTGTTACTGTTTTAAATACAAGAAGTGTTATGATATTGAACTGCAATCTAAGGATTTTTTTTCTTTGAAATGTACTGATGCCTGCATCAGCTGTTCCTCATGAAGAAAAGGCAATTTTTTTTTGTTGTTAGACAGACATTTGTGTTCATTCTCCTAACTAGATCATAGAGTAATCCAATCATTGACAAAGGCTGAAATGTTTTGTCTGGCATATGTGATCTGTGGAATTGCCAGATGAAAACTGAAATTAGAAACAGGGAGCACTGAAATGGGGAAAAGCTTTTATTGTTTCAACCAATATTTGAATTCATTCTGCATCTTCATGTATGTTGCTTTGGGGTGGGAGAATTCTAAATTCGATGTGCCTTTTTCAGTTCTTCAATAAAGGAAATATTTCCAGATCGACAAGGTACAGAAGGATAAGAAAATACTCTAAAAGTGAATCTTTCATAGTTTGGACTTTCAGTTCTTGCTTGCTAGGATTAGGTTTTGGGTGCCTTGGAAAATAATGCACGTTTATTCAACGAGCGTAGTGTGCAGCTGAGAAAGTTGCTGGCTTTGCTATGGTGCCCTGCTACCCTACTTGATGTAGGCCCTCTGGGGACCTACTGAGGCTTCATGTGTGCCTTGTCTTCTGCCTCTCTGGAGGTGTGAACATTTCCCGTTTAGTTTTTATAATTGTACATTAATGCAAATAACAGCAAATGGATGGCTACTCAGATCTAATATAGAGTCACGGGAGCATTCTTTCTTCTGCAACTCACTTCTGTGTTTATAGTGCCCTATGCTTAGTTTGCTGTAAATTAAAGGTGGATGYGCTGGCATATTTTGATATGCAATCAGCACACTAACCTCTTAGTGATGAGAAAACCAGGTACGGTGTGTGGTTAAAGACCTTGGGACAGGCTGTGATCGTCTACTTGGCTCTGTGCATGGATTTACGGTGGGCAGCTGTGTGATTTCTCAGTCCTCACACTTGTAAAATGGAGATATAATTCTTATTTCTCAAGGATTTTATTTAAATAGTTCTAATACTCTTTAAGTTCCTTTGGGTAGTATAATTAAAGTACATAGTAGTAAAGCCCTTATTTTCTTTCTAGTCACTGTGTGCCCAGTATTCAGCAGACAAACGAGAAGAAGAAAAAATGTGTGATCACTTGATAAGGGCAGCCAAGTATCGAGACCACGTGACTGCAACTCAACTAATCCAGAAAATTATCAACATTTTGACAGACAAGCATGGAGCCTGGGGAAGCTCTGCACCAAGGTAAGGGGACTTGGGGGTGTTTCTTTTTACTTTTGCAAATTGGGTGATTCTGTGATTTATTTAAGTGCACTTATTTAAAGAAAAATTTAAATAAAACTGACTAATGTTCTTRGAATTATCTTTCCTTGTTGTGCATTGTGTGGTTCAAGACTTAACCAACATTTAAAACCTTATTTGTTTTCTTTTCTTCCTACATAGTAAGTTAAAACTTTCCACCAATGTCTTTCCACCAATGTAAGTGAGAAGTTTTATATGAAGGACTTA